>NC_134803.1:43551404-43566404 GCF_046742065.1 Oratosquilla oratoria | reverse complement strand
TTTTCTTGCCAAATTAAAGAATAACTATTTCTCTTCACAAATTCGAAAGAATGAATGAATATTGGTTACTGTTTGCATAATAAAATGAAGATTATGATATCGCGTGGGATGCTAAAGGCAACTCCAGCTTGTCAGATGTCGCCAATAATTTATCTATTTCATTTTACATATAAGAAAAGAAACTGAATTGACCTGTAATATTATGTCAATGTGTTACCACCATTATAGAGAATCTTTTGAAATGCTTACCTTTTGGTAGAATGAAATAAGATGATACGATCGCGTGCGTGAATTGAAGTTATCTTCTTGCTAAAGTGATGAAGCTATTGTCGAAGATCACTGTTTGGATTGTACAGTTGGTCAAATTGCCAGATACCTCCATATAAATTGCCAGATATCTCCATAGATATTGCAGTACACAAAACAAAACTGGCTAATGAAATTTTGACTTTATTTCAATATACAGAATGTTTTTTTCATGCAATGGGGTTGCCAGAGGTCGCCAAAAATTTATCTATTTTATTTTGTATATAAGAAAAGAAACGGGATTGAGCTGTAATATTTGGTCGAAGTGTTACCATCATCAGAGAAACTTTTGAAATGTTTACCTAAAATTCGTCAATTTTCCAGAATTTTTCGATTTTTTCTGCCAAGCGGTCCCTTAACAGAGCAAATACACTAACCTCTTCACTTCAGGGTACATCGCACGTCTGGCAGCATTAGCTGCCCGACGTGCGATGTTGCGTCATAATAATCGCATTATAAAAAATAAAGTCAGTGCTCAATCGTTCGTTCTCTTTCACCCGTGTATTTTTATAACCATAGAAAATATGATGAAGCCAGTTTAGAGAGAATGAAGGTTACGTAGGTACGACTACAACAAATATAATCAAGATGGCGACGTCGGCATCATCAAGTACCCACTTGCTCCTCATGCTGCCTACGTAGGCGTCACCGTATGGAAGTGGAGAATTACAAGTCTATTGTGAAAAAAATTACATTTATTTACATTATTCGAACTTGCACAAAAATAGATAAATAGAATTAAAAAAACGATGTTAATGGCACAAAAAAATTGACTAAGATGACGGGACACTACTCTTATTTATGGAATTTACATTTCAATTCTATTGTGAAAAAAACTGACATCAATTTTAGTTATTCAAACTTGTAAATGAATTTTCGTTAATGACACCAAAACTTGATAAAGATGACATGATATTACTCTGATGTATGGAGGGAGAATTGAAAGAGAAAAACATGATATGATAAAAAAAAAAGTAGTTTTTTTAGAAGTGCACACCTACGCAATATAGCATTAGAAAATGAATTATTAATTTCATAAATTATAATACATCAACGTAATATACGTTTTCTTGGTGGAAATAAATAAATAAAAAGAAAAAAACTTGCTAGAGGCAAATATACTACCGAACAAAGCTGCGTGCATAGGATCGAGACGCCATGTTCATGTTGTCGTCTGCCCAGTCCAGTTACTGTCAGTTAGACGATGGTTTTCACGATGTGCAATGATTGTTCTTAAACTCCAGGTGACGTTAATAAGAGATGTTACAAAGATAGTAGGACTTTCTTGGATTTTATGAGAGAACACGGTTTTCTGCCGTTGTCTGTAAATTGCCCGAGGTACACTTATAATCAGGCTGTCAATATCTGTGACGATGACGACCCGGATGATCCTTAGAATTAGAGGTACTGAATTACTAAATACAGATTAGCTTACGTAGATTAGTTAGGTTAGATAGGTTAGATAGGTTAGGTTAGAATAGACAAATTTATCATCCTCTCATCTGTTCGACCTCGGCATCTATCAAAACAAATATGGCGTATCATTCAATCGCCTCGACTTCGTTCGTTAGTAAACTGCTTTTAGCAACTTTTTTGTTATTGATTTCCGCCAAGAAAATTGCATATTACGTTGATGTATCATTATCTACTAAATTAATAATTAATTTTATATCGCGTAGGTGTGCACTTCTAAAAATTAACCCACAAGAGTGTTACCAATATTGGACAATGAGTCTAAAGCAGACTAGGATAGTATATGGTCGGAGGAATAGAATAAATGAAAATTATTTTTAAATAACAATCTATGGTGATGAGACAATTGGCAAGATATAGAAATTTAAAGATTGAGTGATAAGAGATACAACAGAAAATAAAAGAAGAAAAATCAAGTTCAAAAATAAATTCTATCGCAGATAGACAAGTAGTATTCTAAAGAAAAGGAAGAGTTTGAAAGTGGTATATGATAATATAGGTGGTTTGATATCATCTATGTTAGGGGCCAGACATTACTTGATAAAAGACAACTAAAACAGTTAAGATTCATGGTTTCCATTGTTGAAACTAAGCTAGGTATAAAATTTGAATATCAAAGTCGATGACAAATAAAAGCTTGAGAGGAAGAGAAGGAAGAGAAAAAATTGTCGTATAAACAGTAAAAAGATATTTATAGAAGGAACCAAATTAGGTATATAATCTGCAGAGCATAACTGAAAGGTTAGTCTCAGAGACCACGGAAACAAAAATTAAAGAAGTAAATTAACTAAAAAAATTCTGAATATTTCATATGAGTCAGGGGTAAAGGAAATCGTACCAAGACTGAAAAGAGGAGAATACAAAAGAAAGAATTTGTTTAACAAACTGCAAATTAGCAAAGAAAAACAAACTGAGAATGAGAAAGAAAAAGTACAAGAAGCAAAAGCAACAATGTAACGACCTTAAGAGATGACTGAAGCTTTGAGAAAAGGTACATATGATGAAAATAGAAAATGTGCATTCGATGGATGTAAATATTTTATATAGATTTTTCAAAAGTCAACCGTGGCGTAGGGAAGGAATCGTCAAACGGAAAATAGATGGAGCGTATCCAAGTGAGGGTGATGGAAACACGACAGCGACCGAAAGGGTTTCTCACGCCAAAATGTCACTGGAGGAGCCACTGACATAGAAATACCCAAGTCTTTCCTACATCGGTGTCTCAAGGTCCTGCCAACACGAACTCAGTAATTTTCTAAAAGTTATATGTACATTCTTGTAGATACGCTATTGTTTTCAGTATTTGTAAATCAACTTTATTAAGCCGGTTTTACGCCATCCTAGCTGCTCATTTATATTTTTAGTTACAATGATTCTGTATTATCCATGCAGTGTCCAGCGAGGAGAGCTCATCTTCACCAACTGTGCCTCCGGGGCAGGACTCGAGCGGCGCTGCCGCCGCTGTCACCGTTACGCCGCAGAGTCTGGTTACCAAGGAGCTGGTCGAGACAGCCCTCCGGAACGACAAGGGTCCGGGCGCGAAGCTCGTCTCATGGGAATGCCAAGACTTCACTCGACCTGGCGACAACTACGCCTGCGTCGTCTCCAGCGTTAAGGTCGACTACACGTTGTGGGACGAAGAGAACCACGTGACCTACATCGTCAAACTAAATCCCTGCAGAGGTGGAGGTATGTTTGTTAATATGACACATTGCGTGTTTCGCAAAGAAGGTCTCTTCTATCAAGATCTTGTTCCAGAATTGAACAAATGTCTACGGGAGGCAGGTATGGCCATGCTGTCCGTGCCCAAGTTCTTTAACTCTCATCTGGAGTTGAAAAAAGAGGTGATCTTCCTCGAAGACTTAAGACCTCGAGGTTTTAAGATGTTCGACCGCAAGAAGGGCCAGGACTTTGCCCATGCCGAGTTGATCCTGAAGGAGTTGGGCCGACTGCATGCAGCTTCTGTCCTGCTCCAGAGGCAGAATCCCAACACCTCTTTAATGGAGAGGTTCCCCTTTCTTGAGGACTTCTGGACTAATGCCATGACACAAGCAAGTGACTTAATGAAATCCCTCATGGCCAATAATTTCGCAGGCGCTAAATCCATTGCGGAATCGACTCCCGGCTACGAGCACGTCGCCGGATGGATCGAAGATTTTAGTCTGAAGTCAATGGACATCTTGTGCAAGGAAGTCCTCCCGTCGAGTGCGGCACTCACAGTGATCAACCACGGCGACTGCTGGACCAACAACCTTCTTTTCAGGTACGTAAGGCACAGTAGTTTGCCGTGTTGATCCAGAAGCGACATGGATGTTCCCATATACAGTATGCTCTGGCTACTGACAGGCGTGTTTTTTCATCAGAGAGAAGTCCCCCCTCCCACTGGCATATGCGGGTTAGTACTATTATCGATTAATCTCGCAGAGGAAAGGGATTATTGTGTGTTTTACTGAATTCCGCAAGGCGACTTTGTTCAGTTGAGGAGAGCCTCCTTTACGTCATTTAAGTAAGAAACCCTACATAGTGCTATGCCTGAGATGCCGCCTTACGATTCTTCTCAAAGCCTTGTTATCCCCTGATATATTTTTTGTTGCATCTGTCAATGGCACTACGTTGTATTGTGACACGATGCATGGGAATAGAATATAAACCTTCAGAATGTCGCGTGTCCGGTTGAAATGAATAGTGTGCATATTGAAGGGCGCGTGTAACCCCTATTTGTGGTTAGGTTGACACATAGTTTTGAATGATCTAGCCCAAATCCGTTGATTTGCGATAGTCTTTTTTGAACATGTATTATGTGCATATTTTTGTGTTAAATAGTTTGCAGCCACAAGTAAAGATGAGTGGTCTTTTATTCGTGGTTGCTTTTGCGCACGGGACTGAGAAGGCATGTTATAATTTGTTTCCCTAGTGTGTCATATGTACAGTAGTTTATCTCCTCGCCTACTTGTGTTCTATAATTTTGTTCTGATAAATATTTACCTGTATTAAACTAAATGCCACATCGTATCTTTTGATCTGAGCAATTGAACACCTGAGCCAAGAAATTCATTTTGGGGTTCTTCAGAGAATTCTTCAAAGATGAAGTGTATCCATATGTTCGCACGAGCTCGTGTGCTAATTTGCATATGCATAGAATTGAGAACACTTTATCCCATACCGTGTTCTTGTACATGTATATAATAGAAAATGTCTTGCATAAATTTAACCTCTCTTTCTAAATACTCTTTTCGTAGATACAACGCGGATGGAAACCCAGTCGAAGCCATCCTACTTGATCTCCAAGCCACTTGCACTTGTGACCCGGGCTGCGACCTTAGCTACTTCCTGTATTCGAGCTTCAACGGCGAGGACCGCAGCGCTCACTTGGAGGACTTCCTGGACATCTACTACGACTCCTTCAAGCAGGTCCTCGACGCAGGCAAAACTCAAGTTCCCTACAATCGGCGTGAACTAGCCGACAACTTCGAAGATCATTATATGTTTGGGATTATGTTTGGTATAACATTTGCACCCCTCATTCTTATAGATTCTGAAGATGTGGTAGACATGAGCAAAATCGATGATACAAATATAATGGAATGCGCAGAGGAATTTAGAAAAAAAGGAATAGAAACTGCCAAGAAAAGCACATTGGCCCAGTCTAGATTTCTCTGCTTGTTCGACGACTTGATCAAACGAGGCGAAATTCCACCTAAGTAAGAAGAGCAATAATTACTGATGATGATGATGATGTCATTATTAACAATAGTGATTATAATGATAAATCAAAACGAGAGTATCACCGCTGAAGACTACTATTTTACTGTCGGTCTGGAAAAAATATAGGGAACTTTCCTTTTACGCGACTTTGAATTACACGAATATTGAGTTACAGAAGATAGTAACACACACACATATATATGCGTGTGTGTGTGTATCTGTGTGTGTGTGTTTGTGTATGGGTGTCTGTGTATTTTAGGACAACTAGATTTAAGATGTTCCGCCCTGGGATTCGAGCTCTGACTTGTGTCGACATAATCACGTATCCAAGAGACTAACAACTGAACAATGAATGATACAAAAGGGATCGACGATCCCCCAAGCACACACTTTATGACACAGCCGTCTTTATTTATGCGAGACCGAGAAGTTGTGTGTATCTTAGGACAAATGGATTTTAGAAGGTCCGCCCTGGTATTTGAATGAAAATGAGAATACGTCTGTTGCGCCATGAAGTGTGTGCGCGGGGGGATCATCCATCCTTTTTGTAGCATCGTTCATGGTTCAGTTGCTAGCGTCTTGGCTTTGTGATTATGTCGGCACAGGTCAGGGTTCGAATCCCAGGGCAGAGCTTTTAAAATACACGCACACAGACACACACACACACACACACACACACACACACGCACACACACACACACACACACGTACACACACGCACACACACATTTATATATATATATATATATATATGAATATGTGTGTGCGTGTGTGTACGTGTGTGTGTGTGTGTGTGTGTGTGTGTGTGTGTGTGTGTGTGTGTGTGTGTGTGTGTGTGTGTGTGTGTGTGTGTGTGTTTGCAATTCTGTTCATTCACGTTCCCTTAGTGAGAGCCAATCTATCTCATGATGACCCATCGCCATGCCATATCGCATCACTTCATCTCAATCTTTGTATTAGAAAAAGTAGTTTTCGTGACAAAGAAATTCAGTCTCACCAGTTTCAGAAGACTCAGAAACGCAGCCCTAATTCACACTTACTGTTATCATAGGGAAAATCAACTTTATGCTAAAATCGTAATACGCATTATCTCCAAGAACGCATCTACCGCATCAATCGAGTGGTCTGCAAATCCCAGCCAACATTTGATAATACTTTTTCTCATACTAACTTCACAAAAAAAAAACCCTCCGAAAAATCGATAAATGAAGATGATCTCGGCGATAGCATCGTCTTGATTTAGCAATATCAATAAGAATGATACGAGAAATCATGATGTTTTGAGCCATCGCTAGCTCGATGATGATTAGTATCTTCCTCTAGGACGGGGAACAAGGATGTATATTAAACATATAAGACATAGAAACAATGAGTATTTGTTGTGTATTGTATGTAGATTATATTTTTGTTGATGGTTTAAACCGTTTTGTAAGGAAGGTTTACTGAAACGAATTCTGGAAATTGTCTCTTAAATGATTTATATTTCTACAATTGTCTTCTAGCAAATATAATGAACTGTTTTTTCAGTTTCCAAAAAAAACTTGTTGTTTCAGAAACAAACCTGACATGAATTCATCCACACAAAAAAAAAAAAGAAAAAAAGAAAAAAAAAAAAGAAAAAAAACTCGGACGAATCTACCGAGACCACCAAGGTTACGTGGAATTAATTTGTGTAATAGTCATTCCAAGCGTAGCTGCCGACGGCTTCCATGCAAAGACGGGAGCTGACTTTCAAAAAGCTTGTGATATACAGAAGGAAATATATGCAAATGAATGAATATATCAACAAATCAATCAAGCAGTCATTCAACCAATGAATAAGTAGATGAATAAAACAATAAATGAATGAATAAATCTAAATAAAAGTAAATGTTTTATATATTAGATTCGACTTCAAGTTCATAGTCATTCATTTGGTTTAGACTGTTGGCTCGTCTCCAGGGTCACCAATGTTATTTCTTTTCCCTGGTCGCCAATGTTACCTCCGTGTGAAGTAAGCTAAGTGTCTATCCTGAAACGAGTGGCAGGGAGAGGAAGGCATGGGAAGTTTTTCAAAAGGGGAGTCAGAACACTCTATTGAGCTCGCCTTGGTATGGTTTCCATGGGCACACTTGGAATGAACGCTTCCGTGCTCAGTGCTATCGGCTGGTAGTATTCTCGTCAAAATGTACCTGTCAGAACATTTAGTTCGCCGCGGTTATGGTTCCCTTACGCACACTTGGAATGCATACTTCCGTGTTCAGTGCTAACGACTAGTACTATTATTTGAAGAACAGCTATCTTCCATATGAATAGATAGGATATTTAAAGTCGATCCCATGACTGATATGTGTATTCAAAATGCAGACGATACTATGTACGACAATAGTGATAAGATTCTAATTTTTTTGTTTTTGTATACAATAGTTTATAATATTTGTACTCTACTTATATGCATCCTTGTTACAGGATATACAGAAACATTATTCTATTTACAACAGAAATTAAATTGTTGGAGTGAAAGCATGCATATATAAAAATATAAAATAAATCAACACGAATTCCGTGCTAAGGGGTGACCACAGTCTAGACCTGGTCCGGAGGCATGATACTTGGTAGTCATGAGTCTTTAAAGGGGGCACTTTGCGTGTTGGTTACAAGACCAGCGTAAGTCCCTTTGGTCATGGCGTACAATGATATCTAATAGATCGTCCTGTCCACATAAAGAGGAATTTCTATTTTCTTTCAAAATTATACATAAGAAACAAACATGAGGCCAAGATAATGGCTTCGGTCGATGCAGAGCGTCTCCTGGAGAAAGACTCTTACTTCAATAAAATATCTACTGGGAAATCATTTGTATTTGTCTGCATTACCACAGTGTTTGCTGGCTCTGTTCTACGTGAGAATTGTCAGATGCATAATAACTCCCTCGCAACAATGCCATCTCAACTCAACTCGCTTCTGTTTTTGTAACAAGGAGAGAAGAAGAGGGAAAACGAAAGAAAGAAAAAGAGAGATATAAGAGAGAAAGAGAAAGGAACAGGCAGAAGAGAAAACAAGAAGAAAAGGAATGAAACAGAAAGTAATAGAGATAGACAGAAAAATAACAAACAAACAAAGAAAAAGAAACAGAAAAGGGAAAAAAAAAACAGAGAAAGAAAGAACCAATGAAGTGGTGACCCAGAAATTTAACCCGGCTAACTCAAGTGTCTGCAATGGAGATTCCCCCACCCCATGTGTTATTTTTATGAGAGAAGTTAACTTAACGTTTTGCGAAAATCGCATTCCTCATACTGTTGGAACAGCTTTCGCGAGGAAATCTGATATGCTGGAGGAAGATAATTTTCCTTCATTATATCAAATATTAGTCTATGTATTTTCATTGTGAGAACAAAATAGTTTACCATAATGAGTTTACGGCATCAACCTCTGCCTCATCATACCTGCAAATTTCTCTGCTATGTCTGTCATATCTGGAGGAGGGAGGTACCACCGATGATCTGGAGGTTGGAGGGAAAATAGCCCAGTGTGATAACCCCTTGACCCTAATAATATAATTTACCAAAGTGTATTTGAACCCTCCACCCATTCCCGGTCCTGCTGAGACAAATAAGATCGCATGGAGGCAAGACAAATAAGTAATTAAGTGCCACAGACGAATGTGGCGACACCCAAACTGAAGGTGTAAAAGAACATGGAGCCAGCCACGCCGATTCGATTATCGTTGTCCTACTTCCATACACATGTTGTTTTCCACTCTACTTTTCCACAAAGGAGATTTAACATATCATTAGCCAAGTGCTTGTAAATGAGATATGCAAAACACAATGGGATGAAGATGAAATGCGTATGTAAAAATGATCACTTTTATTAAACAGAAAAAAGGAGAGCATAAAACACCATAGGATTTCATGGACTTGTTTTCCAACTGTCCATCTTGCTATGACATCATAAAATATCATCATAACATTTTCTCGATTTGTTCATCTTGATCATTCAGATGGAAAAAATTCTCAATCGACGCGAATGTTGCGTTCCTGCAGACATAGTGTGATAATGCCTTCAGCGAGCATTACGGCCGACGTGTCTGATAAGAACCGGATAAGTAGATAAAAGACATGAAAGCATTCAACCAAAACCGTTTTTATTCTATTATTAGATAGTATCCAAACACATCGATTTTTTTTTTCTTCTTTTTCTTTTATTCTTGCCAATGATCCGTTACAATGACGCTGTCCTTGTACATGTCTGCAACCAAAAGTTGATACACGTGCGCTTAGTCAGAAAAATGGAAAATTACAAATGTAGTGTTACGTTTTTATTGGCGCCTTTCAACAAAACTGACCCGAAATTCGACCTAAAAATAGATTCATTCGATATTCCGTGAAATTTTACTTGTCGTAAGACGCCCTAACCTAGCATCACCTACCTAAATCCCCAACCAGGGTATGATAGTAATAACAAAATTATAAAAGATTTAAATAGAAAATAGTTTACGCAAGGAGGTGATTAGCTGCTGCTGAATCCTTAATCTATGTCCTAAAATGTATTCTATATTATATGAACCATGGCAACGCTTGATTTAATGTTCATGAGAGATGTGGCAACTATGCAAGATGGGTCACAGGGACGTGGCAACAGCGTCTGACGTGACACGCCAGGCAACATCACTATCACGATGAATGAACACAATTTGAATATGGGAACATAAGACTGGAGGATACTGCGAGAGACTATAAGGCCTACACCAGGCTGTTCCATGTCCATTACCACCTAACCTTCTTTTAAAACAACCGATAGTTTCAGCGCCCACTACATGGTTACAAAGTCTATTCCATTCGTTAACCACTCTAATGGTAAACCAAATATTGGTCATTTCCTTTTTAAACCTAAATTTGTCCAATCTAAGCCCATTACTACGAGTCTTGCCCTGCTGACTTGATATGATAACTTTGCTTGCATCACCCTTGTTAAAGCCCTTGGCCCATTTGAATGCCTCTTTTGAGTTATTGTGAATTATCCACAAGAAGCAGATTATATCAATTCACTCTAAAATGTAAACAACGCTTAAGCATTTTCATAACTACATAAGCTATGTCAATTCAATGGAAAATCCTTCCAGGATCACCCATTTCGAACAGGTTTTGTACGAAAGATGTGATGAAGATCATCTCGCAAACAGCTGCGGGATCCACTGCTAACTGGTACGTCATTAATGGCGAATGAGGTTTTTTTTTTTTTTTTTTTTTTTTTTTTTTTTTTTTTTTTAGATATATGGGGTACTACCACAATAACGGAGTGGACCAATGGGCACCCTACCGCTGTATTAGGCTCCCTCCTAATATAGTGTAACCAAATATATATTCATATATTTTAGTCAGCTTTCGCATGATTTGTAAAATACATTGAGTAATCGTAGCAAAGAAAGTCTTAAATTGGACTTGAAGGTAACAGCAGAAACAAAGTAATGATCAGGTTGGAAGTTCAAAGTAAAGCAACTGTGATCAATTTTGAGTATTTTGAAGAAATTGAAGAGGATAGTTATTTAGGTCAAACGTTAAAACTAGCAGAAGATAATGAAAATTAGAAAAAAAACGCATCATAATTGGTTGGAAAATGCTTGGTTCAGGAATACCACGAAAGGCCATGAAGCAACATGAAATTTTACAATAAACTTGTAATCCCATCTATAACCCACATATGCGAGACTTGGAAGTGTTGCAAGATGATTGAAGGAAATATTCAATCCCTTAGATGTCCAGCGTGCACACACGCACACGCTCGCATTAGCTACAAGATATCAGGTTCGGCATCTCCAGAGAACTCCCACGGGACCACCTACTGTATCTGACCTCACCGCGGTCATTTGGGCAGAGCGCGGAAGGACACCTGCATCTGAAATTGCCCACTGCAATTCATCATACGACCAAAATTATTTTTTGTGTTTTCATTTCTTGAATATAAATAACCCATGCATAAATACTGAGTGTCTATACTCAGTTCATGTATTGTACATTGTAGAAGTAGAGTAGGCAGTAGGTAGCAGAGAATATATTGTATATAGTTCTTTGTTTTGGCAACACCCACCACGTGTACGCAAATAGCACTATTGGCAACCGCCAGTGTTTTCCTCGTGGAACGTCCTGAGATGACCTGTCTAGACGGAGAGATTAAAGCAAACAATCCACAATATCATTCACCTCAACGCCCCCAAAATCATTGTAGACCACAAACCAAATCTACAGAAATTAACGAAGATGTACACGGAAAATAGAGAGGTCTGAGCTGGAAATAGCGTTGGAAGGTAGTAACGGAGCAATTTTAGTTAAAAAATAAGGGGGAAAAAGGCCAGAGTGAAATCTATTGTTGGGGGAATTAGGAAGAGAATCTAAACAGAAAGGATGGAAGTGTAGAAGAGGGAGCCTGGACAAAAGGTAGAGACAAGACAGAGAATTTTGCAGTAGTTTGGCAGAAGTTAGCGCAGTCATGCTCGTTACGGAAGCGGTCAGGAGAGGACTTGATTCAGCAGTGGACTCCAGATGGCTGACCAGTATAAGATAGTTACCAGATAAGATATCACGTCACCGTGGCCTTCACAAATTACAGATAACAACAAGGGAATTATGAAGAAAGGCACTATTGGTACAACTCTCCATTATCGACACTCACAAGCAAGCGTTGCATTAAAAAAAATACTACGTTTCGAGGTTAATGTTACTAAAACGCTGCTTGCCCGATAAAGTTCAAGTCCTGCAAAACCTCCACATGATGCATGTCCACTCGTAGTAAGAATGTGACCCTTATATCAAGTAGCATCAGTTTGACCTAAATAAGAGATGACAACACTCAGGACCATTTTGTTGCGTCGTACGGGAACTTCCAAAAACAAATCTTCTAGCTGGGAATAGTTATAAGACTGAAAAAAGTATTATAAATGAATAGAGGAAAAAATAAAAGCTAAATATAATCAAACAAATTATGATAGATAAAAGTAGACAGATAACAATAAGTACTTGGGTAAATAAATAAATAAATGAATAAATAAATGAGTCAATAAATGAATAAATAAACAAAAATATAAATAAATGCAAATTAAGACATGTAGAAGAGTAATGATAAACTAATAATAGATAAATCATATACAAATATATATATATATATATATATATATATATATATATGTATATGTATATATATATATATATATATATATATATATATATATATATATATATATATATATATATATATATATATATATATAAGGGACACACACACAGTTTCTCTCGGGTGGAAACAGACGAGACTACACATTGGTCTTATCTTGTATGCCACAGTTAAGTACAGTAAATTGGACGAGCACACGCACACACACACACACACACACACACACACACACACACACACACACACACACACACACACACACACACACACACACACACACACACACACACACACACACACACACACACACACACACACAAACACACAAACAAACAAACACTCACACTGCGAGATACAGAGACGGGACTCTACGAGTGTAGCTCCCTTTCCCGTAAGATACAACTATGTAAATACACAAGACAACCCACGTACTTGGGCGCTCCCGCTCCATGGATTGTCTACTGTACACCAGCGGTCGGCAAACCGTAGCTTCTGAAAGCGCCAGAACTTAATGGCGGCCGCGAGGGTTAACAAGTGTTTATCTAGAAAAACCTGTGTCCATTACTAGTATAACTTTTTATTTCTTATTCTGTATTTGTTTATTCATTCTTCTTATGCCCCCCAATGTATAACTGGGGAAGTGGCTCGCAGCTTACAAAAGTTTGGGGACCAATGCGCTACAGACTACCCTTCCGTAGTTGGGAACGTTTTACCTTTCATTCTCACTGCCATCAGACCATTACAAGCCTCTTAGAGGCACCTGGTAAAGGAATTCATTCCACTCCCATTTCTCCCTTCTACGCAGTTCTCCACCACTCCCCCATCCGCTGTAGGAGTCGCCTGTGTCATTATGAGCTCATCCGGCCCCAAGTGCAGTTTGCCACTTCCATCAACCGCCAGTCTTCGCGTTGTCTGGTACCGTGGTACGCACTACATCCACTCTCCCACCCCACCCGCACCCACCCACCTACCCCATGTGTTGGCATCAAAGACTAGTCTTTGTGTTGGCATGCGCGTTGTTATCGTCATCGTCGTCGTCGTCGTAGTCGTCTCTACTGTTTTTAGTACGATAGGTTTCATCAAAACTGAATAAGAATACTATGATAATGTACACTCTCTTACCAATAGCATTTACGCAAAGAACAGTATTTCAATAGAATGTAGGATGAAATTGAAAGAAATTTACTGGGGATGGAACGGAATGTTTTTTTTTATCTAAGTACAGAATAAAAGAAATTAGTTTTCATTCCATTCCACATCACACCACGCAATTAAAGAAACACCTAAATTACGTCCAGTCATCATGACTATGGAGCCTTCGTCATCCTGACTTGATGCATACGCTGTTGCCACGTTTTACGATGTGCCACGTTTTCTATAATAGTAGCACAGCAGGTCCAGCATTATCATGGGTTTGTTGGATGTATTATGTACAGCACATTATAGGATAAAGGTTAGTGTCGATAAACCTCTTCCTTGCGTAATTATATTTCTTGTTGAGCCTGTTATGATACTATTACTATCTATTATAGTACGATTAGGTTAGGGTAGGGTATCCAACGACGGATAATATTTCACGGGATATCGAATGAAACTATTTTCAGTTTGAATTTCTGATCACTTTTCTTTTTCTTTTTTTAATGCACCATTAAAAACATGATACTACTATTTTCATTTGCTTGTGGTTTTGATTTTGTTCATGCGTCAACTTCTGATCGCAGATCAAAGAAAATCGCGACTTCGCCATGCTCTTGAAGTCTTTGGATATCATGAATTCAAGGCAGTTCTGGTAGGAAACCTATTTGCTGGTTGGTGTTGGATAGGAAGGGAAAAGATATTCGATTTTCTTTACCATCGAACAGTTAGATATATCAACTCCTTAAGAAATGCAAGGAACAAAAGACCTCACTCCCAAATTAAACAGACATGAAAATGGACAAATACAAGCCAGGGAGGAAGACATAAAAACATGTGTTGGCATGGTGTATAGTATATGTATTGTATTATTTTAGTAGTTATTGTAATGATTGTATTATAAAATGTATTTTGTATTTATGTTAGATATGGCAGATGCGATGCACGTCTTCGCGCGCAAAATCTGTAGCTAGCGCGTCAGTATCGAAGACGGCCTTGTCAAGGGCGCACGCATTTGTGATTGTGTCATTTTGTATGTATCCAAATATAAAATTTAACTCTTTAATGTGCGCACTCATTAGCCACCCAGTACAAACAGATGGAAGGAGTGAGTACGTTAGGAAGTTCTCAAGGGAAGAAACTCCAAGAACCATAAGAGCAGGTGATACTCTTAGCGAAAGTCAAGAATTACATATCACCAAGCTGGATGTGATATGGGCACAGGATAATATG
>NC_134803.1:43541404-43546404 GCF_046742065.1 Oratosquilla oratoria | reverse complement strand
CTCAACCAGCTCCTGGGTGACCAGACTCTGCGGCGTGGCGGCGACGTCTGTGGCTGCGCCGTCCGGGTCCTGTCCCGGAGGCACAGTTGGAGAAGTCCCCTTTTTGTTGGACACTGTATAGAAAAAAAAATGAAATAAGAATAAATAAATACAAAAACATAAGGGTAAAGGAGAGCTGGAACATAGAGAATTCTGGGATAGAACAAATGAGTGGACCCACAAATGGGAAATTAATTCCGCTGTGAAGATCCACAAGATATTGAAAATTAATATAACGCTAGGTCATCATTGCTTTTTAGAAAATGGTTTCTCCAAGGATAAGTCATGTGTGCATTAGCGCCAGGAATAAAGCTAACAGAACATTAGGATTCATTGCTAGGACGGTTACGAATAGAAGTGCAGATGTAATTATCAAACTCTATCTAGCGTTAGTTAGACCCATCCTTGACTATGCGCTACAGTTTTGGTCTCCGTCCTATTGAATGGACATCAATTCACTAGAATTAATACAGAGGAAGATGACCAAAATGATACATGGGCTTACGAAGAATGGTGCCGGCACCTTAATTTGCACTCTCTGGAAAGACGCAGAGTGCGGGGTGATCTAATAGAGGTGTTCAAGTGGATCAAAGGCGCAAACCAGGTTATTATATTAAGACAACAAGGAAGGACTCGCAGTAATGAATCGGACAAATTTAGATTTAAGAAGGAAATAAGCAAGAACTGGTTTATTAATAGGGTGGTCATCGAATGGAATAGACTTAGTAACCATGTAGTGAGCGCTGAAACTATCGGTTGCTTTAAGAAACTGTTAGACAACTTTATGGATGGGGATGATAGGTGGTAATGGACATGGAACTACCTAATGTAGGCTTTATGGTCTCTTGTAGTCTACTTCATTCTTATGTTCTTAAGAGAGAAAATGGGGAATGGTTGTGAGGAGCCAAATCCAGATGGTAAGTAGATGCGGCTGAAACCGTCATCTTTGCCTTATGCGCTGGGACGAGAGGTGAGGGATTCGAACCTACAAATAAGCGAAGGTAAGAACAGCATGCATCCTATTACGCCACCATTAAAAAAATCATCAGAGACGCAAGATAATGGAAAATGGTGTAAGTAGTGCTATAGAATGGGTGATGATATTATTACTGCCAATCAGAGATCACGACGCGAGCTTGGCTTGGACAAGCGAACTTGAGTACCCGGAAGGAGCTATCAGCCTGCTAGTGGAGAGGTGTCAGAGCACAACGACTGTGGCCAATCGGCGCGCACAACACGAGCGATCCTGTGTACCAAAATGGAGCAATCAGCGCGTAGGACGTGACATGGCCAGGCCGACGGAAACTGAAGGAGTGATGTCGTTCCTAGCTCCAGCTCTTGCATTCACTGCCCACCACTCTTCTTAGGCCGATCGTGGCAGAGGAGATTTTTCTCTCCTCTGCTGCTGACCGGTCCGGCACACGCCTGACCTCTTCGTTGACGCTGTCAAGCGGACTTACATTTTAGACAAATACACACGTTTCCCGAATCAAGTGATTCTCTGTTTTCAGAGTTGTACTCGGAAGAAAAAAGACACACAAATCTAACACCCGCCCGTTTGCCCACCGCAATGCCCATTGGATCTTCTCTTTAGACTACACTCCAGTTATCGCCCGCTCCCTTTAGGGAATCGCCCGCCGCTGACTCGTCAGCACCGCCCAGCACCGCTCTGCCTCGCTTGAGGCCAATCGGCACCGCTCTGCCTAGCTTGAGGCCAATCAGTACCACTCTGCCTCACTTGGGGCCAATCAGCACCACTCTGCCTCGCTTGGGGCCAATCAGCACCACTCTGTCTCGCTTGGGACCAAGCAGCACCACTCTGTCTCGCTTGGGACCAAGCAGCACCGTCCAGCCCTGGTAGGGGCAAACCTCCTTCGGGACAACACGCGGGAAGTGAATCCTACTCATTTTTTGTAAGATACACACGCCTCTCATGAACTTAACCATGTCCCAGGCACAAACATCTACACGTATTTTTTCTTCGACTAAAATTCGCTTCATTTCTTTCTCTCATACTACATTTTCTCGTTTCAGTTTACCTCCCACTAGTTTTTTTTTCTTCTGTTTTTCAACCTTTCTCTACCACTACGCCTACTATTTTCTTCGCTTTTGGTATATCTAGATGCAGGAGTCAGCGTCGCCGTCAAAGTTCCCTGTCCATTCCTCCCGCGCCACGATCATCGTCCGTAGTCCGTAGTTCTCAGTTAGTTACCATGTTTTGAGATATGTGTGTCTAAGATGCGAGAACACCGATAAGATGTCCGCTATGATGTCACCACTAACGCGTGTGTTGCACACAGGAACAGTAGCAACCACCTTATGGACAGGCAGAATGCAGAACTTCTGGTACGTGAGCCCGACAAGATTAGTAGAGAATGTTTGGAAGTAGCCATCACACAAGGAACCAACAAAATTTAATAAAATAGGGGCATGTTCAATATTTCACCCCACCTGATTCCTTTAATACCCATTGCCAACAAAATTTAAAGCTATCCCTAGTTGCTCTCCAAACTCCCATTTTCTTCTCAAGATCGTTGACCACCCTCATTAGACGATTGCTCACCCTTCTTATTTTCTTCCTCCTTTTGTTCCTCGTGTGTGAGCTAATGTTCTTCCCCCACTCAATTGTTCCATCTCATCCTTAACCTTTCCTGTTCCCAGACATTTAGTCCACCTTCTCCTTAACCTTTCCTTGTATTCAGTGCCCCCCTCCCTACCTCCCTTCCACCCTCCCCATATTTCCTCTTATTTATTCTCAGTCATGTGTGTTACGACTATGTACTTAAAAAAGCTGCAACAAGCTAAACGTCATACTAATAAAGGCTCCATCCTCACATGGTGTTTACTGTCAGTAAGTGCCACTTTCATACAAACAAGATAGAGAGCATTCAGAGAAAGGAGATTAGAGACGCTTCTTGCTGATAAACAATAAAAAGAGAGATTGAATATTCAAGGGATGCCAACGTTAGAGGAGAGACGAGAGAAAGATGATCTGAGAGCAGTGTTTAGAGCCATCACAAGTCTGGAGATACTTGATAAGGAAGGCCTCTTATTGTAGGAACAAAAGAAAACCAGAGGACATGCGATGATATTAAAATAAGACTAAATGTGTCAGGAAACAGCGGGTCACCATTCACGGTGTAAAATCGAAATGGGGGAGTGTTATTAGTAGAGTTCACCATTCTCGGTATTAGGCTCCTTATTGTTCATTATGAAATAAACGACTTGTACAATGGAATTAATAGTGATGGTAGTAAGTTTGGGGACGACACTAAAATAGAACGCCATATTAAGTCAAAGTAAGATGCTGGGACACTGCAGTATGATCTTGATATATTGTTAGAATGGTATGTGAAATGATTAATGGACTTCAATATCTCAAGCTTCAGTGGGTTAAACGTTGTTTTACACAACCCATCTAAGAGGTATATCTTATATAATACCATATTAAAGAAAACAGAATGTGGAAAGGACTTGGCAGTGTTAGTGAGTCCTGACCTTAAATACAGGAAATATTGTACTAGTGTCAGGAATAGGGCTAGCAGGGCATTAAGATTTATTGCTAGGACGCTAATAAACAAAAGTGCAGAGTTAATCGTTAAACTATATATTCGATAATATATATATACCCATACATGACTATACGGTGCAGTTTAGTCTCCGTTCTATAGAAAGGACATCAGTTCACTAGAATCAGTACAGAGGATAATGGCCAAAATCACATAAGGACTTAGAAATTTACCATACGAAGATAAGCTTAGGCACATTAATTTACACTATCTGGAAAGATAGTGCGGGGTTATCTAATAGAGGTATTCAAATGAGTCAAGGGCTTTAACAAGGATGATGTAAGCAAGGTCATCATATCATGACAGCAGGGAAGGACTCGTTGTAATAGGTTTAAATTATACAAATTTAGATTTAAGAAGGAAATAGGGAAGAACTGGTTTTCCAACAGATTGGTTAACGAATGGAACAGACTTAGTAACCATGGAATGAGCGTTGTTTTGAGAGAAGATTAGATCAATTGATGGAGGACGAAAGGTGGTAATGGACATGGAACTGCCTAATGTAGGTCATATGGTCTTTTGTAGTCTCTTCCATTCTTATGTTTTTATGTTTGAAGGACACTGCAAAATACAGTTCTCCGTACTAGGTTACTGAGTGTATAGTATGGATGGAAAAATAGTGAAGTCATTAACATGGTACAGTTTGACATCAGAACTGACCATTCGGAACACAGATGCTATCCTGCAAACTTATCCTTTATCCAGATTGATAAGCACACACCCACACACGCACACACACAAATACACTCACTCACACACACACACACACACACACACACACACACACACACACACACACACACACACACACACACACACACATACACACACACACACACGCACGCACACACACACACACACACACACACACACACACACACACACACACACACACACACACACACACACACATTCATGCATCTTCCATGACTTCTGAAAAAATTCTTATATTGTTCAAGATGATGCAGAATTTTACCTTCACACAAGTCTGTAATTATGACACTTTAAATTTCTATTTCTGTTCAAAAAAGAATCCTTATCTTCCACAGTCTCACTTCTTCTGAATGACATACAGTATATCCTCGTATCTAACACTGTCTCATCGTGACACAAAGAAACAAGTCATCTCAAATTCACATGTCTACATAGGAAAGCTCATTCCACAGCACTTTTGAAATTACATAACCGCATTACGATGACGTCAAAGCGTTTACACAGTGGGTTCCACGTGCCCAGCAAATTTCATCTACGAACTGTAAAAAACAATGATAAACTCACTTTTTTCCATCACCTTACTGCAACTTAGTCTCGGTATGCCCGCTTTGCACCGTGCGTAAACATGAACTGAACTCCGGGGCAGGATGCCGCGTTTTCTACACTGTCGTGTAGAAT
>NC_134803.1:43532214-43534714 GCF_046742065.1 Oratosquilla oratoria | reverse complement strand
AGTAGAAATAGTTTGCTCGTTAAGAAGTTTGATAAAGTCTTCCTGGTAGAAATCCAACAATGGTTTGGGAACGCCTCTCTCCAAGGTTTTCTCTCCCCCCCCCCTCTCTGGATCAGGAAAAAGAGGCTAGAAAAAAAGAGAAATCTGAGGAAGAAAAAAGAGAGAAAAAAGAGACCGACATTGATTCAGAAAACGTAATCATAAATTCGAGTTATTCCCAAACTCGAAGAAAAAAAATCACTAAGAATGCATGAAGAGGAGAGCAGAGGAAGGAGGGGAAGGAGGTTGGGGGGGAAGGTAAGGGGAATAAGGAGGGAAGAAGGGAGTGAAGGTGAGGGGAGATGATGGAAGACATGGGGAGGAGAGGGGAGAGGAGTGGAGGAAAGGAGAGGGAGGGGAAAGAGAGGAAGAAGAGGGGCCGAGGAAAAAGAGAGAAGGGAAGAGAGGAGAGAATAGAGAAGATACGGATAGGAGAGAAGGTGCCAAAAAGAGAAGAGAGGAGAGGAGAGAATAGAAAAGATAAGGATAGGTGAGAGGGTAAGGAAAAAGACAAAAGACTGGAGGAGATAACAGAAAATATGAGAATAAGAGAGTGGTGAAAAGAGAGAAATGAGGAGGAGAAAAGAGAAGAAGAGGGAATGGAACTACGGATAACATGAACAAAGATCTCTTCCTCCTTTTCTTCTTCTTCTTCTTCTTCTTCTTCTTCCTCTTCTTCTTCGCGTTCTTCTTCTTCTTCTTCGCGTTGTTCTTCTTCTTCGCGTTGTTCTTCTTCGCGTTTTTCTTCTTCGTGTTCTTCTTCTTCGAGTTCTTCTTCGCGTTCTTCTTCTTCTTCCTCCTCCTCCTAACGTGAGAACCCGTGCACTCGTTAAACAAAATAGAACCTGGGAGTCGGCAACTTGGAGACCACCCGGTAACAACGGGACCGTCTCTCCGGCAACAACGGGGCCGCCTCAACAGCCAGGAGCACTACTGGCAAAGGCGACACCGAAGTTGCTTGAAGTGATGACAAAAACACTCCCACCAATATCACCACAGCCGCTGACACCATCAACATCATCACAATATCTCCACTCACTTTGTACAAGATCATATGAACATAAGAATGCAAGAGACCATAACGCCTACACTAGGCAGTTCCATACCCGTTACCTCCTATTATTCCCATCCATAAAGTTACTTAATCTTCTTTTAAAACAATAGTTTCAGCCCTCACTACATGGTCACTAAGTCTAATCCATTCATTAACCACTATTGGTAAACCAGTTCTTGCCTATTTCCTTCTTAAACCTAAATTTGAACAATTTAAACCTATTACTACGAGTCCTACCCTGCTGTCTTAGTATGATAACCTTACCCGGATCACCTTTGTTAAAGCCCTTGACCCATTTGAATACCTCCATTAGATCACCCCGCACTCTACGCCTTTCCTGAATTTAGGTTAAGGTGCCTAAGCCGGTCTTCGTAAGGTGTACTCTCCTTAGGCTTCATTCTTCATGTCGGCATGTGATTTATATCAAGACTGATGACAACTCGCCACTGCAGCCTCTGCAAGGACGTGGCCATGACTGAAGCAAATAGCCAGGTCTTAAACAGGAAGGGCACCGATAGCAACACATACTGGAATGCCACTCACGTAACGGACATCAAACTCTAATGGCAGTGGTAAAACTGTCGTTTTATTATATTATATTGAGCTGTAGTTTACCAGTGCTTCTGGCCTTGTGGACAAAACCCACGGGGATGTTGTGCATTATCTTGTAATTTATTTTGTGCAGGAGTTTGGAACTTTTTCATGTTGAGTAACCCCAGAGTTACGACCAGCTACCTGTGTTCCCTTTTCACCCGACACCAAATACAGAATTGTAATATATTGACAAAACCAATATGCAATGGATATCATAAAACGGCCCAAATTATCATGACTTCATTAAACATTAACGTCACAGTTTACTCTGTTAATGGTCTATGCTCTTTTCCACATAACTATGTATAGTTTATGAGTATGTTAATGGTCTATGCTCTTTTCCACATAACTATGTATACTTTATGAGCATTCTTTGCGCATTGGGGAGCGTGGTTGCTGGTCTCACATTAGCTTAGTTGTGCGTTCGAATCCCGCACTTCTCTCCGATCTCCAGCAGTGACTGTTTACTACCTGCCTCAACAGGTCCCATAAGCGCCTTGGGCAAAGGTGACGGCTTCGGCCGCAGTTACTCAGTGCCTTCTGGCGTAGGCCCCTCGGCTTCTTTCTGGCCATGCTCTTGTATATACGAATTGGATGAAAAACGATAACTTCAAGGTATCTAAGCGCATTTCTTCGATAATTTACCGGAAGATATTCCTTTGTCCACCACGTAGGTGTAAAAAAAAAAAAAAAAAAAAAAAATAAAAAAACGTAGGGCGTTGTATACATAGTTCAATCTCAAAATAGATTCTGTAGTCGTTACGGACCGATAGGTCTCTTGTTACCACAAATGCTTCCCCCACTGTCAATCAT
>NC_134803.1:43517214-43519714 GCF_046742065.1 Oratosquilla oratoria | reverse complement strand
TATATATTTTATGATAAATAGTCATAAAAATACATAAAATCATTTAGAGGAAATGATGTATTTACATGGGATAAACCAGAGACTGCCATACCCCTCCTGCAAACTTTTCTGTCTTGTCTCTCCCCCTGTCAGGTCTCTCTTGCTTATACTGACAATGCAATATCAGACCTGCCACACAACTCCTGCAAAGTTCTCCATCTCATCTCTCAACCTTCTGCCCGGTCAACCTATTTCCACTGACACAAATAAAAGTATCTCCGAAATTCAATCTCATCTCTGCCACGTAACTCCTTCAAATTTCTCCATCTCGTCCCTCCCACCTGCAAGCTCTACCTACTTCCATTGACACACCTGAAACTTCATCTGAAATGCAACCTCACCATGTCTGCCTGGAGGGTGCGTCGGGGGGGACAAGGTCCTAGCACACCCCCACCCCCCGCTATGACCTAAGACCTGCTGAGTCAGCGTCTGAAGCCTCCTGAAGGACGGAACACACGACGAGGCCACTTAGTTTGCCTTCAGCATGTCTATCGGACTTCGGTATGCCATCCTTCAGGTAACCATGGCAACGTTTACCTCCATGCCAAGACACAAGAAAAGACAAGACACACATACACATCCATATACATACACACATTTATACACCACTCTGCTACGGTGTTCAAAAAGTGAATAAGTTGAAATTAGCTAGAACAATATATGGAATGGTGACCATCATAGCAATGGTGTCTCAAATAAATAAATAAATAAATATATAAATGAATAAATATACAAATAAATGCTTATCAATACTCTGTCGCACAACTGAAGTTGGCAAGAACAAGATATGCAATGTGGTCACAAACAATGAATTATAAATAAAAAGATAGATAAATGAATGAATAAACAAACGCTTGTCACTACTTTGATGTACAGCCTTCGTCCCCTGTTTAAAGGGGCGTATGACTTAGTGTCCATGATACCCATGTGTTGCACACAATCCACGCCTTCCAAACGCATAGACTCCGCCTACCGAAGGCATAGACTCCGCCTCCTAAAGGTATAAGCTCCACCTCCAAAAGATGTAAGCCTCACCTCCAAAAGACAGACTCCACCTCCATAAGATACAGACTCCGCCTCTCGAATGTATAGGCCCCACCTCCAAAGGATATAGGCTCCACCTTCAAAATATATAGGCTCCGCCTTCAAAAGATATAGGCTCCGCCTCTCGAAGGCATAGTCCCCACTTCCAAAGGATAGGCTTCGCCTTCAAAAGATATAGGCTCCGCTTTATAAAGGCATATGATCCGCCTTCTAAAGTCATATGCTCCGCCTTCTAAAGGCATGTGCTCCGCCTTCTAAAGGCACAGGCTCCGCCTTCTAAAGGCACAGGCTCCGCCTTCTAAAGGCACAGGCTCCGCCTTCTAAAGGCACAGGCTCCGCCTTCTTAAGGCACAGGCTCCGCCCTATAAAGACATAGGCTCCGCCTTCTGAAGGCATGGGCTCCGTCTTCTAAAGGCATAGGCTTCGCCTCTCAAAAGCATATACTCCACCTACCAGTGGCATAGGCTCCTCGTCCTGGTTAAGTAAACCACGCCCATTGGAGAAACACCCTCCGCCTCCCAGGACGAAGGCAGCCTCTGAAAAAAGGACACGGGAACGGGCGATCGTACATAAGGACGACCTCAATCAAGGAGGACCATGATGGAGAACCTCGACTAAGAACGACTATGGACTTTAACAATGAGGATGAAGACGCTAGCGCTAAGCAGTCCCGAGTTCGGTCCCCGCCGAGGGATGAAAAGCATCACAGTGTGTGTGTGTGTGTGTGTGTGTGTGTGTGTGTGTGTGTGTGTGTGTGTGTGTGTGTGTGTGTGTGTGTGTGTGTGTGTGTGATCAAAACATTACACATCGATTAAGACATATATGACCTTTACGCTTTCACCCGGGAGGGGTAACAACTGTCGATCACGAGTCCAGCACGTTGTCTGAGACAAATATGCGGGCGAGCGCCCTGTGACATTGAGGGAGAGGCGCCTGGAAGCAGCAGGAACTACTTATAACGCCTCTCTGACGCCGTGAAAGTCCTCCAGACCTTGAAAGGATGATGCGATGAGAGAAGGAAGGAAGGGAGGGAGGGGGAGAGGGGGTAGGGAGAGAAGGAAGGAGTGGAAGGTGGGAAGGAGGGAGGGAAGTAAGGAGTGTCTCAAGGCTCCTCATTGGGTGAGGTGGAGGCTCATGGAGGGCCAGCCTCAGCAAAGACTAATTGGTCCCTTGCTGAGTCTCAAGGGCGATCTCCGCGTAACGCGGTTCTGATGAGGATGGACGAGGATGATATGTCGGTGGGTTTGGGTCGTTGTGAACCAAAAGGTCTCCTCAATTAAGAACAGTCTTGTATTAAATAAAGAGGAAGAAGAGCAAGAAGTAGAGGAAGAGAAAGAAAATGAAGTGGAAGAAAAGGACAAAGAAGGCGAAGACGAAAAAGACAAAGAGGAGGAAGAAGAGAAAGAAGAGGAGGATG
>NC_134803.1:43459714-43512214 GCF_046742065.1 Oratosquilla oratoria | reverse complement strand
GCACTGGGAAGGTAATTTACGGATGGCCGAGTACAGCGGGTTCGAATCCTGCATGCAACTGTCACAAAAATTATCGGTTTGATGTCGCTGCTATTAGCGAATTACTCTCATAGTTAAAATGGCAATAAGCGTGAAAGGGGTTCGTCTCGGTCCTTACCCCATACCACTGGTGGGCTGGTCCTTGAGTAAAACAGGAATTTCGGATCGCCGTAATAAGTGATCTTCCTTCCCTCGGGAATCAGTTCGATTCCAGGTTTCAAGGATTTTATAGCCTCTGTGGTCTAGTGGTTAGGGCACTGGGAAGGTAATTTACGGATGGCCGAGTACAGCGGGTTCGAATTCTGCATGCAACTGTCAAAAAAATTATCGGTTTGATGTCGCTGCTATTAGCGAATTACTCTCATATATATATATTACAATAATAAACAAAATAAAAACTGTAGGAAAACATATTCAAATACTATTTCATATATTCTAAACAATGTAACCGCACTAAAGATAATAATAATAAAAATTGTAGCAACACACATTTTGCTACAAAAATATTTTTTTAAATAAAATTGGAGCAATACACCACTAACAACAATAAACTATTTCGTGTATTCTAAATACAGTAAATGCACGTTAACGAAAAAAATAGTAAAAAAACATTGGAACAATAACTACTAAAAACAACAATATAATGCATTTCATACAATAACGGCACGATAACAAAGATAGTTTTGTAGAAAAAAAATGTAGCAATCCACCATTAACAACGAAAAGATACACGTGCACAGTACTGTTATAGTGCGGGTCAAGTTTTTATGTCCTCAGAGGTTATATGCAACACACTAGCAGCACCATTCGTCTTCCCCCTCTCCTCCTCTACCCTCCTCTGGCCTCCTCCACCCCTGATTTGCGATCCTCCCCTCCTCTTGACCTCACTTGACCTTTCCATGACTTCATCTTTCAGGATGACCTACCTTCCCCCCTCCCCTTTGTTTCTCCCTTCCCCCCTCGTTTCTCCATTCCCCACACCTAAACTCTCAACATTTGCTAGCTTGTGCACGCACTACGCTCATCCTTTAACCAACACGGTCCCCTGCCGAGGTCAGATGCCATCAAATATACGAGCGTACACACACGCGCGCAAGCAAGTACACACACACACACACACACACACACACACACACACACACACACACACACACAACTGCACACGTAGCTATCAGGTCCACATTGGTGTATTTCGAATTATTTCAGTGTCCAAACGCCAAGAAATCTGATTTTCCATACAGATGCATGGACTTCTGGTATAGTGGGCATAATGCAGGAACAGGGGTAAATTACCCCAAATGGGGTAATTTAGAAATCTTGGGGGGGTTAATGGGCGTGCTACGGATACGGATGTGGATGTGCTAAGTGAGGGAAACTAATGTGAAAGTTGGAGAAAAAGAATGCATCGAGGATCCCACGATCTTTAAAACTACGGAAACGGAGAAATATAGGTACTGAAACAGTTTCATCAGTATCGAATCAGTACTGAAACTGTTTTCACCCTCAGTGAGACCGCTTTTGTGCTAATTATCCATGAATCCTACGAGTAATTGATTTGTCCCCCAGAGTACTTCAAAGTGTGGAGTAAATTCACTTTACTACAAATTCTTTTGGGGAAACACCCAAAAAAGTTACCCGGGCCGGGTAAGCTTATTTCCTGTATATTACAATTAGGTAAACACACACGCAATTTCACTATGTGTGTATGATTCACCATGGTCTTTGGATCCCGTGTTGGACTCGTGATCGACAGCTATTTCCCTCCCGGAAGAGAGTTCATAGCTCATATATGACCGATCTATGGGTAATGCTGTGACCTTACACGCACACACATCAACTCCTCGCCCACGATAATTGGAGTAACACCCCGCAGCGCAACCCGCAACGATACTGTGTGTGTGTGTGTGTGTGTGTGTGTGTGTGTGTGTGTGTGTGTGTGTGTGTGTGTGTGTGTGTGTGTGTGTGTGTGTGTGTGTGTGTGTGTGTGTCAGTTTTACAGTCGTTGCCCAGTGGGATCCTTTGGAACAACTCATGGTTGCCCGCAGACGAAATTTGAGTGTCCCGGGCCCGCAGGAGACCGAATTGTCCGCCCCTGAGTGTGTTGCGTGTGTGTGCACGTGTGACCATTTCTTTCATCCCATATGGGATATCAACTAAATATCATGCAGTAAGTCTTATGGTTCGTAGTGACATCCCTAAGAACCAGAGGCACGCAACATACCCCTAACTAAAGTAACGTTTGCCCCAAAAATAGAAGCGTTGAGAAACTATTGTCCAAAATCAGTGTGCGTGCGTGCGTGTGTGCGTATGTGTGTGTGCGTATGTGTGTGTGTGTGTGTGTGTGTGTGTGTGTGTGCGTATGTGTGTGTGCGTGCGTATGTGTGTGTGTATTTGCGAGATGAGAATTCTAGAACTCTCTCCAGTTCCTAGTTTGACCATGGAGGTGCCTTAAAAGGAGGAACATAAGTCCTTGAACTGGAAGGAAAGTTCAGGCAAGGGCTCGGGAATTCCTCCACACATCTGGCTGACCATCGGACGCCTTATAAGGATGCCCGGAAGGTCTACGGAAAGTTCCGGAAGACGGCCCCGAAGTGTTCTTGCCGGGAGGGACGCCGGGGGGCATCAAGGGTGGGAAGGCACAAGTCGAGTTTCTCGTCGGATTAGAAGCTAACTGGGGATACGTACGCGCGTGCGTAATGTGTGTGTGTGTGTGTGTGTGTGTGTGTGTGTGTGTGTGTGTGTGTGTGTGTGTGTGTGTGTGTGTGTGTGTGTGTGTGTGTACACGCGCGCGCGCTTCTCTCTCTCTCTACATATATATATATATATATATATATATATATATATATATATATATATATATATATATATATATGTGTGTGTGTGTGTGTGTTTGTGTGTGTGTGTGTGTGTGTGTGTGTGTGTGTGTGTGTGTGTGTGTGTGTGTGTGTGTGTGTGTGCAAGTGTGTGTATGTGTGTGCGTGTGTGTGTGTGTGTGCGTGTGTGTGATATGACGGGGAAGAGAATCCGTGGGGAATTTGGTAGGAAGCGACTGGAAGCTGAAGTGGACGAAATAGGGAATGAGAGAGGGTAATACGTGAGACAGGGGGGCGGGGAGTGGAAGACGACTTGGGGGAGGGAAGGGTAGGGCGTATCCTGAGACAGGAGTTAATGGGAGTCCAAGGGGGGAACTGGGGAGGCGGGAGGGAGTCTGAAGAAATACTGATATGAACAGGGATAGGAAGAAAATATGAAGGTTTGGGGTTGGGAGGGATTTTAGGGATGGGTCGAAGGAGATGATGACGAGGACACGTTAATGGGGACTACTTAACTGAAGAAAATGGGGGATAAGGGACGAGTTAAGGGGACAAAGATGATGAGGAGGAGAGGAGAAGGAAGAAAAGGAAGAAGAGAAGGAAACGGAAAAGGAACAAAAGAAAGCACAGGATAAAGTAGAAGAGGTGGAGGAGGAAGAGAAGGAAAAGGAGAAAGCAGAAGAGAAAGAAGGAGGTGGACAAGGAGAGGAAAGATAGGAAGGTTGAAGATGATGTGAAAGACGAAGACGAGGAGGAGGAGGAAGAGGAGGAGGAGGAGGTGAGGGTGTTAGCAAATATAGAGTACAGAGAAAATATAGAAGATCGTGTTTCATCACCAATGACCCGCGCGTCTATACTTGGAAACAACATTGCTTTGTAAAGGAGTGGAAATAATTATAATAGTTTGAAATGTTTAGCATATTTCTTTGTGTACACGTTTAATTTTCTTTCGCTATTGTTTATTTTTCTTTTACTTAATTATACTTCAAACTAAATGAATATTACTATAAAGGATGGAAGCGTTGGATATCAGCAAATATAGAGAAATACTGGTACATCCTTACATCGGACCTATATCGCAGCACAAAATTGCAAGCGAGTGCAAAAAGCAATAGTCTCCCGTGAAAGTTTACATTCTTTTTGATATTACAAAAAACGTAACAAGTAAGGGGTAACTTTACTATAAGTATATTTATGATCAAGTGAAATAGCTAAGGACGCCGGTGTAATTTTCCTATAACATAATATATATAAGATGATAATATATATACATAATAGAAAACAAAGATGAAAATGAATAATAGAAACAAATAAATGAAAAAGAAATAATGATACCAATAAACTAAACAAGAACAAACAATAGTCTTCCGTGAGAGTCACAAGATATTCACCACTGCCTTGGATCATGTGTTAGACAACTATTACACACTCGGATGAGAGCCCAGAACACATTTATGCCCGATCTATGGATAATACTGTGACCTTTCACAACCCACGAGAGTTGGAGTGACGGCTCGCAGTGAAACGATGCTGAAATTACTTCAACCTCAGACGGGAAACGAACTCGGACCGCTGGATTAGCGGTCGTAAGTGGTACCACTGCGCCGTCGAGACGTGCAAAGAGGGCTTAAAGTTTATGTGCTACTTTGAATAATGACCCCGAGCGGTCGTATGTTTACGATATACATTACGACCTTGTAAGTCCCTCGTAATTGTTCCAACAACCCATGTAGTACTTACAAGTGAATCCGCCTTACATGTGGATGGCGCCGTTCATCCACCAGCGCTTCTATACTTGAAGAAAGGTCTAAATGATAATACCTTAATGCATCCACGGAGGTACTGAGATGGGGAGGGAGGGCGGCGTTAATTAGTTTTTGGTAAATTTGCAAAAGGAGTATGCAATGACTTGGCCACGCCCATTATATGGGGAAAGGGTTTCGTGTATAAATATATATATACAACCCTTGCACATACATATATATACATATGTGTACATACATGCCAAAGTACATTTCCCTTTTGTAAGATGGGTAGAGAGTAACCGAGGAGGAGGAGGATAAGAGGAGGAAGAGACGAAGACAACGAAGAAGAGGAAGAAGATAGTGATGATGACGATGATGATGAAAAAATTATTCACACGACGTCTCTCCCACATTCATGTACTTGACGATAAGCATAGGGCAGTGGACACAGAGACGAATTATTAGCATTAATATTATTATAATTATTATTAATATTATTATTACCTCCTATTCACATTATTATCATTCTTGTTATTTATCATCATTATTATTATTATTATCTATTTATTTATATTATATATATATATATATATATATATATATTTTTTTTTTTTTTTTTTTTTTTTACCTTTTCTCTCCCATGGCGCGGCCGTGGAGACTGTCGCAGTTGTTGTGAATGGCGCAGAGCCAGCCATGTCCTCCGCCGTTCTTTGCGTCGCTTCCTGACGGAGGCGTGTGCGGAACGACGGCCGCGGACATGGCCCTTGGGGGCCGGATGGCGTCGTGCGTCGACATGGTCGCCCTCGAGACGTCCGAGGACGACGTCCTCCTTATGTGCTTCGTTCTGTCTGTCTTCAGGTGATCTTATTAAACAAGGAAGTCTTTTCCTGTCAATTTTTTCCTTTTTCTTTTTAATTCAAAGCAATCAGATAGTTCCGGTCTGTCGCTGGGTGATTTTATTACAGCCAAGGAGTCTTCTATCACACGGCTTCTGTATCAAGAGGAAGTCTGTCCTCAAAGCCCACTGCAGGACCGGACTGTCACCGATGACAGCCCAAAATCAGTCCGAAAAGGTTACTCTTTATAATGCTTATATTTTTATTTCAATCTAAGCTGTTAAGGGAAATATTCTTATTACGTTAACTGTGTGTGATTTACCATGGTCTTTGGATCACGTGTTGGACTCGTGATAGACAGCTATTTCCCTCTCGGAAGAGAGCTCAGAGTTCGTATATGACCGATCTATGGGTAATGCTGTGACCTTTTACGCACACACACACACACAACTTCCCACACACGAGGGTTGGAGTAACAACCCGCAGCGCAGCGATACTGAAATTATTTCAGCCCTGGGCGGGGTTCGAACCCGAAACTCCATAGTGGCAGCCAGGAACTCTACTAACTGCGCCACGAGTGTGTGTGTGTGTGTGTGTGTGTGTGTGTGTGTGTGTGTGTGTGTGTGTGTGTGTGTGTCCACCTCATGAAATTCACTTAATTTTCACAAACTCTTAAACAACATAGTCTTCAGCTTTGAACACCTCTTCCAATGTAAACAAAGAATGCTAACAACACAACCCTACTTCCTTATATATCATCCCTTTGTGACGTCACGACCCAGTGTTCGTATGACTGCAAGACACTGTGTACCTATCCCTGCACTGGTTTCAGTGGTCTTTACTAAGCTGAAGCCGAAGTCAGCTTCAGCATGCTGAAACTGCTTTAGGCTGCAGTGCTGAAATGATACAATGAAAACACCAAACGCATTCCCCTCTCTCACTTGCTCTCTCTCTCTCTCTCTCTATCTCTCTCTCTCTCTCCAAGACATCTCTGCATGATAGTTATGCACGGATGAAGTTCTCAAATGAATAAAATCGCCTAACGCCTAAACAAATGTATCAAGGATCAGGTTCGAGTTTGTCAACATGGGTAGAATCGCTTACAACGTGCTGGTCCATATCAATACACTGGAAATGTATTTTTCACTCTTGTTGTATCAATACAATAGGAAATATATTTTTCACTCTTGTTGTATCAATACAATAGGAAATGTATTTTTCATTCTTGTTGTATCAGTACAATGGGAAATGTATCTTTCACTCTTGTTGTATCAATACAATGGGAAAGTATCTCACTATTGTGTCAAAACAATTTCGTTATTTAAAAAATGCAACGTTTGAACCATTGGGGTAAATTAATGTATATAGAAATACATTACATAGATGGACGTCCAAAAGGGGGGGGGGCCAGCTGCCCCCGTTCTAGAAATCCAGAGTTTGTTCGAAAGCGTGCCGGACGTTAGTTTTCTTAAGTTTTAGAGTATCATTGTACGATTGATGAAAGTCAAAACATAACTCATGCAGATACAAATGTGTGACAATGCGACAAATGTAAAGTTTGTAACATTGTGTAACCCTTTGTCATGAACCATAAATGTACAATATCTTTAATTCTCCCCCTCCTCCTTTAAGAAAATGTCGGCGGACACTCTTGATTACATACTCAATCACAGAAGATGTATTAACATAAATCTGGTCAATCCTGGGTCAGTTTTGGATATTTGCAGTCTACGTCACCGCACTGATACGCAGGCACAACAGTTGGCACCCCACGCCAAACCACGCACAAACACAAGAACACACAAACATACCAGGACACTCGCCTCATGTACACAAACTTCCCGCCGAGACATTCCTAGGTAACATATTCCACGTTGGCGGTCGAGAAAATCTTTCTAGTATATCTATTCTAGTTGTTGCTAGGTGATTTTATTCTGGAGAGGGAGGGAGGGAGGGAGGGAGGGAGGGAGGGAGGGAGAGAGAGAGAGAGAGAGAGAGAGAGAGAGAGAGAGAGAGAGAGAGAGAGAGAGAGATAGGGGAAGAGAGAGAGAGAGAGAGAGAGAGAGAGAGAGAGAGAGAGAGAGAGAGAGAGAGAGAGAGAGAGAGAGAGAGAGAGAGAGAGAGAGAGAGAGAGAGAGAGAGAGAGAGAGAGAGAGAGAGAGAGAGAGAGAGAGAGAGAGAGAGAGAGAGAGAGAGAGAGAGAGAGAGAGAGAGAGAGAGAGAGAGAGAGAGAGAGAGAGAGAGAGAGAGAGAGAGAGAGAGAGAGAGAGAGAGAGAGAGAGAGAGAGAGAGAGAGAGAGAGAGGGGGGGGGGTCGCCTGGTTCTATGCAACTTGATACGTCCTCAAGAGTCGACACCAGGAACTAAGTCACGAAAACCGTTACAGCCGATGACGTTATGTCGACCGAGGCAGCAACGGTCGTTGCTGTTGTTAGTTAGACGCGAAGTTGCAAGACATCTGTTTCGTGTTGCACGATCGTTGCTGTGTGGCAGAAACAATGTTGCCGAAACAAAATGTTTATGGAATCACTCCATAACTATAATTTTTCAATATTCAAAAGACATCTTAATATCCAGAAGTTGACATTTTTCTTCTGCTTCTGGTCTATTCATATACCAAAAGGTCTTACTCATCCTCAAGCTTTCGGTCATTCAACTGCATGGGCCATTCACCTTGACCTAAGGTATTTTGGTAGTCTTGCAACTGCTCTGTCCTCTTTGTGAGACAGTGAAATCAGCATTTGTTCATAAAACACGGGTGAATGTTTTCTCAAAAGTTTCGAACATAAAAAAACCCTATCAGTTGCGGCAAGCATATATATATATATATATATATATATATATATATATATATATATATATATATATATATATATATATATATATGGTTTTTTTAGGCCGATGTTTGGGTCGCCTTCCCGGCTGGCCAAGACTGTCGGAACTGAACGCACGACCACTTCATCATGAGGATTATTCTATAAGAATCACAATGCATCTCCTGCACACACACACACACACACACACACACACACACACACACACACACACACACACAAAACTGCAAAAGCTAAGGAAATGTTGGAGCTGGATAAATTGTCACCGGAAAATAAAAACATAACAAGATTTCTGCAGAAACTCGTAAATTGCTTTCGAACACAGAATTCGGAGTCTACTACATGGACGTGGTTACGATGGGAAAAAATAATCACGAGAACCTAATTCGCCCAGACTTTTTATATACTGCAGGTTTGTGGTAAAAAAAAATAAAGAATAAGTAAATAGATAAATAAAAATAAATAAATAAATAATACAGATAACTCACAATTCAGAAACCAATATGCTCCCCGGCCAACTTGACAAACATACGAAAAGAGAGTAAATATACTAAAATTGCCAACATGGAAAAAAAAAAGATGTGATATCATATCAGTGAGTGGAGGGAGTGGACACAAATGACGAAAAATAAAATAATATGGGACACAATAAGTACCAGATATGGAGAGAAGAAAAAAATATTTGAAGGATAATATTCTTATAACACAGGAAGCTCGGCCATCGGACCTTATTCAGTATTTACAAAATGAAAAAAAAAAAAAACTTTCTTCCTTTTTTCATCTTTTCGTTTTTAGAAAAGATGGGAACATCGAGTGGCCAAAACAACTTTTATCGTTCTATTGACAAAATGTCACATTTTGCTTATTCCAGTAAACGAGATTTTTTTTATATACACTAGGATGCATTGAATCACGGAACAACATAAAAGACAATACGAGCGAATTCGAACCCAAGTCTAAATAATGGAAGTAAAATGACAGGACCCCACGTGTATAGCTCTTATCCTGCAGATTACAAATACAGTATGTAAGACAATTAGGGAAACACAAATGCACACACGCACATACATACAACATATGATAATACGAAAAGTCACGTGCGTTAGTAAATTCAACCGTTGACTAATTCATGATTGATGTATGTGTGTGTGTGTGTGTGTGTGTGTGTGTGTGTGTGTGTGTGTGTGTGTGTGTGTGTGTGTGTGTGTGCAGTGTCATGGTCAATAATCTAAGACTTTTTTATGAATATAGTCTTACAAATGGACAAGAACCTTTCTTTGCTCTTATCAGCGTATATCAATATACAGTGTGTATGTATATATGTATGCATGTATGTATATATATGTATGCATGTATGTATATAAGTATGCATGCAAAGCAGACCACTTGGAAAAAAGTAACGAAGCAGAGCGCTCTCATATATTACATCTTCAGTGCAAAAAGTACTTTTTGCACTGACGTAATATATGAAAGCGCTCTGCTTCGTTAGTTTCTTTTTTCCAAGTGGTCTACTTTGCATAAGTGAACACACGTACCCGTGTTCTTGTTAGCATATGTATGCATGTATGCAAATATGTATGCATGTGTATATATATGTATATGTATATATATATTTTTTTTCTTTTTTAAGAATGTATACGCTGGACTCGTCGTTTGCCATTTATTTCGACGTTTCGAACCTTGTCAGAAGTTCGTCTTCAGCGTGATACAGTGGTAGCAATAGGAAATCTATATAAAGGGGGTCTCCCTCGTACACTGGGACAGGTAACCCCGGTAACCGTTACATTTCAGGAACATATAAAATCACCGACTGTACATATCACAAAGATTAGACATGGTACAACCCGAAAATAATTCCAAATGGAACCCCGTAACCCATAATTCACACAACACCATTAGTATCAAAACTAGCAAATGCAATCTTTATACTAAAACATGTGAACCTGCTGTTTTAGTATAAAGATTGCATTTGCTAGTTTTGATACTTATGGTGTTGTGTGAATTATGGGTTATGGGGTTCCATTTAGAATTATTTTCGAATTGTACCATGTCCAATCTTTGTGAAATGTACTGTCGGTGATTGAGTGTTCTACTTTTGTTTGTTTCTGAAATGTAACGGTTACCGGGGTTACATGCCCCAGTGTACGAGGGAGACCCCTTTTATATAGATTTCCTATTGCTACCACTGTATCACCCTGAAGACGAACCCCAGACAGGGTTCGAAACGTCGGAATAAATGGCAAACGACGAGTCCAGCGTATACTTTCTTCCAAAAATGGTTCCTGGACTCCAGCTATTTACGAATATATATATATATATATATATATATATACATATATATATATATATATATACATACATATATATATATATATATATACATACATACATACACACATATGCAAGACTTCATATTGCTGTCATTACTAAATAAAACATAATCATTCTAAGGAGTCCGATTTCAACAAGGGCAGAATTGTCGAGACAGCTGCAAAGCTGCTCACACCACCTGGAGCCAGCAGTTGGCAGGAGGGGAAGGATTAGTGTGCAAACCACCCCCACCCCCTCGCCCCTCGGCTCTCCTGTGGGTTACTTTACCCTGTGGTAGCGCTCCACGAATACCCACGGGTAACTCTGTGTGTGTGTGTGCGTGTACGTGTAAGGGTGAGAACGCCCAACAAGTTCACAAGGCTTATTGAGGCTTCACACCCAAAGTCTTTATTCTTCAGCCTGTCTGCCAGTCTGTCAGTCTGTCTGCCCAATCACCCGTGTCCGCTTAACAGCCTTCCTGCCTGTCTGTGTGTGTGTCTGTGATCTGCAACACAGCGTCTTTGACCACTAAGCCACTTCCGGTTTGCTGATCTTGCTAAAGCTGCCACAGCCTTTGCCACGCGATGTGTCGCAATGTCCAAGCTACTTCCAGCACCTGTGTTTATCCACCTTTCATCCCAGCCCGCTTCGGTCACCTGCTTCATTGTACGCTGACAAAGAGCCTCACATAAATGTCAGTTTACATCTTGCTTTACTGGTAATTTAAGGCTACTGGCTACTGGTGTGCCTGCGGCCTGGGCAACCTCAAGTGTGGTTTTGAGGTTAAGACGTGCTGAATTATCTTATTAACACAAAACTCACAGAGGGTAAGGGGAAGGGTGAGGGGAAGGGTGAGGGAAAGGGTAAAGGGAAGTGGGGAGGAGACTGAGGGTGAGGCGAGGGAATCGTCTGATCATAATTAAATCACTTCATCAATGTCCCTACCTCGTCTACATGCGAATTAGCATTCTCTCTCCCTATTTTTCTCTTTCTGTCTCTCCTGTCCTTCTTACCATTCTCTCTCTCTAATCCTCAATTTCTCTTTTTATCTTTTCCGTTATCCCATCCTTCTTTCTATCGTCTCTCTTTCTCCTCAAATTTCTCTTATTTTCTTCGTTTTCTCATCCTTCTTTCTCTCTCTCTCTCTCACTCTCCATTTCTATTTCCTTTCTTTCTCTTTTCCTTCCTGCATCACCTCCTTCTCAAGTTTTCTTTCTGCCTCTCTATACCTTTCTCTCTCTGTGTTTCTTTCATTCCCTCACCCATTCAATGTTACTCATCCTTTGATTTTTCAAGATCTTATGAATACACACACACACACACACAGCTCCATCGACGCAAGAACACGTTCAATGCCTGCATTGCAGACATCTTACACCGGGAGGCGCTTGACAGCAGCCGTCGAAACCGTCCCACGGTCATCCAGGGCGAGTGGCGGTCACCGCGAGGCAGTGAAGAGTGGGTGGAGGATTTCTGGGTCACGGGGCGGACTCCAAGCCGACCATACCACGGAATAAGTGCAAACACGGGTTTACTTAAACCCATCGTGGTCAAGAAAGGAATGCCTCGCCGTCACCCAGGGGATAGGGGAGGGCGGGGGGAGGTCCTGCTTTTTTTTTTTCGAAATTTGGGAGTGAAGTATCACTCTCACGGGCTTTGACCTGCGTCCGCTTCTTTCCCCACCCCTCTTTCCTTCCCTCCCTCCCTTTCTCTCTGTCGCTTATTCCTTCCTTCCCTACCACCTTCCCTCCCTCCCCTTCTCTCTATCTTTTCTTCCTTCCTTCCCTACCACTTTCATTCCCTCCCTTTCTCTCTATCTCTTCTTCCGTCCTTCCCTCTCTCCCTTTTTCTCTATATCTCTTCTTCCTTCCTTCCTTCCTCCACTACCACTTTCCTTCCCTCCCTTTCTCTCTGTCTCTTCTTCCTTCCTTCACTCACATCTTCCCTCTCTCCCTTTTTCTCTATATCTCTTCTTCCTTCCTTCCTTCCTCCACTACCACCTTTGCTCCCTCTCTTCCTCATTCCTTCCTTCTCCCCTCCCACCCTCCTCCCTTCCTTCCCTACCATTTTCCCTCTCTCCCTTTCTCTCTATATCTTCCTCCTCCCTTCCTTCCCTCCCTCTCTCTCTCTCTTCTTCCTTTCTTTTCACCCTCTCTCCCTCCTTCCCTCCCTCCTTCACCCCCTCTCTCTTCCTTCTCTCTCTCCTGCATTCTCCCCTTTCCTTTCAATTTCTTTCCTTAGCACCTCCCTACCTCAATCCTTCCCCCTCTCTGTAACTCTCTCTCTTCCTTCCCTCTCTCCTGCATTCTCACCTTTCCTCTCACTTTCTGTCCTTAGCACCTCCATCCTTCCCCCTTCCCTCTCTCGTGCATTCTCTACTTTCCCCTCACTTTCTCTCCCTCCCTCCATCCTTCCCTCTCCCCTTCCTTTATTACTAAAACAAAGGCCAATATTGATCGATAACTTCAGCGGCCTTGACATAGGCTCCAGCTAATACCTTTGTAACGTTAGGCTCCTGAAGTCAGACTTCAGATCGGGACAACACTTCAGACTTCAGCTGAACAAACCTGAACAACTCCGACGTCGATAACCATTCTTTGGAGTTAGAAAGAAGAAAATGCATAATGCGTACCACAAATTTCGTTGAATTATGAATCCCGCGTATTTGACATTTTCATTAGCGACCGATTTATTTCAGCGATAAGATGCAAGTCGACCAAACGTACATAAGAATGAAAGAGACCATAAGGCCTACACTAGGCAGTTCCATGTCACTTACCACCTGTCATCCCTATACATAATTTATTCAATGTTCAGTCAAAACAATCAACTGTTTCAGCGTCCACTACATGGTTACCAAGTATATTCCATTCGTTAAACACTACAGTTAAGCCAGTTCTTGCCTATTTCCACTTTTGCCCATTACTATGAGTTCTACCCTGTTATCTTAATATGATGACCTTCCCAGCATTACCTTAGTTAAAAACCCTTGACCCATTTAAACACCTCTATTAGATCACCCCGCACTCTCCGTATTTCCAGAATGTGCAAGTTAAGTTGTCTAAGCGTGTCATAAGCTTGTCTGAATAAAATCACCTGACGGCAGCTGACACAAACGGGTCTTGTCATCACTGAGGTTCGATCGAGTCGTGCGCCTGGCGTCATGAGTGACGTCATAAGTTCCTCCTCCTCCTTCTCTGGCAGGAGACTACCAGTCAAGCTTATCTATATTAAGCGCCTACTCCCTACCTCTCTCCTCCTCTCTCTCTCTCTCGTCCTCTTCTCCTGTATTTCTCTCTCTCTCGTCCTCCTCCTCTCTCTCTCTCTCTCGTCCTCTTCCTCTCTTTTTCTCTCGTCCTCTTCTCGCTCTTTCTCTTCCTCATTTACTCTCTCTCGTCCTCTTTTCCTTTCTCTCTCGCCTCCTTCTCCTTTCTCTCGTCCTCTTTTATTCTCTTTCTCGTCCGCTTCTCCTCTTGTTCTCTCCTCCTGTATCTCTCTCGTCCGCCTTTCCTCTCTCTCCTTCGTCCCCTTCTCTCTCTCGTCCTCTTCTCCTCTCCTTTCCTCTCTCTCTCAACTATCACAAATCTTCGTTCACTTCCTATCTTCCTCCTCCTCCTTTTCTTCTCCGCATCCTTCTCCTCCTCCTCCTCTTTTTCTTCTTCGTATCCTTCTCCTCCTCCTCCTTCCTCAACCACCCCCTTCACCGTCTCTCCCCATTTCAGTGGCACACTCTCGGTAGGGAAGGGCGATGTGACGTCATCACACAAAAGGATTTCCAAAGACTCTCTCTCATTATTCGGAACAAATGCTTCATCGTACTGAGAAAATTATTGATTCAAGAAGCAATCTAGTTTCAATGCCGAAGTCGTTTTCGTTCCCAATTCTAGATTTCCGAATTCTATAGATTCTCCGATAGAGAGAACCACCATGGTCTTGGATCACGTGTTGAACTCGTGATCGACATTTATTCCCCCCCCCCCCGGAAGAGAGCTCACAGCTAATATATGACCGATCTATGGGTAATGCACACACACACCCAACTCCCCGCCCACGAGAGTTGGAGTAACGACTCGCAGAGCAGCGATACTGAAATTATTTCAGCCCTGGGCGGGACTCGAACCCGGACCGCCGTAGTGGCAGCCAGGAACTACCATTGCGCCACGAGTGTGTATGTGTGTGTGTGTGTGTGTGTGTGTGTGTGTGCGCGCGCGCGCGCATTTGCCAAGTGAGTAGAGGGTTGGTGTCTGCCAAGTTCAAAATAATCCAATGTCCTTGAAACTCTTATTGGCATAACCTAAAGGGGATCAGATCGGCTTTTTCGCTCCTAAAGAGAATCCAATCTCTTATATCTTCCCTAAACAGGATTCGATCCTATCTTCCCATTCTCAACCCTTTTAGATACGTAGAAACTTTATACTGTTTGTTATGGCCGTAGTAAATTGGTCACATGATTATAAGCAGGACATGAATCGTAGTAATGGATTCAATTTGGACAAATTTAGACCAAGGAAACAGGCAAGAACTGGTTTACCAATGCAGTTAACGAATGAAATAGATTTAGTAATCATGCAGTGATCGCTGAAACTATTTGTTGTTTTAAGAGAAGGTTGAATAACTTTATGGATGGGGATGACAGGTGGTGGTAGACATGGAACTGCCTAGTATAGGCCTTATGGTCTCTTGCAGTCTCCTCCATTCTTATGTTCTTATGATTAATCTGTTACGGGAAGACATCCTATCTTACCAGACTGTCGGCACGTGATTTTATTCATGAACAGCGAACGGGCGGAGATTCTATTCAGTCGTGTTTAGGAACATCTTGCTTCAGCTTATCACAGTTCACAGTGAGATTGATTTTATTTATTCTCTTATTCTATTTTTTATTTATTTCCTAATATTAACCTCTTACGTACCGGGTGGTACTTTTCCTTATACTCTGAATGCCGCCAGGATATTTCATTAATGTCAGTGATACCCTCACTCGCCCCTCGGCCTTGTCCTTTGTCGCCAAGAACCACCTCCGAGGGAGAAGGACACACAGTCCCTGCGAGGAAGAAGGACCTAAGAACATGAACATCCAGAACTCTTCCTATCCGCCCTTTGGGTGCTACTACATAGTCCAGTAATGCCTTATCAACCCCCCTCCCATCCACCACATTTTCCCGTGTATATTTACATTTGACTTTCTTCTTAACCCTCATCAATACAGTAACGCTCTTCATGCATTTTGTTTTGGTTAAAAATAGACGATTTATGAAACTTGGGAGGAGAGCTCCGGCCTCAAGGGACCTCAGTCGCCCCACACCATCTTCAACTCGGCGTCCGTCTCCTTATCTGCATGGAATTTATTCTTCTTGACCAGAACAAAGTGCATTAAGTACGTCACCGAGTTGAAGGGATTAAACACTATTAGCTATCATGTCGCTGACGACCTAAATCCTTTTGACACGACACACTTTCCTTTCTGACGCAAAGTTGTTTTATTCAGGTAAAACTAAAGCCTCCTTGACTATGGGATCAATACTTCCTAGGTTGGTTTCTTCACCCTGTTGCGGTAAAATCGCGTTCATAATTTAGACATTTGGCTAAGCATAGGGACCATTAGCCATGATTGGATCAAATATCTATTTCTGGTCCCAGTGTACTGGTGACGTAATCAGAGGCATGTTTGGTCTCGCATTCGCTTAGCTGAAGGTTCGAATCCTGCACTCTTATTCCATTGTCAGTGGTGTCTGTTACCTGCCCAATAGTCCCAAAAGGAAGAAAATTCACACACACACACACACACAAACAAACAAACAAACACACTCACTCACACGTTGAGAATAACTAAATACCATCGGAAGGGGAAAAAGTAGACGCATGGGGTCAAACTGGTCATTGTCTATGTTACATACCTAATTAGGACAGGTAGACAGGGAAATAAAACCACCAACTACTATGTGTTTTGTACAATTCCTCCCTTTATTTTCTTGACAAACATAATTGAGTATATAACAAAGACAATGGCTAGTTTTACCCCATATGGTTACTTTTGCCCCTTTCTAGAGTATGTAAATTATATGATGAAATATAGGTTTTCCATGTACATCCATAAATACTTGGAATAGCTTAGATTCGTGTAGTTTTTCGAAATTGGGCTATGTCACTTTAGGTGACACAGCCCAAGTTGGAAAAATACACGAATTGGGGAAGAAGCGAGATATACTCATTGCCCAAGTTGGAACCATTTGTGAATTTGTAGCCAGGTATGAAAATTGGAAAGTGAGAGACGGAACCTCACAAACGCTGCTCCTTTATCTCTCTCTCTCTCTTTCTCTCTCTCACACAAACACAGGCAATGCTATGTTCTCTACACCGTTGCTTGGCAACCACACCACACACAACACAACGAATGCCTATTGGTTATGCCCCAAGTGACGTCACAATGCCAATGTCCAAGCGCCATTACGTTAATTTCCTCCCTACGTCATTAAGCTATAACGTCTATGTCCTTCCTACGTCATGACGTCTAAGCTTGCCCTATGTCATGACGTCTCAATGCCTATGCCCTTTCTACGTCATTACGTCTATGCTCTCCCAACATTGCATACGTCAGATACATTTTCCCCTGATCTATGTAATTTACCCTAATCCCTACCTACGTCATACCTGCCTTTTAACCTGTCTACATCATACATTAAAAGATATTTACGTCATAAATCTCTTATTCCTTTATACACCACAGGCTATCCATTCTTAGGTCACTATTACCACCTTCATCTACACGAATCGCGCTGACGCTGAATTCAACTTCAGAACTTCATTCTAGTAACAGCAGAAGACGGAACGGACAAAGTTTAAAAGAGTGTGAGAAAGGGTGACAGGTGACAAAGTGTAAAAGAGTGTGACAAAGGGTGACAATAGGTGACAAAGGGTGACAAAGGGTGACAATAGGTAACAAAGGGTAATAGGTGACATGGTAAAAGAGTGTGACAAAGGGTGACAATATGTGACAAAGGGTGACAATAGGTGGCAGTGTCAAAGAGTGTAACAAAGGGTGGCAATATTTGACAAAGGCGTTATTGACAGAGGTCACATGCAAGCCGGATGTCACATTCTGCACTTGACACATCAACGTTCAAGTATGCGGACCATCTCTCACACAATGAACAGGCTGTGACGTCACCCTCGAAGACGACGACGACGACGACGAGGAGGAGGAGGAGGAGGAGGAGGAGGAGGAGGAGGAGGAGGAGGAGGAGGAGGAGGAGGAGGAGGAGGAGGAGGAGGAAGAAGAGGAAGAGGGGAGGAGGAGGATGAGGAAGTCTTCCTCGAGGAAGGAAGACAGAGGTAGGGGCCAATCAATGCTTGAGTTTCCGGCTCCCGGAGAGATTGTTTGTGTCCTGTTAATTAACGAGGCTCTCTCACTCCGGGCCCGTTGTGCTACTGTTGTTCTTGTTTGGGTCTGGGCTAGGAAAGGGGAGAAGAGGAGGAGAAAGTGGGGGGGAGGAGGAGGAACAGAATGAGGAAGAGGAAGGAAGGGGCAAGAAGAGGAGAAGAAGTGAGGAAGAAGTGAGGAAGAGGTGAAGAAGGTGGGATGGAGGGAGAAGAAGGGAAGGAGAAAATGGAAGGAGGAGGAGAATCAGGAAAAGGAGAAGGGAGGAGAAGGGAGGATGTGGAGAAGGAGGTGAATGGAAGAGGAAGAGGAGGAGGGGAGAAGGGGAGGAAGAAGAGAAGAAAAAGAAAAAAATAGGAGAACAATAGCAGAAAAGGAGGAGGAGGAGGAGGAAGTGAAGGGCGTAAAACGACGAAGAAACACATTAAACCCGACGAGACGATGAACCTGGGACCCTGTACCCCACCTCTCCTCCCCACCGCGCCCACAACCGCCCACCACGCCCATGAGGGAAGAAACGTGAGTGGCACTTGACCTCACTCTCGATGAGCGAGTGTGTGTGTGTGTTTTCAAGACACGAACTTGGACGAGGATGACCTAAAAAAAAATCCAAGCACACACACACATGCACACACACACACACACACATATGTACACATACACATTCAGCCACGGCAAAACCAATAGTATTACGCGCTCTATATCCTTAAACACGGTAGAGTGAACACCACAAGCGTTAAGTGTTCTTTCCCCATGACATTTCATAGAATTATGATCCTTAGCTACACTCCCGCTGTAGCGCGGTCGGACTAACCCTCGTCCCGTGAGCAGAAAGACCTCTGGTCTTAGCGAAGCGTCTCATGGTGGAAGTCCCCATATTGGTATACTCTCGCACAAATCGTTTCCACTTTTGGGAGTTTCTGTTATAAAGAAATCCCCCGTTATTCGGAAGGACATGTTCCGAAATTAAGAACATTTCGAATATTTTTGTTCACAATAAATTTTTCGAAAGAAGTTTTCGTTTTGAATATGGGAGAGTTCCGAATAAGAGAGAGAGACTTCGATAAAGAGAATTTTTTTTCTGTTTAAGATATTTTTAGTTTTCACAGCTAATGAATCCATCAATTAGGTGTCCGCTAAAATTAATTACATCCAATCTCCTTCCACATTGCCAACAATCAATCAAATTAATCATTTTTTCAATCAATGCCAACACCAATCTGGTCATTTGTACCATCCACTGCCACCATTATTACCATCACCACCACCACCATTATCATATACAAGTTCCAGATTCATCACAATATACTCACAAAAATATCATCACATCACACACACACACCCAGAGATCGGCAAATAATGAGCTCTGAGCTCACTGCCGTAGGGTGGTGTCTGGCTGTCTCGATAGAGACTGCAGCAGATCCGAGGTGAATACACACACACACACACACACACACACACACACACACACACACACACACACACACACACACACACGGCTTATTGGTGTAGCTGATAACCTGTTCGCATCATGCTCAGGACATGACCTCTCCACTAACAATACGAACCGTTCCTGCCCCATTTGAGCAAGGGTATGTGATGTATCCATGTATACAGTATGTATAAATACATGAGATCATTCACATGTGTTTCCCTCTCTCTCGCAAGAGTGAACTTTAGGATGTTATAAGAATTACAAAAATACAAAAGGTAAAGTTCTATGAGTCTCACCCTTGGAGTATAAAGTCTAGTGCTTGTTCGTATGTGCACACGGCGATGAGGGATAAAGCGAAGACCGTCGGGTTTCCCTTTGTACAAAGGCAGATAACATGTATTGAGAAATAAGATTGTGGGGGGGGGAGAGGGAGACAGATATATATATATATATATATATATATATATATATATAGAGAGAGAGAGAGGAGAGAGAGAGGAGAGAGAGGGGAGAGAGAGAGATGGAGAGAGAGGGGAGAGAGAGGAGAGAGAGAGAGAGGGGAGAGAGAGAGAGAGAGAGAGAGAGAGAGAGAGAGAGAGAGAGAGAGAGAGAGAGAGAGAGAGAGAGAGAGAGAGAGAGAGAGAGAGAGAGAGAGAGAGAGAGAGAGAGAGAGAGAGAGAGAGAGAGAGAGAGAGAGAGAAAGAGAGAGAGGGAGAGAGAGAGAGTAGAGCTCTATGATGGAATTAGCTGCGTGAAATATCCAATATACACATTTCCCATCAGCAACAGTTATCTTCTGTCTACCTTTTACAGTCCGGATAACATAAAACCGTATTTCATTTAACCTTCATTGGACACAGTGCTGTGTGTAAAAAAGGAAATAATCGCTTAGGCTCGTTTCACACGTATCGACTTTTCGCCGTTCGCCGTCCACGACACGACGTCGTGCTCTCACATAATCATAGGTGTCTATGGACGCGTTCACACGTCACGACCACGACCACATGTGAAAGTGTCCATATTTGAGAGCACGACGTCGTGTCGTGGGTGGCGCACGGCGAAAGGTCGATACGTGTGAAACGAGCCTTAGACATCGGTCTCTATACGAGGCCCTCATTCGGGAGGGTAATTGCTGATGATCACGAGTCAAGCACATAACCCAAGATGAAGGCGAACCGGCCAGACACACGCTCACTAACAAACATGGAGATAAAGAAGAGATTAGCCCCTTTTCTTGTTAATTCAAAAGTAAATAAAACTAGGTGAATATACAGAGTAAAATAATATCACAATATAACACATTAACTTGTCCTCGCTTGACGCTAACCCTACTGACACAAAGGTCAGCGTAGACACATGCAGACAATTTCTGACACACCTCTGACACCCTTCCCCCCAATCTACCACTGGTGGCACCTAGACCCTTAGGACAACACCTCCACACCTCCTCCGCCACCTGCACACCTACGCAGCACCTATCAATTGATCAACGCACCTTTAAGTACACGTATTTGCCAGAGAACGACAGGCATAAACCCGTTCCTAATGATGACCTACTCTATATATTTTCTTATGGCTAAAGTTTAATGGTTTTGTTCTGTAAATATAATGTTGTCACTGAACGGGGTTGTTGTCAACATGGATTTGACAACATCGGTCGATGTTTGACAACACTTAAAATGAGGTGTAATAACATTTTATTCAAAATGAGTCATGTTTATAGATGTCCTCTTTTCATGTGTTTGTTGGAAATCCTTGCCAACATTCTTGGACAATTCAACATTTACAATGACAACACAATTTCACAGAGATACATCTCTAACAACAACTATGGGTCACTATCATTGTTACTAACATTTTCCAACATCTGCCTCTTGTTCACCAAAGCCTGACATCAAATGCCAACAGCCTCGATCTTGTCACAAGTGAGGCTACCATCACCTGACATCAGTGACAACATTTCCAACCCATGCTAACACATTGACGCCTTCGTGTCACCAATATAACACTGTAGCACAACACTCAGTGACAGAGACACTAACACATTCTGTCTTTCCACGAAGTCGGTTTCAACCACACTCGCGTCAAGCCAAAACCATACTGAAGTGTCGAGACTAGAGAAGGCGAGTATTCCCCACCTCCTCCTCCTCTTCCTCCCCTAAAGGAGGGGAAGAAGTAGAGATGGGTGTGAGGGGATGGGGGCTCACGCACGCACACACACATACATACATATGCGCATACTACGGAAACTCAAACACACAAACAAAACGCAAAGGGAAATGAGTATGTCAGTATACGATTATGAAATGTGATTACAAACTAACAGATGTCATCGATCTTACACAACACACACAGGTGCACACATGACACAAATCTTGAACACATGCACACACACACACACATAGACGCACACAGGTACACACAAAGACGCACAAATCATGCACGCACACACAAGAAACAGCTAAGCCGACGTCTTATCCTTGCCCCAAGGGCGCAGAGCGAGCAAAGCCCCGCCCACAATGTCATTTAGCTCCGCCCCTTCAGCTCGCTCACAGTGCCATCTTCACGCGTTGACGTAGAGCCATCTCATTTGCACCAAATTACAACGGTGCCGACCTATTTACACCTCCTAAACCACTAACACCAGCAGCAACCTCACCACCACCATAAACGTGACATCTCTCCTCTTTAAATGTGGTCATGTTATTTCATTTATTTATTCATTTCCTTCTATGTCATGTTCCTTCTCATCCTTCTCCTGTTACCTCTACCATTTGCGGACCACCAACCAACCTCATGATATGTAATATTTTAGAATATCATCATAGCTGATATATCGGCCATCAAGATACTCCTCTTCCTCCCTCACTTCCTTCCAATATTCTTCCCATCACTTCCTCCTCCTACTCCTCTTCCTTCCCTACTAACCTTCTTCTCCTCCTCTTCTTCCTTCTCTTATTCCCTGTCCAATTTCGCGATTTTTAAACGTGTAACCAAGACTGTCAGCAGTGACACACACACACACACAAGAACATAAGAATGAAGGAGACTGCAAGAGACCATAAGGCCTACACACACGACTAAAACACTTGGCAACAAACATAAATGAGGATACTTGTATGCGAGCGATCAAAGACTGACACGCAATTTGTGTGTGTGTGTGTGTGTGTGTGTGTGTGTGTGTGTGTGTGTGTGTGTGTGTGTGTGTGTGTGTGTGAGAGAGAGAGAGAGAGAGAGAGAGAGAGAGAGAGATACCCACATCTCGATTAAATTGAGTATTAAAATCGACTCAATTTATCCCACATATATTAATGGGATTTCACTTAAATTCTAATTAAATTCTTTTTATAAGGACTTTGTGGACAGACATACAAACAGAGCCAGACAGACAGACAGAGAAGCAGGTAACCACATAACTTCAGACCAATTTCGTCGGTGGAGGCAACAATAACAAAATCAATAACAATAAACGACACATGAGCTTAATGCATGACTAGTCACTGTTGTTGTTATCTGGACCATGCGGGTAGCCACCTCAAACCACATGTATACACACATGTACACACACACATACACGTACACACACACGTACATGACATTAAGCAGGCTACATCCCCCCCTCCCCTCAACCTCCCTCAACCTGTGGTTTGAATAGACAGGTAAGCACAATGTTGCAATGGACAAGACAACGTACAATTCTATTGTGAAGGACAGGCATGGGGTGATGTATAGTGAACAGAGGCTATGGTGATGATCGTGATACGGTCAGTGATGGTAACAATACAAAATAGTAATGCCAATAATAATAACAATTATAACAAATAATAATAACAATGATAATGATAAATTATATAATTGTTTCTAAACACGAATTTGTTCAGTTGGTGTGTGTGTGTGTGTGTGTGTGTGTGTGTGTGTGTGTGTGTGTGTGTGTGTGCGCGCGCGTTTGCGTGTGTAATATCAATATTTATTTAAACAAATACGTTTATCATATTCTATCTTGGGGGTGTGGGTGGGGCATTCCAGGTAACTGAATCTAACATTACTCAAAATAAAACGAAGCGAGCTCAAGGTATTAACCACTTAAGTAACATGACAAACTTTAATAACTTTATTTTGAGTATAGTTAGGCGATTGTTATTTCCGTAGAGAGGGAGGTGAGAGGGGTGTTAGGAATGACAAGTTACCTCTCTTTTCAACGAGTGCTGTTTGAAATAGAAACAATAATAATAATAATAATAATAATAATAAATCGATTAAACACGCAAATATGGCAACACTGGTGCAATAGCCAAGTAGTTTAAATACCTGTTGCAATTTACCACTTGCGAGTTCCCTCGCGTGATGCTCAACAGATGGCAAACAGATGGCTCTATCTAAAAAAAAAAAAAAAATCACTTTTATTTCGATTCTGAATGGGCAGGTCTCATCATAGAAGGCGACACAAGATGTGTCAACACAATTTCCCGCCAAAACTATGCAACGACGACGCCATTAGGAAAGTGAAGAAGAAGAAAAGAATTGCAGGAAATTGTATAGAATTATGGTGACGAAGAATGGCTAAGGTTAATCAATATAATTTTGGAAAATATAGGTTGCAAACTAATCAGAATACATGTAGACTTGCCTCACACTGCCAATAACAGGAAATAGCCCCACCACTCACTCACCCTCCTTGTGGCTTAAAAATCACCTCACCCGCCCTTCTCCCCACGCCCCCCCCCCTCCTTCCAACCATCATCCCATCTGACCTGTACCACTTTCACTATTATTTCCAGCTATTCAACAACAAATATGAGGTATAAAAAATGAGAAATGAGACTGGTTGCACGGATGTTTTGGGTTTTCTGTTCTGGGAGCATTTGGCAAATCGATTCGTAATGACGTCATGTCGCCTGCGGCTTTGATTTACAGTTCTTGTGTGGACGTGGGTCTATCTTTCTCTTGCAGAAAAAAAAGTATTTTTAAATTAAATTCCCGTGCCCTAATATCAAGAACAGCAATTAAATCTCCTTGAAAATAATGAACGGTTACAATAAAGTAAAAATTCCACGCTCGCTTTTTATTGTTGTCGAGTACAATAATCAACCCAATTTAACGCGTAGTACTGAAATGTCTTGTAAAAATTTATACAATTTTTTAAGTAATCTTTCATGTTCGGGAAATACCACAATTACGACAAATGCCACAAAATCGTATTTTCTTCCTTATTCTCATTACACGTTAAGTTTTCTTTAAAGAGAAAAAAGAGCATAAGCCAAGATTAGACTTAGACACACCGGTCTACCAGACCCAGACAGACATCAATTCAGACAGCGAGACTAGACACGCAATAGGGCTCCCAAGGGTTAGTGCCTTTTAGTCTCCTCTTTCATTATCTTGTTCCACGTCATCTATATGGTCAACCCACCCAATTCCAATGGCATAATGTCGTCTGCGATGTCAGTCTTGACCAAGGAGTCCTTTAAGACGCAGACAAGGCCAATATCCTCCTCCTCCTCTTCTTCTTCCTTCTCCTCGTCCACCTCTTCCTTCTGTCCCTCCTCTCCATCCTCTTATTTCAGTTCATCCTCCTCATCCTCTTCATCCACCTCTCCATTCCCTTGTTTCTGTTCATCCTCCTTATCCACCTCTTCATCCTATTTCTGTTCATCCACTTCTTTATCCTCTTATTTCTGTTCATTCTCCTCATCCACCTCTTTATCATCTTATTTCTGTTCCTCCTACTCATCCACCCCTTAATCCTCTTATTTGTTCAAACTCCTCATCCGCCTCTTTATCCTCATATTTGTGTTCAACCTCCACATCCACCTCTTCATCCTCTTATTTCTGTTCATCCCCCTCTCTATTGTCATTTTCTGTTCATCCTCCTTTTCGTTCTCTCCTCCACAAGTCGTGGACCATTTTGGACCACTTTGATAGCTTTGGACCAATGTCACAGAGGTCCATAAGAATCTTCACCTACTGGCCGACGATTCTATTCAACAGACACAAAAAGGGTGACTTTAGTGACACCCCTGCGGACCAGAGTCTCGTTTATTATTATCATCACCATCACCATTATTATTATTAGTAGTAGTAGTATTAGTATTATATATTATTATTAGGAAGCTCACTGGCAGGGCGGGTTAAGGTCGAGGGGATGGCGGTTCGAATTCTGCCACCGGCGAAGTTGAACCAAGGGCATGGTTGATTAAATTCTATGCTACAAAATCCTCCGTGAGGGGCACCGTCCTAGCCTTCCGACAGGGGGTAGTTTGCGGCGTTAAATCATATTATATATTATTATTATTATTATCATCACTATTAGTATAATTATTATTATCTATTGAAGGCATCCATTCAAAGAAGAATGAGTGTTGCTTCTATGACAGTATCCTACCGTTCCTTCACCTTCACCACATCTACATTGGGACATTATCCCACAGGACAGAAACTGGTGACCGCCCAGAAGGAATATACGGTACACTATAGTGAACCATATAATCAGCATCAGGGTTCCCTGTTTTTGGACTGAATTCATTATAGATGTAAACAACCTTCAATCTAGACCAGATGGCAACCGCAAGTAATCTGTCAACCACGACTAAAAGGGGGCGACCTTGTCATCAGGTATGAACAGTAAACAACCACAGAACTTCGTAGATCATGGTAACCATGACATCCCAGTCCGTGATGCATGGAGAGCCAAAGCACTGTAATGTATGTTGTTATATTGTTATTTCTTCTTTGTGTCATGAAGATTGCTTAATACACGAAAACAGTCGGTCTTCCATTATCTGCTATTTTTTCTGCAAAACTGTGTGTGTGTGTGTGTATGTGTGTGTTTACCTAGTTGTATTATACAGGAAGGGGAGTTACGTTCGTGGTGACCCGTCTTTGTATCTCGAAACATCTAGTTTGTTCTTAAATTCTTGTATGGCTTTTGCACACACTATTGTTTCGTCCAATTTGTTCCAGACATCCACCACTCTGTGTGTGTGTGTGTGTATTCACCATGGTCTTTGGATCACGTGTTGGACTCGCGACCGACAGCTAGTTCCCTCCCGGAAGAGAGCTCAGAGCTCGTATGACCAATCTATGGGTAATGCTGTGACCTTACACGCACACCCAACTCCCCGCCCACAAGAGTTGGAGTGACGACTCGAAACGCAGCGATACTGAAATTATTTCAGCCCTGGGCAGGTTTCGAATCCGGACCGCCGAAGTGACAATCGGGGACCCTACCAACCGCGCCACAAGTGTATGTATGTATGCACGCGTGCACGAGTGCAATATTACGGGAGCTAAATGATCATGGCTTCCGTCCTTGTCTCAAATTAACATCAAGCTTTCCTTCAAATCCATTTACATTGTCAAGCTACTGTTTCTTCTTAGTTATTATAAAAATTAACGATTCTGTTTACAATTAAAGTGTATACAATGAAAATAAGAAGTAAAAAATAAAGGGACAACGCCCTCTATATATCCTCACAGAAAAGCCGAAAATAACCACAAAATTTGAAAAACATTGTCACTATTCTCCACCTGCGATTGGCTGCCACGGTGGTGACGTCATAGTGACAAGACATGACGTATTGTCGCTTATGAACTGCGTCACAATTGCAGTTGTATTCATTTTGGGAAAAGTCAATAATATGAAAATATTTGATAATGGTGTATAATCACATCAATATTTATTTACTTCGTTAATATATTCATAGGATCTTGCATATCCAGAACTCCGCGAATGTTACAAGTTTAATCGTGAAATCAATACATGCACTTGACTTTGATAGGACGACTTGGACATAACAGTTAAAGTCACCCCTACACCATTTTCTGCATTCCTCAATGACAGAAAACTTGATTATTGTATTTCGGACAATGAACTAAAATTTACGTTATTTAGTAATGAGGTCCTACAACACTCCCAATATTAAGTTACACAATTTGTATTTTCAAAATAACATAGCAATAAATAAATGTTAACAATTTCTTTCCAACATTTAGTCGAAAAAATCAGTCGCATTTGCATGAACAGGCGTACAACATAAACTGTTCAAATCATGCTCTTTTTCAAGTTATAACATGCAATAATTAAAATACGAATTAAAATAACATAATAAAGTAAAATTACAGTACTCATTGTTCTACAGCAGCCAACTCTGGATGTAGACGACAAAGTGATGTGCTGTCGTCGAAACGTCAACTCACCTGAAACAGAAGCATGGTTATACGTTAGTATTAATCTATGTGTAAGCAAGAAATAAATGAAAAAGGAAGAAAAAAACATTAACTGCATCTGTCAACAGCGAGGCCAATACTATGACTAAGAAGCTGCAGTAAGTTTGTTCTAGTATATTGAATATTCCTCCAAATGAAAACCACGTGTACGACAGCTTGTAGGCACATCAAACAACGTAGTAATAGATATTTTTCACATCTTTATTATTTTCTTATTTATTATTAATCTTTATTATTCTGTACATTCTTCAGACCACATGGAACATGTTTTATGCTTAAATTGTGTGAGACAACATCCAGTAGCTTCACATTTCTTTACCGTTTCATATAGGCATAGGACCAATTTTTTTCTTTTACCTTTTGGCATGTTCCAAGAGTTGATTCATATGTTACATATGAATTAACTCTTGGAACAAGCCAATTGCATATTTTCCATACATATTATGTATGGAAAATATGCAATTGTAATTTACAGAAAAGGAGCTATGTTCATGAGATTCTGTCAAATATATGTCAGTTATATCTAGCTTTAAATTCGTTAATAATTCTAGCTTGAGCTACATAATTTTCTAGGTTATTCAAGGATACATGAATCATTTCACATAGAGTATTTCTTGATATTTTTCTGATATGCGGTCTTTTCCAATCTGTCCCTACGACCTTGTGAGCCCTTGTGTTAAAAAACCAAGATATCTTCAGCAGGGCTGTACCCTGGGGGGGGGGGGTGCAGGGAGAGCACCTGCCCCCCCCCCCCTAAATAAAATAACTTTAACATTTTCTTCTAACTAATAAACTACCCCCACCATTTTGGTGGGGACAATAACCAGAAAATGTGGAAGTTAAATATTTGAAAAATTCCAGGAGGGGCAGTTGCGGCCCTGTCCAGTTTTATACAAACCTTTCATTACTCTGATCATGACCATTATGTCGCTACTTTTTCTTCTTTTTCATAATTATGACAGGTACCCAATCTGGTTGCTGCTCTTTTTTTATTAATTTTCTTTTAATATATATTTCACTTTGTGGACACCACGCCACCACTATATGTCAAATCTTAGGCGGATTAGGCTTTCCTGTTTTTTCTTTTCATAATCTCTTGATCCTTCTGATCACAGTACATGAGTCCTACAGAAAAAACCCTCCCACATCTGACAAGAACCACATTGCTCTTCTAAAAGTTCTAGTTACCAGAAAAGGCGGCTGGATAACTGAATCACAGACAACTGTCCAGGAAGTAACACATCACCCCATACTATACAACACATTATGGAAGACTGCATTGTACACAATCATGCACACCAACAACACATTATACACTCGATAAAGGATTTGTGGGAAAACCCCATTCCAGCCATGGTGTCCCTCAGGGAGACGGGACTGCCTGGCCAGACGGTCGAGAAAATAACAATGGCGACCACAATGGCATGCCTACACTTAGGACACTACCCAGCGACAATCCCGACGGAATAGGCATGGCCACAGACTCAAACAGCCCTAAATGGAACCACCACTCGGAAGACTTGGATCACCTCGTACTATAATGCCCCACACCAACAGTCCTCAATGACACAATATCTTTTCCCTAAATGACTTATGGTCCCACCTGGTGGTTGTTGTCTATTTTTTTGAGGCATTATAATTTGTGGATCATGCAGAACCTAACCTAACCTACTTAATCTAAGGTGTTTGCGCCAGATCCGCATGACCTGCAAATTCTGCAAATTATCAATGCCTGGTTTTCTGGGTGCTGCAGGTCTTCTGCAAGGGACAATGAGCAACAGAACAATTGATTCATCTTTGAACTTTTGCCCAGTGCTAAAATTTTGCATTTTTTTTTTTGAAGCGCATTTCCCACTCTTGGCTTTTGTCATATGTACCATCTAGATTTCATAGTCTTCAGCTTTGATTCTTTTCATGACCTTCACATAATCTGCAAACATGTAAGTGTCGCTCCTCATTTCTTACAAATTGGTGGCCAATGGGATCCATACACCACATGCAGAACAGAACACCAAAGCACTTGCTTACACAGATCTGACAAACCCAGCACAGCAACTACAAAATTGCTGCAAAGAACACCTAAATCTACCTAAATCAGAACAATGTCAGATTAATTAAGAGAAGGAAACTCACCATCAAAAATAATCAGTAACACCATTCACTCCAGACAAACATGAATCAAAGAAACGTCCAATAGTAAAATTGAATAGCCAAACCCATCCACAGGAAAAGAGCTAAAGTAAACCCTAGGCTTCATTTACAATATGTGCATGACCATCAATCCAAATGTCAAAGATCTGACAATGAAAAAAAATGCTACCTCCGGATTTGGACGTTAGGAGGAAATTAATCATGGTATATAAACAGAGTTTGAGAATCCCACTTGACCACATATCTACCGAATAATTCCCAACAATTAGGTAAAGATACTTTACAAACTATACAAAATAAAGCACTGAGAATAATGTTGGGGTGTATTGGAACATCAACTGGACACTTAAACACAGAACAGAAACATAAATCCTCTACACAGAATATCTTATGAAAATGATGGGGGAAGTATACAGTTCTATGCAAGAGCACTTAAACCTACTCACCTATCTAATTACTTCATATAAACCCAACCATATGGAAAAAAATGCTCCTCAAAACATCTTTCACTCCAATCTATTCTCTAACCCAACTTCCTCTTTTCCTCCTTTCTAGTGTTATTCCCAACACTGTCCACTCCATTCCTCCATTTGTCTATCTCAATTCTGTCTCCATTGTCTTCATTAATTTCCAAGCTTCATGTACATAAATCACTGTTGGTATTATCACCAATTCCAAACTTAGGATTTCAGGCATATAGACAGAGCTTCTCATGATATTCTTATATCTAATGAACATTTTCCAACCAATTGTGATACATCTTTTTATTTAATTTCCATGATGTCTTACCATCTGGACTAAATATACTTATCTCAAGATTCTTACCATCAGTTATAACTTCTTTATTTAAAACTTCAAGTGGATTTTCAAAGAAGAATTGGGAAGGGATTTTTTTTTATCATTTATGGGGAATATTTAAATTCAAGGATAATAAAAAAAAAAGCTTAACCTAATATAATGAAATCTAACCTTAATTAAACAATTGTCACTGTTGGGGGTGATTTATATTTATAAGCTAATTTCTGGGGTAGCTTATCTTCATATGGCTACTATGGGGTTGCGGATCTTTCAAACATTTTGTTTAAAAAATGAAAATAATGTCATCCTTAAATTTAAATATTCCCCATAAATGATCAAAATTTTCCCTTCCCAATTCATCATTGAAAATCCACTTGAGATGACCTGTAAATAGGTATGGTGAAGATGCACTGCCCTTATGTAATCCTTCCTCTAACTTAATATCTTCTGTATCTTTATGTAGTAAAAAATGTAGAATATCTTCTGTACCTTTATGTAGTAAAAAATGTATAAGTAACAGTAAATTTTTAGTAGAACCTTGTTGTGTTTCTTTGCAACCTGTTTGTGTATACAGTCGGACCTCACCCAACATGAGTGTTAGGTTCCTTAGCCTGTTGTGTAGGACAAAATTTGTGTTGGGCAAATAACAGGTCTTATGGGAAAAAATAGGTTAGGTTCTCAGACCCTCTCTAGACACTGGTGCACAACATGACTCGGCAGGCTATTCAAATCATGAATCATGGTTGTGTTCTGGCAAATGCTGGGATGTTTTACCTATTTGTGTAAGCATGAATTTCTTGCATGGTGAAGTCATGTTAAGAGAGGTTTGATAGTAATTGAGTAGATAATACAGCTTGTTCTATTGAGAGACCAATGACAGGCACCTGGCAGTGATGAGGAGTCATTTCCTGGCTGCTAGTTTTCAAAACCCATCAACCCCCTCATCTCCATCAGGGGGAATCTCACTTGGTTTCTGAACCAGACCCAAAACTCCGTCTGCTCCAACTGTACTTCGGTCTCTCTCCCTCTCTCTTCACATACAAAGTGCTGACAACCAGTGACTCCTCCCCTCCAACTATTTTCATCTGGTAACACAGAAACATGGGCATGATGGTGTAAATCAGCATATGAGAAGAATGTCAGGGTCCTCTCCTTGCTGCCCATCTTCAAATCGTGTCAACTTCCTCACTTCCTACTGGAGGTACTTTTTCAAGGAGCTGACATTCAGTCTTTAGAGAGAGTTCCAAAATATCTCTTTATCATCTTCATCTTTGCAGTATTTTGTCCAACTATAAACACAGAGCAGACATCTGGTGACTACTCGCCTCCTCTACTACTTTTAGTCACGACTATCTAATGTGAAGATGTGAATTTTGTTTAACACTGCAAACTACCCCTATCAGAAGGCTAGGACAGTGCCCCTTACAGAGGACTATAATGTGGAATTTAATGAACCATGCCATTTGTCCAACTTGCAAGTGGTAGGGTTCAAACGCCCGTCACCTCAACCTTCCCCTAAAGTAGTGATGCTTTAATCCGCTCATTCAGTGAATACTAATACCATGTAGATATCAGTCGAAGGTATTTTCCCAGGGATCTATGGAAGAGCCTGAGGACTATTTCTAGCTGCTGTGGGTTTCCAGTTGGCAAAACAAGAGGCAACAAATGATAGACATATAAACAGCCCCACACCAATACAATGGAGACAACATTCCAAAATGTCTTCCCAGAGAGATCGATGGAAGGACCAATAACCAGTTATTATTAGACTGCAGGTTTCCCATTAGTGAAACACCAGGGCAATAATTTTTAATGTGCGAAGACACCTTATTTAAATCTATTTCCAAGAATCATAGTAAAACACTTTGTATAAATTTTATAAACTAACTGATCAGTAATTACTAAATTTTTCCTCTTTCCTTTCTTGTGAAGTGAAATCATAAGCATTGTACAATGATTTAAGAATGCTTTATATATATATATATATAGGTCAGCAAATCCGGAACAAACTTTTCACTTTAATATTTCAGATCTATAAATTTGCCATTTTCCCATTACTTCATAGATTTGTGTAAATAGGATCTACAGATAAATTTACCAACCAAATGGAGGCATTTGAGAAGTAAAGTACTTGGAAGAATTCTTCTATTCATCATTCTGTCTCTGCATTTAATGTCTAAATTTCCATCTTCCAAAGAAATCATCTGCTGCTTTCCGAAAGCTAGCCTGCAATGGGTATGTTTAATACTTTTACCTTTCTGAATAGTTTCCTCTATATGATCCTCGGAATCTCTTTCTTCTGCTTAGACACAGCAAAGGAAATATGGATGAAATGTCAGGAACAAACGTTTCACTCCCAGTCCATGTTTTCCTTGCCATATTTAAGCAACTTGTTCACGTGGATATTAATTCTCTTCTTTCCGATATCTACCTCTGATTGGTTCAGCTCTCTATATTTAGCCCTCCAGGATTTAATATGCATAGACCTTCTTCTTTTCCCTAGATTTTGTGATACTTTGAAGTAGAAACCAATTAGGAGTATCTGATAATGTTGAGCCTGCAATGCTGTCTATTTTCAAAGCCCACCAACCTAATCTACATCTGGAGGCTTTTAGTGTCCAGACAGTCACCTTCAACTGCATTTCCTCCACCATTTCACACAAGGTAAGCTGGCAACTGGTGAAAACTCCTTTCCTCTCACCACTTGAAGCTGATGATAGTGTCATACTAATACAACACAGACAATGGTCCAAAGGTTCTTTCAAGAGAGATCTATGAGAGGGCTCAAGGAACATTACCAGCCACTCTGGAGCTGTGGGATTCCAGTCAATGAAAATCAAGGTATTGAATATAATATTAACATGGAGAATGGTTGTATATGGATGATGTTGTGATTGCATGAGGTGGAATGGGTGGGGGATGGGGGGTGAGGTAGTATGTGTGAGCAAAATTTGATGCAGCCTGAAGGGATTTCTCCCCGTCCTCTCATTTTATGTAATGGGGGGACGGAGAGGGGGGGTCGCCGATTTAATGAAGTGGCCTTGCTGTGGATGTGCTGTGTCTTGCGACACTGCTACCCAGGGCAGTGGACAAGGTGCAGGGATGACCCGTCATTCAGGAGGTGCTCAGATAAGAGGGAGGGTGGAGGGGTGTGGAGTGTTTTCAGGGATGGAATGGGTGGGAATGATTTTATGCCTTTTTCTTTTTGGCTACCCCCCTTGTAAGGGGGAAGAAGCCTTGGTATATGTATGTACTTTTGAGCATTGTTCTCTATTGTTTTTTTTTTTAATCTCTACTGTCTTTGCTGATTCCTTGCCAATATTCAAATTACAATTCATAACCTTGATGGTGTTATTACTTCTTAAACTTCAAATCTGTTATTTTTTCTAAGCTCCTTGTTATCCTTTACAAGGCTTATTTTCATCTCTCAAATCTGAAATTTAATTTTGCTGTGCAATCTACTAGTCTGTGATCATTACTTATGCCTATGACTTTTTTTCTAAGTGTTCATTATTTTGATGTTGTCATTCTCTGGAAAATGAACTATAGAACTTGGCCTCATTATCTGAACTACTGAAGTTCGTTCATAAACCTGAATTATTTTAAGAGTACCTTTTACATAGCCTTTTTATAACCTTGGATACCCTAACTGATATACTGCTGACTTCCACTAGGTTATCAACAATCTCTCAATATAGAATCCTGCTCAAATGGATCTTTTCATCATTTTATATATATAACAAAATAAATGATGATAGTCTTGCAGATATATAAGCTTTTCCTCTGCCATTCAGACCTCATCTAGTCCCACAACACCCTAGCTGGTATTCTCCAATTCTTTTTTTATTGAACTATACAGTTTGTGGTCTTCTGAAAGGTTTCTCATATTGTATGTGCAGATCATCATCTTTGGGTTGATTAATGTCTAAGACTTGGATTTGCCTAGATTAGGTTTCATGAACTATTGATAAAAAGTGGCTAGGATACCTTGGATTAACATAATTGAAAAGTAAATGGGGAAGGAGAAATTTAATCGCCTTGTAAAGCCCTGCTCCAAAAGGTTATCTGTTAAGAGGTTATCATCTTGAGAAGTTCATGATGAAAAAGGAAATATATGCAGAGAGAAGAGAGATCATAAACAAAAATAATCTTTAGTGAGCAAAGTAATACAAAAATGTACCCATCACCTTGGTACTTTCATAACTTACCACAATATTGGGCACTCATGGCGACCACTTGCCGATGTGGTGGTTTCGTCACACACACCGTTCTGCTCCTGTTTTAGCTTCATTCGACTCAGAAATTGCGCAATTTCTTCTTGTCTGTCTTTGGCCTTGTCTGAAGTTGCCTCAGACATCGCACACACTTATGGGGTTATTGAATCACTTGAGAGCTTGTTTGGCACGATTGACGACTCAAACAGTTGTCATGCAATAATCTTGATAAAAACTGAATTTCATGTTGTCCTAATTATCATGATTTTTTACAGAGACATACCAAGCTCCATTTACTAACTAAACTTTTCTGTGGGTTCTAAATTAAACGATTCTAATAAATTTTTCTTTTTATAATCTATGGTATGTGCAGACATTATCTTCTTTGACATGACATTGTTGTTTCCATCTGTCCAATCTCACTTTTCATTCACACTGAAAAGAGGAACCAGTTTTTATCAAAACTGATATCCGAATAAATACAGAGCCTAGTACCGTATGAAGTCATGTTTATTTATCTATACTAATGGCTTCTTCCCCTTTATTAGGGAGGTAGCCAAGTCAAAGGCATGCACCTACTCCCACCCACAACCCTTGTTTCCTTCTCTTTTTAGCTCCTCGTGGTTGGAGAGCCGTCCTGGTCTCCTGCGCATTGCCTGGGTCAGAAGCAATGCAGCAAGAATCAGTACATCCGCAGCATGGCTGCTATATGAAGTCGTAGTTCTAAATAATCCTATTCTTGGTTTTGACTGCATGTGGAATATAGACCATGTAAGCTAACACTAATATAGATTAAAAATCTTATCTTGTTATTGGTACTTACATAATTCTCTACATTAATGCCTTACAAATGTTAGAGGTATTGAGAATAGAAAGGCATGGGCATGAATCTACAGATGAACCATCACACTCTTATGTAATTAGGGTTAGAGCATGTTAGGTTAGGTTTTCTTCTTACCCACCCTTGACCCCAATTCTCCATGCTCATCCCAACTATATTTTGGGGGAGGGAAGAGTTAGTATAGCACAAAAACCAATCAATTTTGAATGAGGAAAGGCAAAAAATTGCCAGATTCAAATTTATATATAATAGCATGACCAATTTCATGTTTGTGAGAAATGTGTGTTAGAAACTAAATTTACACAAAAAAGATTGCATACAGGCATCTGATGAGTTAAACACCATATGTCATCTGGTGTTTAACTCGTCAGTCTTGTCGGCAACTGCTACTTTAATGAAAATACAGGCATCTATGAAATTAAGTAGCTCCACAATTGTCAGCTGTCAGTTCTCTTAAGTTATGGGTTGCAATCGACTTTAATACCATTCAAGTGCGGATCCCTCCCTTGTAAGGGGGAAAATGCCTTTGGTATACATGTAATGTAAGTGCAGATCCTGTTCAATATTGGAGACATTGGGAAGTGGTACTATGTTTACATTTTTTTTTCCTTAAAATTACTTCTTTTGAGCTAAACAATAACATCCCAACTTATGAAATTCCTTTGATTTGTTGCAGTTTGTATGTAGGTAAATTTTGATGATTGTATGTGGAATTTTGATATATTTTTGTGGTACTATAGGGATTTGCAAATTAGTGAAATAATGATGGTGTTTTCACTTGTATTGGTCTCATATGATTGCAATATATTCCGTGACCCATCCCAGAGAGAAAAAATTACATATTCAAACTAAGGCAATTGGAAAATATGGTGATAAAATACATTTTTTAGTAACTCATGATGTTGTGTTAACCATGAAATCAATGGGAGAGCTAATCATGAGAGTGGACAGACCAATATACTACAGGGGTACTGATGCTATTAATTGTATATCAGACAGAAAAACTTGCTACTACAGGAGCTTATGAAAAATATCAGTTGAGGAGCCACTTTAAGAAAACAGTTACTCCTTATCAAATCCAGTATAACAACCTTCGTTTATGGATTTATAGTTACTTATGGAATCACTTGAACTTCGGATTTTTCCATCTTAGAATGAATTGTACAACATCTGCCAATATAGGATGTTTTATGAACCATAATTTTATTTTTATTTTGCCAAGAGATTTTGCTATTCAGACTGTTACCTAGCCATAGGTCACACATGGTATGTAGCGTTTCACATAAAATGAAATTAACAATGATATGCAGAAATAGATCTTGCAATAATCATATTTACTATTCAGGCTTGTAATCCATTTGTCCTACCAAACTTCACTTAGGTTATTAGCCTCCTTTATTTTGTTTGGTTATATTATTGACTTTATTCAATATGCTTTAAATTTCACTCGAGACTTGTTTACTGTGTAAAGCAAATATATGACAAAAAGAAAACTTTACTGTTTGACATTTCAGCAGAATCTATTTCTACATGTTAGCAAATTGCAGAACCAGTTGAATAATCAGAATTATCCATTTTTGACTGATTAACACGCATCTTAAAATTCCTGTGCAAATCATCCAAATGACTGGCCAGATCATGTCATATAGATATGTTTAGAATTCTAGATGTTTGCAAATTCTTCCTTTCTCCCCTTATACCACATATTTTACTAATTTCACTTCACAAATATTATACACAGTCGATTATAATGGGCTTATTTTTCTTACATAATTAAAATTCAGTTCACAGAAAACATGCGTTTATTCCCGTCTTTGAGTTTTGACGAGTACTTTTTTACTTTAGTGCAAAAGACCACACCGGTCAATTTTGAACTTCAGTTTTGCGAACTATGAATTAAACTATTTATATTATTTTTTCTTTCGTATACTCGTAATTTTTCTTATTATGAACTAGATTTCACAATCCTTAGACACAACCATCCTCTTTCCCTTAAATTCCACTGTACACTTGTTTTACGTCACCAGATTCTTACAATGTTTTGCTTACAATCAGCTGGTCAAACAAAGACGAAACGAAATGCGTAATAACGTACCAGCCATTGTTGAAACATCTATGCACACACAGTTACAATTACATATTAATAAACGGGTACGTAACTTGTATATGTAAATTTTTGCTTATGCGTGTGATGTGTGCTATTTTTATGTATATATTTTTTCGGTTCTGTGGGAAATGTCAACATTCGCAAAGATGGTAATGTTAATGGAAAGAAATTTATATATTTTGGAAAATATATCAATTGTAAGAACTACATGGAAATAGATAATTTATCATACCGTAATTCAGTTATTGCATTTTTATTTACAAACAAAATATGTGTAAATAATCGAAACTTGCAGTATATGTTATTAAATTTGTATTATTTTAGTTTTTAATTAATTTTATTTGTTTTTAATTTAATTTATAACATGCACATGTACAATTTTTGTAAGATGCATACCACTTTAAAAATCTCGCGCCATATTATCTTTTATATTTTTTCCAATTATTCCATTTGTCTAATTCTGTCTTTGAAAGATGGACTTATTGATATTTATTTTTTTATGCTTTACTTTGTGTGCATAGTTTTCTTATTTATGAATATTGCATTGAATGTAACTGCAAATCGTGATACAGCAATATTATGCAGATATAATCTTATCGATAACGGTTTCTATCCCTGTGACAAAACAATGGAGCATTCATTTGTGATTGAAAAATAATAATTTCTCTCCTTTATCCATGCTATTGCCCTTCCTCTCCTTGACTATCTCTCTGACCCTCTTTTTCCATGGTATATGGGCCACAAGGATAGAAAGACTGGCTAGGCATAACTTGGCCTATTTTATCACATTCGGTTGTTATAAAAGATGTTATGAAAATGTAATAATAATTCCAAGAGAATATGGTGATTGTATCATATATGATTGTGATGATTATGATCATTTAGCAATCAATCACGAGACTGATGATTAAGATAATGAAAACAGTAATGCAAATGCTAAGGCACATCAGATATAAATAACAATAAACAATACATACATTATCCCACATGGCTGCTCTAAACTCATAAACACATTTAAATTGTATAATAACGTAGTTCTCCGTGAAGAAAGGTCAATAATGAAAATGTGGAGATTTTGTTTGTCGAGTCTATTAACAGAACAGAACAGCTGTTTTAGAAATAAATACCATAATTACAGTGATAGTTTAACATCACATAACAATACATGCCTGTCATTAAGTATTAATAGATTACAGTCCTCTTCCATTATGTCTAGTAATTCTTCTCTTTACTTATAGTTTAGTTAGTATATGTGTGATAATATGGTAATTATTCTCTTTATTGTATATGTAGTACTTCAACCCTCTATAGTAACTGTAAGTAAGGAGAATTACTACAGTCTTGGGCAATGTGTTATCTTTGTCACATAGTGTCTTATACTAGCGACATCTATGGAACAGGCGACGAAGCTTCCACGTTCGTCTAAGACCAAGTCAATCAATTCCAAACTTTTGGTTCATTACACTATGATTTATGAAGAGACTGAAGAAAATGGATGAGAGAAGAGAGGCGATGTGATATTTAGAAAGTGGAAGGAAAAAAATTGACAAAAAATAACTAGATAAGTAAGGAGATATAATCTAATCTAATATACTCAAACTGTGGTATACAGTAAAATACTAATTAATCCAGACCAACAACATTAGTAAATTTAAGGAAAAATTGTTTAGTGCAAATATAGAGACGTGACTACAGTTAGGAAAACACACACACACACGATCACGAGTCCAGCACGCGATCCATAGACTAAGGTGAATACACACACACACAACAGTTTATTTTTTCAGTCTACTTGAAGACAATTATTATGTTTTTACACCAAACTGTAGGTCTGTTACAGTGAATGTCATCAATTTTTAAGAACTACATGATAGCTTACCAAGAATTTAAGTCCATTTCTTTGATCGCTGTGCAACTTGACAAGTACATCCCAACGCGATCACTTGTCAAACCAAACTGAATTCAAGTCGACCAAGTTTGTTGTTGATTTTTTTTTAATCGTAAACGATATAACAAATTTCATCATACAATGACATTCGATTTGAAAATATTGAACCTAGAAATTAAATAGAAAAAACTGCCATATAACTAAATAAAATAAGAAAGAAAAAACATAAAAGACGACAATGCAAGTCATAGGTTGCCATATTGGGTACTAGTTATTAAATTTGGACGATATTTTATAAAACGGGTATGACAAAACGTATATAGAGAACCCGTGCTGTGTGTGTTAAACAAACAGATAAATAAAGAATGGTAGAATAGAATTAACAAGCAATCAGAGCAACACAAAAATCGGATTGATATATAACATATAAAATAGAAGAATGAATACTTAATACATAAATGAATAATTGTATAAATAATGAATAGAACAATGAATTGGTAGGTAGGCAAAGAGAGTTTGACAGACGAATAAATGAATAGGTGCATAGATAAATGAATCTATAAACATAGAAATTCATATAACTTAGAATATGTATATTTTCCACTTTTTAGCTATCGTGACATATCTTAGACCAAATACCTTACATTAGAAATTAGATTGAATCCTACAAAAGTCCTTTATTTTCTCTTAAAAGTTAATTGCGAGATTATTATTATCGTAGCTACAATTCTAGATAGTTTAAGTTCCTCAAACCTAGATTTTTATGTCGAAGATTGTGACTGCTACAAGACGTAACGACGACATTGCTAGCCAATCGTATTCAAGGATTTGTTCTGACGTCATCAAACGAGTTTAGTTAGCAAATCGGGTTCAGTTAACCTGCTGCTAGCGAGTGAAGAGGAACATTGTAGAGAGCTTGAATGCCAAAGTTTAGTATGTCAAGTGATTATGATTTTCTTTTTCTTTTTATAATATTCGAGAAATTGTAAGTTTTTGAGTCGGGGATATTTGTAAGTTTTTGAATTTAAGAAATTTTCGTGAAATTGTGATTTTTGAGTTCCAGAAGTCTTTTTGGAGCCATATTTAATGTGCAAGTGATTTTATTTATTTATTTCTTATAATTGAGGTGTTAAAATAAATTGTATTTTGTGACTTCAGACCACAAGCTGAATGAGAAATTTAATTGGAAAATGTCGAGGATCAAATTCTTCGATGGACGGCTGCTTACGGTAAGTACTGCAAACAGCCACGAAAAGATGAACATTTATTCAATATTCTTCAAACTGGGGACCTTAAGACGGCCGAGACCCCAAAGCAAAATAAATGAATAAGCAAATAGACTAGTTAAATACTAAATAGATAAATTAGTAGATAAATAGATACGTTAAAATAAGTTGTTGCTCCTGTCAACTAAATGTCGTCTCAGTTTACCAAAAACATCAACGACTTTAAATTGTCGACATTTTACGAATTGGGTACGACTAAACAATATTACATAAATCCAATTCAAAGCGACAAGATTTTTAACTTTTATTGTATTTCCTAAATAGACTGGATATATGACAATAGAATATAAATTATTTAATTTATATTGTTTTGGTGTCGAGGTGAATGGGGATGAGAGGAGGAGGAAGGAAAGCAAGTTTGAAGAATATTGGTTTAACACAGCATTATTTCATACTTCAGTTATTTTTGTAATATCTAACGCAAAACTATTTATTCATTAAACATTATAAAACAATCAATATTGAGATAATACTGTTCCTCTACAGTTCTACATGATACCGTCATTCCAATCGGTAATTTTATTTTATTTATTTATCTATTTTATTTATTATTTATTTTTGCTCTATGGACTGGTGAGCATTGTAGGGTCAGTTTGAAGTATGGAATATTGCAAAAGGGGCACAACAGACTACAACATGCGTTAAATAATCTGCACAAGACCATTTTTAAGGTGTAAGTATAGGGAACAGATTTAATTTGGAAGTGGGTAGAAACAACTTCGCCAACTGTGTAGTTAATGAATGGAATATACCTCGTGCAGAGGCAGTGCAATGTAGTTCAGTTTGAATATTTAAGATTCGTTTAAACACCTAAGCAAGATGCTGTAATGACTGTCATTTATTGCATATTATTTGTTTGTTATTATTTGTCTGTTTGTTTATTATTATTTGCTTGACTTTCATTTATTATTATGTCAACTTATTGATATTTGATAGTTGCCTGTTTGTTGATTATTTAACTATGTGGTAATTGTTGTTTGGGTATCGTAACTTGATAAGGACTGGGAGAGACAGGCAATAAAATATGACTATCAAAAAACTATTACATTTACTGGCACACCCGGCAAAGACCTACCGGAGGATGACCAAGATGTATTTTTTGCATCTGGCCAATCGAAGGTCACCGATCTGGACATATAGGTCACGCGACCTGCGTCCAGTATCAACGTAAGGTATCGTAATGTTTACCTTAGTTCGGTGATTTCCCTCAGAGCATTACGGTAATTTCTTTCGATTCAGGAACCCTTTCCGAATCTCCGAACCACACCTATCGTAACTTTAAATAAAACACGATTAAAAATCCCCTCCCTTATATTTATTGAATATATAAAGTGATTTTGGTTTAAAAATCGGGAAACTTTGAGAATTTGCTTAAGGTAAAAGTTAACCCGTGGCTTCGAGCTTTTCGAACACGGAAGAGTCCCGCCGAATACGGGTACTTTCGTCGGCCTAGGCTACTCAGATCACCCAGAGCTCTGGAACCTGATGGCAAGGGACCTTCTTACGTCTTCTCATAAGAAGCCTTTAAATTCTACATCATTTCAGACCAATTGTCTGAGAACGCAATCAAGTATGTTCTCGGACATTCTTGTATTTGTTGAATCACAATTACCATAACTATACTTATGCATTTATTTATTTATTATTATTATTTATATTATAATTTCTATTTATGTATCATTATTATATATATGTATATATTTTTGCATCCGACCTAGTTATGGACCAAAAGGTCTCCTGTCGGCGTGCTCCGTCTTTGTAATCCTTTGTAATTCCTAACCATATCTAATTATTTTGATTATACATGGATAGAACTGAAAGTGTCATGTCTAGATTATTTACAAAATGCCTAAGTTCCAGTCTAGTAACCTAGTGATTAGTTACTGGCAATTAGTAAAACTAAAGACCTAAAGGACATGATCATTGGTCGAATATTTTTTGAAAAAATATTTGAAAAAATTATATGGTCTTGTGCAGGTCAAGGTACGTTTTGCTCTATGTGATTATCGCCCAACGATGATCATTCATGGCTCAATGATGATCGTCAAACGATTGTCTAGAACATTTCTTATTTTGTTTTATTTATTTATTATAATTATTTTAATTTTTTTTTTTTTTTTTTTTATTATTATTATTATTATTATTTTTTTTTTTTACCGAACTTACCAACGCGATTATATGATGCCAGGAGGTAAGATGCGCGTCAACCACTTTTGGCTGTGGTAGCCGGCAAATAATCGCACTGAGCAAAACATACCTTTACGTTGTTGTACACTTTTAGGCAATCTTCACATCGATGGGAGCACCACTCACGCACAGGATGAGGTGATGTACAATATTTTCATTTCTGTTCAACTATCCGTAATGTTTAATATATTTTAAATAACGGTGCTTGATATTAGCGAGTATATATATATATATATATATATATATATATATATATATATATATATATATATATATTAACAAAACGACGCGAATTGAAACAGTTTTAATGAAAATAGAAGAATAAATGAAGAACTTGAAGTTAGCGTCGTTGGAACACCTCAACACAATTTCAGAGGTAAACTGAAATTAATTGTTAGAAAAATAATGATGATGATAATAATAATGCATAATAAATAATGTAATAATAATACATAATAACCCAGGCTTGGCGTTGTACGTGAATTTAATGAATGACAATTTTCAGATGGCATATGAGGGGAAATTAATGAAGACTTTAGCCTGGGATCAATTACCAGCCGCAAGATGAGAGAATGACGGATTAGACAAGGCCAGGGAATGAGGGTAGAGAAGGATAGGGAGTAGGAAAGGTCGGGGGTGATAGAGAAGGTTAGGGGTAGATTAGGGAAGGCGGAGGCGGGGTGAGGATAGAGAAGGTTAGAGGTAGAGTAGGGAAGGCCGGAGGAGTAGAGGAGGTGAGGATAGAGAAGGCTAGGGGTGGAGTAGGGAAGGCCGAGAGTGGTAGAGGAGGTGAGGATAGAGAAGGCTAGGGGTAGAGTAGGGAAGGCCGGAGGGGTAGAGGAGGTAAGGATAGAGAAGGCTAGGGGTAGAGTAGGGAAGGCCGGAGGGTAGAGGAGGTGAGGATAGAGAAGGCTAGGGTTGTTGAAGGGTTAAGAATAGAGAAGGCTATGACTAGAGTAGGGAAGACAGGGAGAGGGGGGCTGGTGAGGATAGAGAAGGCTGTGGCTAGATGAGGGAAGGCAGCGAGAGGGTGAGCTGGTAAGGATAGAGAAGGCTAGGGGTGTTGAGGGGTTGAGGATAGAGAAGGCTAGGGGTGTTGAGGGGTTGAGGATAGAGAAGGCTAGGGGTGTTGAGGGGTTGAGGATAGAGAAGGCTATGGATAGAGTAGGGAAGGCAAAGAGGGGGATGAGGATAGAGAAGGCCAGGGGGTGAGGATAGAGAAGGCTATGGTTAGAGTAGGGAAGGCCATGTGATGGGGGTGATTAAAAGGTTGAATAAGGACGGAGGAGGAGGAGGAGGAGGGTGAAGGTCGAGAACAAAAGAAGCCTTGAGGAAGGGGACATAGAGACCAAGTGTGGGTGTAAAGGATAGGTAAAAAAGTCTGGGGGGGGAGGGTAGAGGATGCCGGGGATTAGGGTGCGGGGAGAGGGTAGAGAAGTTATGAAGACGGGGGGGGGAAGGGGGCGTAGAAAAAGCCTGGTGGGTGGGGGCAGGTTTGGAGGAGATAGGGGCAGAGAAGGCCTGGATGGTAGGGCACTGAAGGATGAGGGATAGGCAAGACCGGGGTGGAGTAGAGAAGGCCAAGGAAGGTAGAGAAGACCGTGATTTAGATACGACTGGTATAGAGAAGACCTTAGGAATAGAGAAGGCCACGGCTCCAGAGATTGAGCTTCGGTGAGTTTTACTCGTTTTTTATATTATGAGTTCATTAATTAATTGACTAATTAATGAACGAGTTAATTAATTTATATATTTATTGTAAAGCATATAAATGGAGTTCTGTAGTATGCCCTATTTTGTACCAAGAATTTAAGTCCATTTCTTTGATCGTTGTGCAATTTGACAAGTACATCCCAACGTGATCACTTGTCAAACCAAACTGAATTCAAGTCGACCGAGTTTGTTGTTGAAATTTTTAAATCGTAAACGATATAACGAATTTCATCATGAAATGACATTCGATTTGAAGATATTGAACCTAGAAATTTAATTAAAACATTGCCATATAACGAAAAATATTTTCAATCCATCAAAGATAATACATATACCAAGGCTTTTTCCCCCTTACAAGGGAGGTAGCCAAAAAGGAAAAGGCATAAAATCATTCCCACCCATTCCATCCCTGAATACACTCCACACCCCCTCCACCCTCCCTCTTATCTTAGCACCTCCTGGATGACGGGTCATCCCTGCACCTTGTCCACTGCCCTGGGTCAGAAGCAGTGTCGCAAGACACAGCACATCCACAGCAAGACCGCTTCATTAAATTGACAACCCCCCCTCTCCGTCCCCCCATGCATAAAAGGAGAAGATGGGGAGAAATCCCTTCAGGCTGCGTCAAATTTTGCTCACACATACTACCTCACCCCCATCCCCCCACCCATTCCACCTCATGCATCACATCATCATTCATATACAACCATTCTCCATTCACCCCTGTCTTCTGTCCTCTCCCGTCCTTCCTCAACAGACATTCCCCTCTTCCCCAAAGCCCCCTTCACCCCATCCATCCATCTCATCCTAGGACGTCCCCTCATGTTCACTCCCTCCACATCTGCCTTCCATACCTCATTTAACTAGTCTTTCTTCACTCATTCTTTACATGTGTCCAAACCATCCTAATACTCTTTCATCAACCCTATCTCCCAACTCCCTTTCCACCCTTGTTCTTCTCCTCACCTCCTCATTTCTCACCCTATCTAACCTAGTAACCACCATCATACTTCTCAGACACCTCATCTCAAACACATTCAAACTCCTCTCTTCTTCTCTTATGTTCCATGTTTCTGCCCCATACAGTGCTGTTGGCACAATCACCCCTTCATACAGTCTCCTCTTAGCATCCATTCCCAAATGTCTATTCCTCATTACACTTTTTAAACGACCAAGGCATTTACTCGCTTCTCTCAATCTACATTCTACCTCCACCTCCACTCCACCTTTTTCTGCCACATTTGCACCCAAGTATCTAAAACTATTCACTTCCTCCAGTCGCTCTCCCTTAATGCTCACTTCCAGTCTGCTGCCACTTTCACCCCTTGAACATCTCATCACCTTACATTTACCCACATTTATCTTCAGCTTTCTTCTATCACACACTCTCCCAAACTCTGTCACCAACTTCCCCAATCCCTCCTCCGATCCTGCCACAAGCGCAGTGTCGTTCGCAAATAACAGCTGGCTCACCTCCCACTTTTCTCCATTTTCTTTAACCATCTCCAATCCCTGACCCACCACCTTTGCATTTACCTCTCTCACTACCCCATCCATGTACAAGTTGAACAGCCAAGGCGACATAACGCATCTCTGACGAAGTCCCACCTTTACCTCGAACCACTCACTCTCTCCATTTCTAATCCTGACACAAGCTCTACTACTCTCATAAAAACTCTTGACAGCTCCGAGAAGCTTTCATCCTATCCCGTATATCCGCAAAACCCCCCACAATGCCTTTCTGTCTACCCTGTCGTAAGCCTTTTCTAGATTCATAAAAGCCTAAAAAACATCCTTCTCCTTTCCTATAGCTTTCTCACATATCTGTCTCACCACAAAAATCTGATCTACACAACCTCTACCCGTCCTAAATCCACACTGTTCCTAACCAATTACTCCCTCTGTTCCTCTCCTAATCCTCTCAATCAAGATCCTCCCATAAGCCTTCCCAACTACACTTAACAAGCTAATCCCTCTGAAACTACTACATTCACACTTGACCCCTTTTCCCTTGTAAAGTGGAACTATACAGGAACTCCTCCAGTCCTCCGGCACTCTACCCTCTCTTCAGCAAACATTAAATAACCTCACCAGCCAGTCCACCATCACTGTACCTCCTTTTTTTTTTTTTTTTTTTTTTTTTAGACATTCTGCATGGCATCCATCCAGACCAGGTGCCTTACCTACTCTCATCATCTTAACAACTACCTTCACTTCATCCTTCCTTATTTCTCCTCCATTTTCCTCACTCATCACGGTCATTTTCTTAGCATTTCCCACTGCAGCTATCTTTCCCTCCCTATCCTCCTTCACATTTAGCAACTCCCTAAAATATTCTGCCCATCTTCCCCTTACTGCCTTCTCTTCCATTATCATCTCTCCATCTGCACCTTTTACCTTTTCTTCTCTACTTGATTCGCCTCCTCTTCCTCTCTTAATTTCTTTCCAAATCATCTTTACTTTACTTTCAAAATTTTCTGTCATACTCTTACCTTATTTCACATCTGCTTTCCTCTTTGCCTCCTTTACTTCTCTTTTCTTTTCTTTGTACCTCTCATATGACTCCCTCGTCCTATTTTGTAACCAATCTGTGAAAGTTCGCTTCTTCTCTTCTACAACCTTCTTTGTTTCCTCATCCCACCATTCACTACCCTTCCTTCTATTTCCTCCTGTCGTGCTTGGACGATAATGAAAGTCATAGATTGACATACGGGGTACTAGAGGTACGATGTTGTTAAATTTGGACGATATTTTAGAAAACTGGTATCACGAAGAAAAAACATGTAGAGGACTCGCGCTGTGTTTGTTAAACAAACAAATGAGTGAATGATGCTAGAACAGAATTAACAAGCAAGCTGAGCAACAACAAAGAAATCGGGCTGATATATAATATATAAAATAGAAGAATGAATACTTAAATAATACATAAATGAATAATTGTATAAACAATGAATAGGACAATGAATTGGTAGGTAGACAAAGACAGTTTGACAGACGAATAAATGAATAGGTGCATAGATAAATGAATCTATAAACATAGACATTCATATAACTTAGAATATGTATAATTTCCACTTTTTAGCTATCGTGACATATCTTAGACCAAATACCTTACATTAGAAATTAGATTGAATGCTAAAAAAGTCCTTTATTTTCTCTTAAAAGTTAATTGTAAGACTTATTATCGTAGCTACAATTCTAGATAGTTTCAGTTCCACAAACCTAGATTGTTTATGTCGAAGATTGTGACTGCTTCAAGACGTTAAACGACGACATTGCTAGCCAATCGTATTCAAGGATTTGTTCTGACGTCATCAAACGAGTTTAGTTAACCTGCTGCTCGCAAGTGAAGAGGAATATTGTAGAGAGCTTGAATGCCAAAGTTTATTTTGTCAAGTGAACGTGTTTTTTTTTTTTTTTTTTTTTTTTTTTTTTTTTTATATATATATTCGTGAAATTGTAAGTTTTTGAGACGGGGACTTTTGAATTGAAGAAATTTTCGTGAAATTGTGATTTTTGAGTTCCAGAAATATTTTTGGAGCCATATATGTGCAAGTGATTTATTTCTATCTTATAATTGAGGTGTTAAAATAAGTTGTATTTTGTGATTTCAGACCACAAGCTGAATGAAAAAATGTAATTGGGAATATCTGAGGATCAAGACTTGAACAATGGAATTCAATTCTCTTTATTGGAATCAAATTCTTCGATGGACGGCTGCTTACGGTAAGTACTGCAAACAGCCACGAAAAGATAAACATTTATTCAATATTCTTCAAACCGGGGGCCATAAGAATTAAAGTTGTTGCTCCTGTCAACTAAATGTCGTCTCAGTTTACCGAAACATCAACTACTTTAAATTGTCGACATTTTACGAATTGGGTACGACTAAACAGTATTACATAAATCCAATTCAAAGCGACAAGATTTTTAAGTTTTATTATATTTCCTAAATAGAAAGAGGATATATGACAATAAAATATAATTTATTTAATTTGTATTGCTTTGGTGTCGAGGTGAATGGGGATGAGAGGAGGAGGAGGAGGAAGGAAAGCAAGTTTGAAGAATATTGGTTTAACACACAGCATTGTTTCATACTTCAATTATTTTTGTAATATCTAATGCAAAACGATTTATTCATTAAACCTAATAAAACAATCAATATTGAGATAATACTGTTCCTCTACATGATACCGTCAATCCAATCGAGTATTTGATTTGATTTTGTTTATTTATTTGGTATTTTATTTAGTTTAGACCATGGGCGCAATATAGCAATAGAAAATTAATTATTAATTTTTTAGATAAAGTGTATCAACGTTATATGGAATTTTGTGGGCGGAAATGAAAATAAAAAATACCTTGCTACAAGCAAATAGGTTAATGAACGAAGTCGGTAGCATAGGGTCGGGATGCCATCTTGTCTGTCAATTGACGGCCTCGGTACTTCCGACAGTACCTTGCCAGGTACATTTTCTTGAAGGAATGTTATGGAGCGAAGATACATGCATTCCTTCAAGCTGCAAGAACTTTGTATACCCCGCAAGCTGAGAGAGTGGTTGAAAAGCCCGCCAACGTCTCTCACGACGACGACAACGAGGACGAGCCGGATGGCATTTAATTTGCTGGTTAATTTATTAAACACAGGTTAGGTTAGTTTAGTTTAGGTTAGACGATTTTATCATCCTTACATTTCTTCGACGTCCGACACGACTTCGTTACTTACGAAATCTGTTTTAGCACCTTTTTTGTTTTTATTTCCGCTCACAAAGTTGCATATTACGTTGATACATTATAATTTACAAAATGAATAATTAATTTTCTATTGCTATATTGCGCCCATGGTCGAAACTAAAAATTTACCATTTATTTATTTTCATTTTTTATTTATTAATTTTTGCTCTATGGACTGGTGAGCATTGTAGGGTCAGTTTGAAGTATGGAATATTGCAAAGGGGACACAACAGACTACAACATGCGTTGAATAAACTGCACAAGACCATTTTTAAGGTGTAAGTACAGGAAACAGATTTAATTTAGAAGTGGTTAGAAACAACTTCGCCAACTGTGTAGATAATGAATGGAATAAACCTCGTGCAGAGGCAGTGCAATGTAATTCAGTTCGAAGTTTTAAGATTCGTTTAAACACCTAAGCAAGATGCTGTAATGACTGCCATTTATTGCATATTATTTGTTTGTTATTATTTGTCTGTTTGTTTATTATTATTTGCTTGACTTTCATTTATTATTATGTCAACTTATTGATATTTAATAATTACCTGTTTGTTTATTATTTAACTATACATATGCATTTATTTACCTATTACTATATTATAATTTTTATTTATCTATCATTATTATATATATATGTATATATTTTTGCATCCGACCCAGTTATGGACCAAAAGGTCTCCTGTCGGCATGCTCTATCTTTGTAATACTTTGTAATTCTTAACCATATCTAATAATTTTGATCGTGCATGGAGAGAACTGAAAGTGTTATGTCTAGATTATTTACAAAATGCCTAAGATCCAGTCTAGTAACCTAGTGATTAGTTTGTGGCAATTAGTAAAACTAAAGACCTAAAGGACATGATTATTGGTCAAATAATTTTTGAAAAATATATGAAAAAAAATTCCATGGTCTTGTGCAGGTCAAGGTACGTTTTGCTCTGTGTGATTATCGCCCAACGATGATCGTTCATGGCTCAGTGATGATCGTCAAACGATTGTCTAGAGCACTTTTTTATTATATTTATTGATATTGATTTGATATTATTATTATTATTTTTATTTATTTATTTTATTTTTCATAATTTGTTATTATTATTATAATTATTATATATATATATATATATATATATTTTTACCGAACTTACCAACGCGTCTCTATGATGCCAGGAGGTAGGATGCGCGTCAGCCACCTTTGGTTGTGGTGGTCGGCAAATAATCGCACTGAACGAAACGTACCTTTACGTTGTTGTACACTTTTAGGTAATCTTCACATCGATGGGAGCACCACTCACGCACAGGATGAGGTGATGTACAATATTTTCATTTCTGTTCAACTATCCAATTCGTAATGTTATATATATATTTTAAATAACGGTGCTTGATATTAGCGAGGATATATATAAATATATATATATATATGTATGTATGTATGTATGTATGACAAAACGAAGCGAATTGAAACAAATTTAATGAAAATAGAAGAATAAATTAAGAACTTGAAGTTGGCGTCGTTGGAACACCTCCACACAATTTCAAAGGTAAACGGAAATTAACTTTTAAAAATATAATGATGATGATAATACTAATGCATAATGAATTATGATAATAACAATACATAACCCAGGCTTGGCGTTGTACGTGAATTTAATGAATGACAATTTTCAGATGGCATGTGAGGGGAAACCAACATGGACCCCCCCCCAAAAAAAAAAAAAAAAAAAAAAAAGGAAGACTTTGGCCTGGGATCAATCACCAGCCGCAAGATGAGAGGATGACGGATTAGACAAGGCCAGGGAATGAGGGTAGAGAAGGATTGGGAGTAGGAAATGTCGGGGGTAATAGAGAAGGCTAGGGGTAGATTAGGGAAGGCGGGGTGAGGATAGAGAAGGTTAGGGGTAGAGTAGGGAAGGCCGGAGGGGTAGAGGAGGTGAGAATAGAGAAGGCTAGTGGTAGAGTAAGGAAGGCCGGAGGTGTAGATTAGGTGAGGATAGAGAAGGCTAGGGGTAGAGTAGGGAAGGCCGGAGGGGTAGAGGAGGTGAGGAAAGAGAAGGCTAGAGGTGTTGAAGGGTTGAGGATAGATAAGGATATAGCTAGAGTAGGGAAGGCAGGGAGAGGGGCGTTGGTGAGGATAGAGAAGGCTAGGGGCGTTGAGGGGTTGAGGATAGAGAAGGCTATGGATAGAGTAGGGAAGGCAAAGAGGGGGGATGAGGATAGAGAAGGCTAGGGGTAGAGTAGGGAAGGCCGGGGGGTTGAGGGGGTGAGGATAGAGAAGGCTATGGTTAGAGTAGGGAAGGCCGTGTGATGGGGATGATTAAAAGGTCAAAGAAGGACGGAGGAGGAGGAGGGGAGAAGGCCGAGAACAAAAGAAGCCTTGAGGAAGGGGACGTAGAGACCAAGTGTGGGTGTAAAGACGATATGATAGGTAAAAAAGTCATTGGGGGAGGGTAAAGGAGGCCGGGGATTGGGGTGCGGGGAGAGGGTAGAGAAGTTATGAAGACGGGGGGGAAGGGGGCGTAGAAAAAGCCTGGTGGGTGGGGGCAGGTTTGGAGGAGACCGGGTGATAGTGGCAGAGAAGGCCTGGACGGTAGGGCACTGAAGGATGAGGGATAGTCAAGACCGGGGTGGAGTAGAGAAGGCCAAGGAAGGTAAAGAAGACCGTGATTTAGATACGACTGGTATAGAGAAGACCTTAGGAATAGAGAAGGCCACGGCTCCAGAGCATGAGCTTCGGTAAGTTTTACTCGTTTTTTATTTTATGAGTTCATTAATTAATTGACTAATTAATGAACGAGTTAATTCATTTATTTATATATTTATTGTAAAGCATATAAGTGGAGTTGTGTAGTATGCCCTTTTTTGTACGTAACTTTCCGGTGCCCGAAGGTCGTCCCAGAGAGTTCTGGACTGGGCCAAAATTTCGTGAAGAAATCTCAAGGTCTCAGCATCTGAAGGGCAACAGATTGCC
>NC_134803.1:43454714-43457214 GCF_046742065.1 Oratosquilla oratoria | reverse complement strand
TCTCTCTCTCTCTCTCTCTCTCTCTCTCTCTCTCTCTCTCTCTCTCTCTCTCTAACACTATCTTGTTCTCGCTTTCGCTCTCTTTTTTCAGCTCTCGCTCTCTTGATCGTGGTATTGCTATCTCTTGCTCACGTTATCGCTTTCGTTGTCATTTGCTATCGCTCTTTATCTCGTTATCTCTCATAGTCGCTTTGCTCTCATGCACTCCTACATGCATATATATATATATATATATATATATATATATATATATATATATATATATATGTGTGTGTGTATGTATGTATGTATGTATGTACAACATGAATACGAGCTTACCGACAACATTTGGGAATATATCCCTTATCAAATATATATTCCCTAGTGATTTAAAAAATAGGTTTTGAAAATAGTATTGTAGCCCAAGTCAGTACACTTTGTTGCCAGTCGAACACCGACGCTCCGTTCCTCCTTACCCCTTGTCTCCCCTTTACCATCAGTCAGTGTGTGTGTGATGTATTTAGAAAATTTTATTTGGAAGCCACTAGATAATCGGCAATAAATATTGATGAGTCATGATAAATGATAATGAGTTATAGTAAAGTATAATAAGTAATGATAAGTTATTATTTACTGCATTTTATGGTAACGAGTCCGAAACTTCCCAAACGCGACTTCTCACCTGAGCGGACGAGACCAATTGATTTCTGACCCAAATCATCCTCCCCCTTCCTCCTCATTTTCCTCTTCATTTTCCTACTTTCTCCTCTTTCTCCTCCACCTTCTCCTCCATCTTCTCCTCCTACTCCTGATCTTTTTTCTCTTTTTCCACCTCCTCCTCTTTCTCCCCTTTCTCCTCCTCTTCCTCCTCCGCAGTCCCAAAAGCCCCGAGTGAGTCACCAATTGCTGCATTTTCTTCCTCCTCCATCCATCCTCCATCCAGTTGCATCAGGCCATTTACTCGTACATATTAACCAGTATGTACACACACACACGCACACACACATTATATATGTGTATATATATATATATATATATATATATATATATATATATATATGTAATGTAAATGGGAGTAGGAAACACAGGCTGAGCTCATTCCTGATTAGTTTCGCAGGCATGCTTTTTCAAAAAGCAAACCTGTGAAACTTGCCAGGAATAAACTCAGCCTGTGTTTCCTACTCCCACTTACGTCAACCTGTCAGAATGTCTCAACTGATATAAATATATATAACATATATATGTGTGTGTGTGTGTGTGTGTGTGTGTGTGTGTGTGTGTGTGTACATATTCACATAAAGACGAGTCTAGCAATGGAAATGTCGACCAATTGTTAGGTGGCACGTTTGTGGTCGTTTCACTGGAAGCGATTAGCTCGAGACAGTTTTGGGTCAAAGCTTGACCTCTGTTGACCTCTTGAAGTGCCTCGAGAGTGCCAGCGAATCTCCTCGTTGTGTTTGTTTGTGTTTTGTCCCGTTTCTCGTTTAGTTTCAGAGTGTGTTTGTGTCTTTTGGGCCTTTCTGCCCGTTTGATCTAGTTGGTAGTATGTCATTTTTATTATATTTTTAAGTTTATTATTTATTCATTTATATATTTATTTAATAATTCGTTTATTTTATTTTATTTTATTCTATTTTTGCATTATTTATTCACATGTTTATTTACTAATTAATTTTTATCTACCGATTCACTTAATTATTTAATTTGTGTTACTTATTATTCATTTATTTGCATATTCATTTACTAATTTTTATCTTTATTTATTTGTATTTATTTTTACTTTCATTATGTGCTTATTTATTTATTTATTTTTAGTTAAGTAATTGTCGTTTGACTAACGCCTGTATCCCTAACTTGGTTCATCAATTTAACCTGATCACAGAACGATTTGATCTCGTACCACTCGATTTCATTTAGTTAAGGTGTGTCATATAGGAAAAATAAAAAAAAATATTGTCATTTGTGTCCTGTCTTTCTTGTCCTCGGTCTTCTTGTGTCCTTCATATGTGTTTCCTATTCAGCTCATACTTGTTTTTCACGGATTTGTATTTTTTTTTTCATCATAATTTTAAATTTGTGTATGTATTCATTTATATATATATATATATATATATATATATATATATAATGGTCTGAACTTGTTCATATATATTTTTATAATTGCCATTATATTTATATTACCAATTGTTTACTTATTTTTATTTGTTAATTTCTCTGTTGTTTATTCATTTATTTGTCTTTTATTTGGAAGTTTGGTCCTCATGCTCGGGTGAAGACTGCAAAGTATCATTATATGGATGTATTTCTTTATTCATTATTTATTTGTTATTTGTGTATCTGTTATTTTGTGTTCTACTATATTGTATTTTTTTTTTATTTGTGTGGTTATCTCATTATTTTATTTATTTATTTATCTTTATTTTTAAAAGAGTGAAAGACAGAGAGATAAAGATATAAAGAAAAAGAATATATATATATATATATATATATATATATATATATATAGAGAGAGAGAGAGAGA
>NC_134803.1:43439714-43444714 GCF_046742065.1 Oratosquilla oratoria | reverse complement strand
TGGGGGCGGGGGAGTTCCCCTTTCCCCTCTATCAAATGGGCCAAATCTTAATATAATTGCTACTGAAATTGTTATACTGTATATATATATATATATATATATATATATAATATATATATATAATATATTATATATATATATATATATATATATATATATATATATATATATATTATATATATATTATATATATATTATATTATATATATATATATATATATATATATATATATATATATTATATTATATTATATATATTATATATATTATACGTATATATATATATATATATATATATATATATATATATATATGTGTGTGTGTGTGTGTGTGTGTGTAAGTAAAGATTGACAAATATGGAAGTGAGGTGGCAAAATGAAAAGTTAAGGCTAGAGTAGTGAGTTTATTCAGAACCAGATGTTTCAACTTCGAGGATCTTCCTCAGTGAGTCCACTGAGGAAGACCCTCGAGGTCGAAATGTCTGGTTCTGAATAAACACTCTACTCTAGCCTTAACTTTTCTTTTTGCCACCTCACCTCTATATATATATATATATATATATATATATATATATATATATATATATATATATATACATATATACAGTACTTAGCAGAAATAAAGGGGAAATCAAAAGAACGGTATACTAAATGTTTTCGTCTATTAAAACGTTTTTTGAGTATACAAAACTTGTAAGCCATCTATTTATTTATTCACTCGATTCATAATGGCAATATATATATATATATATATATATATATATATATATAGTTATGTGTGTATTTTTAACTGATTGTACTATACACGATATCAATAACGTATGTATGTGTGTGTACGTGTGTATGTGCACTTGTCTTATGCAAGAGGTGACAGTGCAGTTTCAGATCAAGAAGATAAATGACATCACCATTGGATGTCATCATTGTCTTCTTGTCATTGTTATCACTGACGCCGATCCTGTGTTGGCTACTATTTGTCGCTCACACTAATATGAATATCTGTTCAATGTTTCTAAATGATTGGTTTGTTTTCATAATGCTTCAATGGATTATGGTTTCTTTTTATATATGGATTTTTTTTTATTGATTATGGTTTCTCGTGTTGTTAATATTATTTTTCTTTTGGGTCAGTGTTTCCATTTTCCCCCAAGATTGCCAGTCATTGGGATATGTTAATTGTTTATATTTAACGTATATTTGAGAGAAAATGAGGAAGTATTAGGGTTCAATATTACGACTTTCGACGACGACGACGACGAAAAACCAAGACTGGTGTGTCTCACTCACGCCATATATATATATATATATATATATATATATATATATATATATATATATATTGCGTGGGTTAGGAGACGAGAGTCAAGTTTTAATCTGAGTTTATTCCTGACTAATTTTGTACATAAGGTTTGTCAAAATAAACGTGTATGTGAAACTAGTCAGGAATAAACTCAGGCTAAGAGCCTTGTGTCTCGTCATCTCACCTAGTCTATGACAATGTCTCAAGTGTATATATATATATATATATATATATATATATATATGATATAAATCATATATATATACACACACACACACATATATATATATATATATATATATATATATATGTATATATATAAATCATATATATATATATATATATATATATATATATATTATATAAATCATATATATATATATATATTATATAAATCATATATATATATATATATTATATAAATCATATATATATATATATATTGCCATGTCACAACATTCGGCAGAGGTAGTTATGACAAGAATTTTCCCCAATACTTAAGCAAGTTATGGTTGGAATTATGACCACATAAAATTGCATATTTATAAGTCCCGTGGTACTCTCTCTCCCCAGTCCCTGATGAAGCCTTCTAGTAAGAAGGCGAAACGACTAGATAAATAGTCTTCAAGACTCCAAGCAGTCATGCTTTCACCTTTGAGTGTGCTGCTCCAGCTGAATATTTTTTTAAGTTATTCGCATGTACACACGCACGCATACATGCTTCCACATCGTCGTCATAGTCTGAGGAAAAAAGAGACAGGACCCCACGAGTGTAGCTCCTTTCGTGTGTGTTACGAGTCGTGATTGTAATTAGGTGAATATGTGCACGTATACGCAAGTACATGCACGCATGCACATGCACGCACACAGGCATGCACTGCATGATGTAATAGTGTGGTCTCCGCATGTAAAAATGTATATGAAAATAAAGAAATTAAAAGAACACTAAATAGAAGGTCTCCTGGAATAATTGACATCACATGTGAAGACGACGAAGATGGAGAAGAAGAAGAGGAAGAAGAAGAAAGCAGAAGAGGAAGAAGACGAAAGCAGAAGAGGAGAAGAAAACAGGAGTTGCCAACATTACTAGAAATAAAAAAAGAGAAAATTTATATGACAAGTGTTGAGACCAATGAAAAAACTGATATAACCAAGATTTCTTACTGTGGGACAGAAGAAAAACCAGAGAAAAAAAAAACGTGTTTGAAGGATAGTAATTGATACCTAAGACTGAAAGAGACCATAAGGCCTACATTCGCCAGTTCCATGGCCCCTACCACCTGTCATCTCCATATATAAAGTTACCTCACCTTCTCTTAAAACAACCGATAGTTTCAGCGCTCACTACATGGTCACTTAAGTCTATTCCATTCGTCAACCACTCTTGGTAAACCAGTTCTTACTTATTTCCTTCTTAAACCTAAATTTGTCCAGTTTTCCGTGGACATTAACTGATTTGTAAAATAACATAGAAGAAGAAATATGTTATACAAGCATAATTTCACCTTTCTCTTTTATCCAAAAGGAACAGTTCCTCTCCCCAGGTCGTCCACCAATAGGAAGCATCCTCATGTCCCCTTCAGCCAATAGGAGTATCTCTCAGTTCGGCCACCAACAGGAAAGGTCCGCGTCCTACCTTTAGCCAGTAGGCTAATCTTTTCTCAGCTCGTCCACCAATAGGAAGTATACTTGTGTCTCCCGGAGCCAATAGGAACATTCCCTCTCCCTAGTTTGTCCACCAGTAGACAAGGTGGTTTTCCTTTAACCAATAGGAACAGCCCCCCTAATTTCGTATATCAATAGGAACTATCCATTCAGCAGCATTGTTTAGCTCTTCTCCGTTCTTTGAAAATAAAGGAGTGGCACTTGGGCCCTGTTCAAACTAGCGATTTGAACCGCGCGGAAACCACGGCGATGCCGCATAGTCAAGGAAAACCTGCGCGGTTGTGTGTGAATGCTTCCATTGACTTAGGTACATTGTTATCAAACCGCCGCGGTTCAAACCTGTAGTGTGAGTAGGGCCTAAGTTTCGGTCTTTCTGTAGAGGACAAGTCATCAACTATTCGGAGTCCCCTGCTGAACAAAGGCCCAACCTCCACGAACCGCACGACTATGACTAGCCTCTGCCACGTCACTCATGCAAACATCTCTATTTCGCTCCTTCACCTTCAGTTTGGTCTTCCTCTTTCAGATAGGTATACGGGGAAAGTTATTAAAAAAAAAGTGTTGTATAATGTTCACAAGAAGTTTGGTAGGCATAGGAGGCATACGAAAAGACTTACGGGCATCACATAGGAGGCGGCATAGGGCATACGTGGATGGGGCATGTTTCGGTGGTACGGAGGCAGAGGTGGCTGCAGCGCATAAACCAATTAACACCTCGGCTTCGATGGCTTTTCGCTTTATATGGAAAGCACAAAGAGGAGGAGGAGGAGAAAAAGATGAGGGCAAGAAGAAGAAAGCGAAAGAAAAGGAAATGAAGGATGAATGAAAGAACAAACGGAAGAAAGGGGTGATTCAGAGGAAGAGGAGGTGGAAGAGGAAGAAGAAAGGAAGAGAAACAAAAGGAGGAAGTTGTTAGACAAATGGGTAACATGTTTTCGAGGACTTTATGTGAACTTTTTTTAGGCAAGACTTCCAGTTTGTAGATTCTGGAAGTTTCAACCCAAAATCCTGGGAGCCAGGGTCCTCCAGACTTCCACAACATGTCTTTGAGGCTTTCGCTGCACATCATTGAGAAGTTCTCTGCACATATACGAGACTTTTACTGCATATCCTCAATATTTTCACTGCACATCTTTGGAGATTTCGCTGCACATCTTTGAGGTTTCGGGACTTTAACTGCACATCCTCAAGATTTTCACTTAACATCTTCAAGACTTTCACTGCACATCCTCAAAATTCACACTGCACATCCTCAATACTCCTACTATACATCTTCACAACTTAGAGAGTTTCACTCCACATCTTCGAGACTTCCACAACATATATCCAAGACTTTCATTGTAGGTAGTAGAGACTTTTACTGCATATATCTAATAGATTCATTGCACATCTTAAAGACTCAGGACACCGTCAGTATTTTCTCTCCGCATCTTAGAAATTTTGACAGCACACCTTTGAGTCTTTCATCGGACATCTTAGAGATTTTCACTGCACATCTTGGAGACTTACTGCACATCCTCAAGACTTCCACTATAATACACATCTTAGAGACTCTCTGCACATCTTGTAGACTTTTATTACACATTTTAGAGATTTTCTCTGCACCTCTTAAAGACTTAATACGCATCCTCAAGACTTCTACTTCAAGACTTTCACTGCACATTTTAGAGACTTTCACTGAACATCTTAGAGACTTTCACTGTACATATTAGAGACTTTCACTTCACATATTAGAGACTTTCACTGCACATCTTAGAGACTTTCACTGTACATCTTAGAGACTTTAACTGCACATCTTAGAGACTTAGTGCACATTTTAGAGACTCGCAGCATTTGGAGAATTACGCTGTACATCTTTTATAATCTTTTACTTAACATTATAGAGGCTTTCATTGCACATCTTAGAGACTTTCACTATACTTCTTCGAGACTAACGCTATACAGCTTAGAGACTTTCACTACACATCCTCAAGACTTCTACACATCTTCAAAACTTTCACCAAACATTATGGAAACTTTCACTCAAATCTTCAAGA
>NC_134803.1:43432214-43434714 GCF_046742065.1 Oratosquilla oratoria | reverse complement strand
CAGGTTTTGCATTGCCTGGAGGAGGGGTGGGAGGAAGTGGGTGGAGGTTAGGGAATACTTGGTGAGAAGGTTGGGGCATGTCTTCAGAAGCTCTAACGTGAGAGTACGTACCTGTAGGAGGAAAAGAGAAGCGGAATTAGACGTTGTTCGAGAGTTTAGATACAAGATTTTATGATTACAATCGCGCGCGCTCACACACACACACACACAAGCACACACACACACACACACACACACACACACACACACCACACACACATACACAGTGGCGCAGTTGGTAGAGCGCTGAACTACTAGCATGGTGGTGCCCATAGTACTTGGTTCGAATCCTGCCCAGGGCCGAAATTATTTCGGTACTGCTGCGCTTCGGGTCGTTACTCTGACTCTCGTGGGCGGGGAGTTGGGGGTGTATGTGTGTGGAAGGTCATAGCATTACCCATAGATCGGACCTACGAGCTCTGAGCTCTCTTCCAGGAGGGAAATAGCTGTCGATCACGAGTCCAACACGTGATCCAAAGACCAAGTGAATATACACACACAAAATACACACACACATCTCTGCTGAACTATGCCAACGTCTACCACATCACTACTACAAACTTTGCTTACCAGTGTGTTACATTTAGTCAGTAATGTACTTGGTTTGTCTTGATACTGCAAGATCCCATGTCCGTCCTTTTATCGCCTCAAGAATATATTTCATTCTAATTTGCTCTCTTACATAAGACGAAAAGAACGTAATGGAGGAGACTGCAAGAGACTATAAGGCCTACACTAGGCCTTTCCATGTCAATTAGCATCCATCATCCCCATCCACAAAGTTATCTCATTTTCTCAAACAACCAATAGTTTCAGCGCTCACTACATGGTTACTAAGTCTATTCTATTCGCTAACCACTCTTGGTAAACCAGTTCTTTGCCAATTCCCTTCTTGAACCTAAATTTGGCCTACCCAGGTATCGTAGTATTAGTTATCTATACATTGCTCAGTATGCACTCTTTAGTTTTTCATAGCTTTTTTCAATTTCCAAATTCCACATCCGTAGATTATAGCTAGGTTTCTAGATTGATTCTTTGCATGTCAAACATGTAGAGCTTTCCCTCCATAGTTTTCGTCAGTTTCCAAATTTCATATCCGTACATTATAGCTGGGGTTATAGATTGATTATAAACTTTATATTTCAAACATACAGAGTTAGAGCTTTTTCTCCATAACTTTTGTCAATTTCCAAGTTTCACATCCGTAGATTATAGCTGGGGCTATAGATTGATGATAAATTCTGCTTTTCAAGCATGCAGAGAGAGCTTTCTATAGCGTTCTTAATTTCCATATTTCGCATCCGTAGATTATAGCTGAGTTTATAGATTGATTATAAACAGCATTTGAACATGTAGAGAGAGTTTTTTCTCCATTGTTTTCGTCAATTTCCAAATTTCACGTACATAGATTATAGCTGGGGTTATAGATTGATTAATTATCAACTGTATTTGAAACATATAGAGACGTGGGGCTTCGTGTGATGTTTGTACATTTACCAAACATTGTCCAGACCAGCGTTTCTTAGCCTTTACCCTTGCGTAACATTTAAAATAAATTGCATGTCTCGAGGAACCCCTGCGCAAAAAAACAAAAAAAAACAGCAAAAAAAAAAAACATGTATTTTCTCATTTTATTTTCGTCGTAATAATAGGTTAGATAGGATGATGTCTATATTATATTATTACAATAACCAAGAATATGTCGTGTGTGTTTAATTATATTACGTATATGAAATTGAATAAAATATCAAAAGGGCATTAGCTTATCTCACTTGTTCCCGTGGAACCCTTTGGGACCTTTTGCGGAACCTTAGGGTTCCGGGGAACACTGGTTGAGAAACGCAGGTCCAGAGTAACGGAGACTTACCTAATTTTAATAAAATCACTTGGTGGCGGTCAGAATAAAACTTTAAAGCCATTTTATTACGGAAGGATTGATTAAGGATAGCATTAAAACAGGATTAATTCAAGAAGTCGAAGCCGTAAATTCACCTACCCAAAGAAAAGATTATGAAAAAAGAGAGTGTCTCGCACCCACAAAAGAGGAAAAAAATATATACTGACGAGACACTATCCACCACAAAAAAGAAAAAAGAAAGAAAGAAAAAAAAAAGACGTATCGATATCATTGGACAGGAGGTTCCCCTCCATATGTGGCGAAGACAACAACGAAGACCCGCGTGAGGTCAAGACTCAGGTCACAGGGATCGGTTGGGAGGAGGAGGTGACCCTCCAGGTGTGGTAGGAGACGAGTGTGTGTGTGTTTGTGCGAGCCAAGATACGAAGGGAGTGGGATTTTTAGGGAGTCTGAGTGTGTGTGGAAGGGGAGTTTGGGGAATGTCGAGGGTAGGAGTAGGGATAGGAGTGGGAGTAAAATACACAACAGGAAGTAGAAATATTTCTCTATTGGTAATTTCTGTAATTAAGAATTCCAATGTTCGGAGCGAAACGCGCGCGCGCG
>NC_134803.1:43417214-43429714 GCF_046742065.1 Oratosquilla oratoria | reverse complement strand
AAAGAAACGATATATTAAAACAATAGGTGGTAATGGACGTGAAACTGCTAAGTGTAGGCCTTATGGTCTCTTGCAGTCTACTCCATTCTTATGTATTTAAAGGAAAAGACAAGGTAGTTCAAGACTTTTGATAGACACTTTAGTACTTAGAGTGAGCATGAAAGTATCTCTCTTCTCTCTTCTCTATAAATTTTACTCTCTCGACCCTCTTTTCTACTCTATTCGATCCTCTCTTCTCTTTCTAATTTCTGCTCTTTACTCTATCCTCTCTACTCTCTATTCTCTCAACTCTATGTTTATTCTAATATATACTCTTTATTCTCCTCTTTCCTATTATTTTCTCCTCGTCTCTCTCTCTCAACAGGATGACAAGTTATTCACTTAATCTCCCTCGACATGCTGCCCTCTCTCTCTTCCTCTCTCCCTCTCTCTTCCTCTCTCCCTCTCTCTTCCTCTCTCCCTCTCTCTTCCTCTCTCTCTCCCGTCTTTCCTTCCTCCCTTCTTCCTTTCCTCCCTTCTTCCGTTCCTCACTTCTTCCCGTTCTGCCTCCCTTCCTCCTTTCTTCCCTCCCTCCCTCCCTCCCTACCTCCCTCCCACCTTCCCCCCTTATTTCCTTTCCTCTCTCCCTCCCTCCATTTCTCCCCCTCCTTCCCATCCTCCCACCTTCCCTCCTTCCCTCCTTATTTCCTTTCCTCTCTTCCTCCCTCCCTCCATTCCTCCCTCCCTCTTCCCCATCTTCTCACGAAATTGAAAGAATAACTTGGATAAATAGGATGAGTTGCTATGTATACGAACGAGTCACACACACACACACACACACACACACACACACACACACACACACACACACACACACACACACACACACACACAGATGAGGTGACACCTGCAAAGCCACATAAGACAAACAAAGTGAGTATCATTGAAGATTAACAGCCCGAGTCACGGGGAATGACTCAGCGTTAAAGACTGGACCTCTCTCTCTTTCTCTCTCTCTCTCTCTCTCTTTCTCTCTCTCTCTTTCTCTCTCTCTCTCTCTCTCGCTTGCTCTTACTCTCTCTCTTTTGATCTCTGTCTTCTTCCCCCCTCTCTTTCTTGATCTCTGTCTTCCTCTCTCCCTCCCTCCCTCCCTCCTCTCTCTCTCCCTTTCTCTCTTTTTCTCTTTCTGTTTCTCGATCTTTCTATCTCTCCTTCTTTATCTCTCTCTCTCTCTCTCTCTCTCTCTCACTGTGTGTGTGTTTACTATTTCTTTACACTTTATCTCCTCTCTCTCGGCTCTTAACTCTCTCTACTCTTTACTCTCTTCTCAACTTTATCAACGTTCTCTACTCTCTACACTTTACGTTCTCTATTCTCCCCGACAGCAGCACGGCTTTGCTAGGTTCATGTTTGCCACCCCCTCCCCCCCCCACGAGTTTGGGTAATTGGTCGTTCTTTAAATGTCCCCCTTTCGTCCTTTTTTGGAGGGATGATTATAATGATGCTCGTGATGTCAGAGGCCCCTCCTTAGACGCATTTCCTGTTCGGGGGATTCTCCTGAAGATTCTTTTCTTTTCTTTTTTCGTTTATTTATTTATTTAACGTAACGTCTCCCTCATAAAGACAGGAGGAATATATCCCAGCCTGCAGTACAAAAAAGAGGGTAGAGAGAGAGAGGAGGAGGAGGAGGAGGGAGGGGGAGAAATCCGAATAATGCTGAGAATCTGCTTAAGAGATTGTTGACATGCTCTTAACATAAAGTGCCCACGCATTTTCACCGTTTTTTTCCCAACAGGAAACGTTAGACGATCTTATGTTCAGAAGAGTTTATATACTGTATATATATATGTATATAATATATATGATATGTATGTATATATATATATATATATATTTATTGTGTGAGTGTGTGTGTGTGTTTGTATATATAAAATATGTATAATACGAGTATATACATACCTATATATGTGTGTGTTTACTGTATTTATGTATATATATATATGTGTGTGTGTGTGTGTGTGTTTATTGTGTGTGTGTTTATATATATATATATATATGTGTGTGTGTGTGTGTGTGTGTGTGTGTGTGTGTGTGTGTGTATCATACGGCTTGCTGGAACGGTGGGTAGAGTCTCGGCCTGCCGGTACAACAGTGTAGAGTTTTAACCCTGCTCAGAACTTCAAAAGGACCACAATACCGCATGCCGGTAGTATTCCCCATGAGCAAGGAGGCAAGGAGATTGTGTGTTCCTGTATATGTGTGTGAATATTTTTTTAACCTTGATAGCTCAGAGGTATTTCGTTCTTGCTGCCGCCAGATGATTTTATTAAGTCAAGAGAAGCTCCACGTTCTCAAATACAAAAAATAAGAAATTAATGAAAAATGAATATAATCAAGATTTTCTGTTGACGCCATTGTCCATAAAATCTTTTAAGCTTTCGTTTGGCCATGGGCAGTTTAATAAATCCTCAGTTCGGGATGTTTAATGTTTTTTAATAATCACATATAATAACAAACTTTCTTCATCATTTTCTCATTAAGAACATATGAATGAAGGAGACTGCAAGAGACCATAAGGCCTACACTTGGCAGTCCCATGTCCATTACCACCTGCCATCTCATTGCTACCATAAATCATTTTCAATCCGTTGGTTTAAGAAATATATATATTTCCTTATTAAAACCACATAAATCATACACACAATGACATCAACCTACATTCCTAGTTTGGAGTTTCTTGTATACAAGTTGGGATCCCACATCACCCACCTCCCTCTCACCCGCTCCCTACTCTGCGCTGATTGGCCGGCCCAAGGAGATTACGTCATCGCGGGCGGTTTTGATTGGTTCCTCCGCAGGGAGGGGTGGGTGATGGGGTAGGTTGGGGCCCGTGCATGGTAGATAGACCCATTTGCATGATTTGGTCATGCAGGAATTTATATTTTGATGGCTCCAGATGTGCTGGGATCCTGTTAACTTTTTTTTTAAACTTGATTTTCTGAGTGTGTGAGATTATTTATTTGTCATGTTTTCAGTGTGTGTGTTTGTGTATTTTGATTTTAAGAACGTCTGAGGTGAAAGTTCCTGTTTTTTTTTTCTTGCAGACATTTTGAATTTTATATTTGAGAGTTGGAGGTTGATCTCTGTCTCTAGTGTGTGTGTGTGTGTGTGAGTGTGTGATTCACTATGGTTTTGGATTACGTGCTGGACTCTTGATTGACAGCTATTACCCTCCATAGCTCATATGATCCGATTAAAGGTTAGTGTTGTGACCTCACACACACACACACACACACACACACACACACACACACACACACACACACACGCACACACACACACACAACAGGGGACCGAACTCACGATCACTGAATTAACAAAGATGGTAACAGTACAAGAACAAGCATATATGTATATGTGTACATGTATGTTTATATATCTGTGTGTTTATGTGGGAAAACCCACATTTACTAAATTTAGTTATTGCTTGTGTATGTTTTATATGCGTTTGTGTATTTGTGTGTATGTAAGAATCCATGTGTATGTGTGTATCCATGTGTGTGTGTGTGTAAAAACCTACATGTTTTGTATTTTTATGTATTCATAGTTTATGTATGTTTATGTGTAAACGCACATGCTCACACTGTGCCGTAAACCCTACTTACGTTCTCTTATCTCAATATTCGTTTGGTTTATGTACATTTGTGCATATTCATATGTGGGTGCTCTCTTCTCCTGCCAATCCCGTTAGTCCAGGCGTTCATGATTCATACTCACCTTTGTGACGTCACGCCCCTTCCGGGTCGATGACGTCATAGTCAGAAGGGCGATTTCATAAATTGTGATGTTTTCTGGAATGTCATACTCTTTGATATTACTGGTATTTTTTATGGTGTGACGTCACACATTCCAGGGTTTCACTTTGTGACGTCTTAAGGTATGGGGGTTTATTCGTGACGTCACAACTTCTGGGGTTTCATATGACGTCACAAATTCAGGGGTATTGTGCTGTGACGTCACACAACTTCCGGGGTTTTATGCTGTGGTGTCACTCAACTTCCGGAATTTTATATTGTGGCGTCACAGCTTGCCGAGTTTAATGTTGTGACGTCACACAACGTTCGAATTTTTATATTGTGACGTCAAGCAATTTCCGGTATTTTATGCTGTGACGTCACACAACTTCTGGGATTTTATATTGTGACGTCACAACTTGCGGGTTTTATTTTTTGACGTCACAACTTCCAGGATTCTGTGTTGTGACGTCACATCTGGTGTTTTATTGTGTGTTTTTTCCAGAAGTGAAGTCAGAGTTGTCCAGAGTGTTTGTTGACATATTTTCCATATGTCATTACTCAATTTTTTTTAATTATTCCCAACACGAAGAGTTCTCCCTATCGGAGAATTTTTCTAAAATTCTGAAGAAGAAAAATACCATTATTCGCAAAAAATGTAAATTATCCCAAATATCAGAAGCACGTGTTAGTATATTTCTCTAAATAATAATAATAATAATAATAAAGAAATAGATAAAATTTAATATTTGCAACAAATGATTTTTGAAATTCAAAAGATTCCAAATAACAGAAACACTTTCCAATATGTTTGATATTTTATTTTTACGTTGTGAAAATGAACATATGTGATATGAAATGTACACATTCCTTGCGAATATTTGAAATTTGCGAATTTCAAAATTTCACAACCATCTGGGTCCGTGACGTCATAGTACAAGTGACGTCATGGTCACAGTGTGACGTCACTTTCTCTTCGGGCATCTCCAAGTCGAACTACATCTGAAAGTTTCTCAACTGACTCTCCTACGCCTCCTCCTCCTCCTCCCTTCTTTTCTTCTCTCTCCTCCTCCCCTCTTTTCTTCTCTCCTTATCCTCGCCTCTTCCCTCCTCCTCCCTTCCTTCCTCTTCTTCTTCCAATCTTTTTTCTTTCCCTTTCCTCTCGTCCCCTCCTCCCCCCCTCCCCCCCCTCCTTCCCCTTCTTCTAGTCTCTTTACAGTCCTTCAACTTGGTCTTCCTCTCCACCTGCCCATCCCCTCCTCTCTTACCAACTTCCTTTCCTCTTCTCTCTGTCTTCCTGTCCTCGTACTTTCCTCCCTTTTTCACCTCCTCCTCCTCCTCCCTCTTCACGTCCTCCTCCCGTTCTCCCTTCTTCCCTCCTCCTTACTTCCTCCTTACCTCCTCCCCTTCTCTTCCCGTCCTCCACCCACTTCCTAGACCCTCCCCTTCATCCCTCCCTCTCCCCCTCTCCCCCTCCCCCTTTCCTCCTCCTTCTCCCCTCCCTCTCCTCTTTCCCCTCTACTTACCCCTCCCCACCCGTGAATGTGTGCAAATAAGTCTGCACATGTATATGGAGATGTAGATTTATATCTACGCATGTGTTTAAATAAGTGTTTACAACTACGCACGCTCATACATATACGAAGATTTGGATGTGCTGAATATTTATGGAAACGTGTTAGTAGAGGAGCATAAGGGTATACAAGCCCATGCACACAGACACACACATATAACACCACACGCGCGCGCGCACACACACACACACACACACACACACACACACACACACACACACACACAGGAGCTACTACTAGTGCTACTACTACTTCTACTACTACTGATACTACTACTACTACCACTAATGCTACTACAACCACCATTCCTGCTACTACTACTATTTTTACTACTACTATTATTATTGCTCGCTTCCGGAGTGGGTTAGAGCGTCGCTACTTGTGGCGTAGGCGAGTTGGACCAAGGGCAAGGTTCATTAAATTACGCGGTATAAAGTTATCTGTAAGGGACACCGTCTTAGCCTCCTGATAGGGGAGGGGTTGTGACGTAAAATCATCATCATCATCATCATCATCATCATTATTATCACTATTCCTAAGTGTATACATTTGTGAACAAGTGAATAAATGAATGAATAACAAAAATAACTGTTTAAGGATGACAAACAAACGCTAAAACAACAACACTATTTAAAATATTATGAGAAGCCCTGGCCCCGCATCATCCGGCAACGATCCTCTCATAGATCTTTCTTGAAAAAGGAAAATGACGATTGATTCAGTGTAACGTCACGAACTCCCCTTATCAGGAGGCTAGGACGGTGCCCCTTACAGGGAACTTTAGCGTGGAATTGAATGAACCATGCCCCTGGTCCAACTCGCTGGCGGTAGGATTCGAAACTACCGTCACCTCGATCTCCGCCGCAAGTAGCGACGCTCTATCTTGTAGGGATGTCTGCATTGTATTAGTGTGGGAGTGTTTCTAAGTCAAAGTAATATTGGAGAGCAGTCGCCGGTTGCCACCTCTCCTTATGTTAAAAGATAATACATATTTAATTAGGGGTTCGAATCCCGCAAGAACTACCACGTGACGTCAGCGAAGGCCTACGGTTTTAAATTCTCTAGACCCGATAGAGGCTATTGTGCTTAGCCACCATGCAGAGCGATTATTAGTCAAAAGGATGAGATAGGCTCGTTTCACACGTATCGACCTTTCGCCGTGCGTCGTCCACGACATGACGGCGTGCTCTTAAAGAGCCATGGGTGCCTATGGATGCTTTCACATGTTAAGACCACCATGGTTGGGAACACGACGTCGTGTCGTGGACGGCGCACGGCGAAAAGTCGGTTTTTGTGAAGGGAGGTTTACATGGAAATAAATGCGCACTTGTGCAAAGTGGAGAGTAATATCTAATTACTAAAATGGATGATAAATTTTATTACTCTTTGGAACATTCGTAGCTGATCGACCATGCGTAACTAAGCATTTATATTTTTTTCCATTTGTTTCCTTGATAAAATTATACGTACAAATAAATTAATAAATATATAGATAAATAAATCACATAAGATAACTGATGCGTAAGTCTATACAAGTCAAAAACAGTGCACATATATATATATATATATATATATATATATATATATATATATATACGTATATATGTGTGTGTATATATATATGTTAATATACATTGTGTGTGTGTATAATATATATATATATATATATATATATATATATATATATATATATTATATATTACTGGGTCAGAATTGGGTGTCCGTAGAGTTACGTACTGAACAAGGAAAAATATCTCGGAAAACAAAATGAGAAATATGAAATATCTTACCAGATTAATCACTTAAAACATTCCAAAAGTCTTGAAATCGTGCCTCATAAAGGAAGATGATTTCATAAATGCATAAAGATATTAGTGAATTTATGAAATGATAATAAACATTTTATCTTATTTTTATGGTAAAGAATTGACTCTGACTGGATTTTTCTTGCTCATAACTCTCATGTATATCTAAGACAGGTACTATCAATCATATGTTTGAAAAAGAAAAATCAGGTAAGGCATTTTATACATGGTTTGTTGATGTCGTTTGCATCCCGGGCTCCAACTCTGAGGTACCGCGATCGTGTCGCGTTATCAGCGTGAAGAAGGTTTCATTGATGCTGCAAGTCGTTCTTCCCCTTGAACAAAGGTGTGTGTGTGTGTGTATTCACCTCGGATCTGCTGCAGTCTCTGTCGAGACAGCCAGACACCACCCTACGGCAGTGAGCTCAGAGCTCCTTATTAGCCGATCTCTGGGTAGTTCTGAGACCACTCACACACCACACACCGGGACAGCAAGGTCACAACTCCTTGACTAACGTCCCGTACCTACTCGGGACGGTGTGTGTGTGTGTGTGTGTGTGTGTGTGTGTGTATTTGTGTGTATGTCTGTGAGTAAATCACAGCATTACCTATTAATTTGGCCAAATAAAATCTGAGCTTCCCTCTGTAAGGATGGTACCTGTCGATCACAAGCCCAGCACTTGATCCAAGAGGATGGCGAATAACTTACATAAATCATATAATGCCATTTATACTTTAGGAACAAGTTCCTTATCCTACAATAACAAACTAATAAGAAAGTACGTGTATGAATCATTAATTCTTATGAAAGACAAGTGAGAACGATGGGTGTGAGGTTCAGAATGTAAACAAAAAACAAATGCAGAGCGCTCAGCGCACGCGAGAAGCCGAGAATGGGCGGACCTAAGGACCATTTGTAAGAGAACACGTCTTTGACTTATGAGATACTGATCAACACTGACGAGTCCGGACCTGTGATAAATGGCGTGTAACAGCTCTAAAGAAAGTAATTATATCCTGCTAGTGTACAAAAATGATGGATAATTAGTGGTTTTCAGTTATTAAGCCCTCCCTGGTGACGTACATTATATGTTTTATTCAGGTGGATTTTTTTTTCTTTTTTGTTCTTTATATATTTATCCAGTTTTATTTATTTAACGATTCAGGCTGACGCCAATCTAGTATACTTAGTTGATATGTTTCCCTCGTACTAGATTTGCAAACTTTCATTCTAGAGCCTGTTCGCAAATTAACAAAAAATGTCAAACAAATCCTGGAATGTAAGATTGGTTACAAAATGCATTGTGAATATAGCTTAATGAGAGATTTCCCTACCTGTGTGTCTTAAGTTGAAAGTATACAATTGTTACATATTCCCAGCTATGATCTGCGGATGATGAACTTGGAAAAGGATGGAGATTAGTCTGAGTTCATAGAGAACAATGGAGAGGTCAGTGCTGAATGACAGGAAGAGAACCTGGGAGAGAGAGAGAGAGAGAGAGAGAGAGAAGGAGAAATAGAGAGAGGAGGGGGAAAGGATTGGATGTGGGTGAAACAAGTAATTATCAGAAATGAGGTCAGATGTGTCACCAATCGGCCACTAAGATATGGTAGTTACGTTAAAGGAAGATGGGACACAAGATGAAAGAATGAGAAAGAGAAGTCTGCAGGAGTGACGTGGCAAAAATGAGAACATTTGTGTGGTGCATGGAAGAAGTTAAGGGAGGCCTTTCGTCAGCAGTGAACTACTAAGTGCTGATAATTTGAATTGACTTAATCAGAACACAAAACATATTACATTGTTAAAAGGGATAATGTCGTTATAGTAAGCATTACTGTGAAACGAGTTTCGATAAATAGCATTTTTATTTTTTTATGATAGAATGTTTTGAATTTTTATACTAATTCTAGGTTATCATGGAAATCTCTTAAACTAGTTCATCTACGTTATTAAACTAGTTTAGTTATTTATTGATATATAGCTATCTTGTCATACATATTTATTTAACCAAGAATCTTTTATATAACAAAAAATTAAACATATAGGGTTTTAGAACAACACAAGACCACTTTGATTTCAAAAACCACTTAACAGTAAAATCAAACAGTCAAAGATCTCCATGCAGAATTGAGTTAGCTAGTAAGACAAACCTCACTTATTAAGTTAACCAGGACATGAAGACTTGGATGAAGGTTACAATCAGGATCAACAAACCTGTAATCACGTATTCATAGGAATCCCATTTGGAATGAGACCTGTAGGTAGATGATCTTATCTGGACGTGTTGAAGACTTTCTTACGAGAAGAGACTACGTGAGAAGACACGGGAAACGTTTGAGGGTATTTTGGGTAAGATCCTAAAAAAAAAAAAAAAAAAAAAAAAAAAGGGGGGGGGGGTTGTGGTCGCCAGAAATGATTGGCAGCAGCTTTTCCTCTTACGATTCAGTTGTTTATAATTAAGTTTTGTTTTCCGAAGCGTGGACATGTCGTTCAAGAATACAGTAGAATACAGTAGAGTGAAGGGGTAATGTATCTTTTTATCCATAAAGAGATCTGATGAAAAATAGATATTTAGATAAATGAATAAATACAAAGGAATTAACCTGGTGCAAAATGAGTAAATGATAACTAACTAGCTGAATAAACAAATAAGTAATCAAATATATAATTACAATAAACACACAAACAGGAAAAAACGAGAAAAAATTAATGGCTGGACACTATTGTTTATCCACATGTACATTCTTTTCATGTATATGTATTCATTCCTCGGTGTGTGTATTTGTATGTATACATATGTGTGTATGCTTGATGCGGATGTGTGAGTATACAGTATATGTATACTCATGTACGTATGCGAGTGTCTATGTGTATATAAACGTGTGTACGTGTGTATATGTATATATGTACATGCATGTGTTGCGTCACTGTGTGTGTGTGTGTGTGTATACGCTTCTGTTCGTGTATGTGCAATAAAGTGTTGGTTGACCACATATATATATATATATATATATATATATATATATATATATATATGTGTGTGTGTGTGTGTGTGTGTGTGTGTGTGTGTGTACAATGAATATGAAATACGGATTAGACACCTTCAGTATCTTAATAACCAATCAGATATAAACTGAAAATGGTCCGAGGCCGAGTAAGGCTATTCAAGCCTAACGCAGCGGTGTTAACAGGTGATTACCACAATGGGCTGTGAATAGAAAAGCCCGGTTTGGGGAACAGCGCTCTTAGCCAAGAGCGAGAGCGGAGAGAAGAGCAGAGCAGGTCGGCGAAGAGAGAGCTTGAGACTCTGAGAGGTTGACCTCGTATAAAGGAAATAGTGTTGTGTTCATGGTAGACTAACATGTCTATATATATACATATATATATATATGTATATATATATATATAATAGTGTTGTATTCATGGTAGACTAACATGTCTATATATACATATATATATATATATATATATATAATGTATATATAATGTATATATAATATATATATATAATATATATATATGTATATATATATATATATGTATATATATATATATATATATATATATTCACTAGAAAGAAATGTAGTAACACGTTTGTAAATCACATAGAGAACCCATTGGTATGAAAGAAAAAATTGGGAGAACATAAACTTGTATATTTCGGCTACTAACTGTAGCACCCTTCAGGAAGAGGGATACAGTAAGTAGCCAGGTATAGAAATTGACGACTGTGGGTTCTATGTGTCATATATGTATATATATATAATATTTCAGAGTCCACTGCTTAACAGTTATCTCTTCCAACCTCTTCCATGAGTTTATATATATGTATGTATATATGTATATATATATATATATATATATATATATATATATATATATATATCCACGTCACTCCTGCAAAATTCCCTACCTCGTCTCCCCACATTTTGTTTAGTTTATCTTTTCCACGCTTACCTTCTCGCAGCGTACAGTCAGTAGTACACTTGCTCCATCTGCTATCCTACCTTTCTTATCCAATTCCACATTCTTTACTTTATCGCCTCCATGATGTCTTTTACTCTAATCCATTCCCTTAATAACCATGCTCTCTTTTACTTTTTAGCGCTATTCACAGCATTGATCTCTTTCTTGTTCTCTTACTCTTTTGTGTACTCTGTAGCCTTGTCTTCATCGCCTTCGTCAGTTTCCAAGTTTTGCATATGTAGATCACTACCACCTCCACCTCTCCACCTTCACCTCCACATCTACCTCCACTTCTACCAATAATTAGACTTCCATCCTCATGTTCAGCTCCAACTCAGTCTCCACTCCCTCCACGTCCACCTCCACCTCCCCTCCTCTTCCACCTCCTCCACCTCAATCTCCACCTCCACTTCAATCTCCTCTTCCATCTCTACTTCTCCTTCCACCACCTCCACCTTCCTCTCCTCCTCCTCTTCCACCACCTCCACCGCCACCTGTGTGATCATCACCATATAGTTTTTGTTCTTGGCGAAGTGCGCGTAGTTTCTACCGCTCCCGATGCGCCCCCTCCCCCCTCCTTCCATCCTTCCTTCCTTTCCGAACCATAAAAGCCGTTTCGGCGGTCGAGTGGGACTTCGTGTTGCCAAGGAGGAGTACCAGGAAGAGAAGGGGAGGAGTGAGGGGGAGATGGAGGGAGAGGAGGAGGGGGAGAGAGGAGATTAAGGAAAGGGAGGGGAAATGGGGAGGTCGGACGGTGAGGAGGAGATGGAGAAAAGTTGGGAGGGAGGAGGAGGGAGAGAGAAGGGGAGGAGGAAGAGGGGAGGTTGGGAGGACGGATGAAAACGGAGATGGGAGGAGGGAGAAGAAGAGTGAAAGAGGGAAGAGAAGAAAGAAGTAGTGAGGGAGAGAAAGGAGAAGGGGGAGAATAAGGGAAGGTTGGAGGTGAGAGGGAATATTGGATGGGTGAGGGGGAGCTGGAAGGACGGAGGGAGGGAAAGACGAGAGGAGGAAGAGCAGAAATGAAAGAGGAAAGGGAAGAAGGGAAGAGGGAGAGAGAGAAAAGAGAAAGGAAGATAAGGGAGAGAGATGGGGGAAAGAGAGGACGAGTGAAAGAGGAGAGGAGGGGAGGAGGGAGAGAGATAGGAGAAAGAGAGAGGAGTGAAAGAAGAGAGGAGAGGGAGGGAGGAGGGAGAGAAGAGAGGAAGGGAGATGAGGGAGAGAGAAGAAAGGGAGAGAAGGAATGAAAGAGGTAAGGAAGGAAGGGAGATGATGGAGAGAGAGAGAGAAGGAAAAAGGGAGAGGAGAGAGATTAAGTGGGGATTTGATTTTTTCTAGACTCACAACAGCTCTCTTAAACGAAGTCCAATAGAACAGATGTCAC
>NC_134803.1:43409714-43412214 GCF_046742065.1 Oratosquilla oratoria | reverse complement strand
ATCCTCGAAACCTTCGAAGTCCTTCAGGAGACGAAGAAGTCCTCCTGGTTTGGGTCTTAGGACTTCGGAAACTCCTAGACTTGGACCTTTCCGAGCTCACACAGGTCCTCAACTTCTTCAGACTAATTTCTGAACCTCGGATTCCTCACGTGTTCCTTTCAAATCGACAAGAAGAACTTGGTCGTCCTTGTGAAGGTTTCGAGGGTGAGATTCTTTAGCTATCCAGAAATCATCGAGGAGGAGCCTTCCACAGATCGTTAGAAGATTTTTCTCCTTTAAGTCACACTTCTTTATATATATATATATATATATATTATATATATATATATATATATATATATATGATATTGCTATTAATCTATTTTAGGTCGTTATTTTATTTTTTGGATAGTTCTTTAATTTCTTGGGGTCGTACATTTATTTTTTATCTATGTTGTTTATTTGATTTTTATATATTTATTTATTTATTTTTTTATTTATATTTTGAGGACGCAGTCGGAACTCCAAATGTACTTGTCATGCAGTTGCGGTTTCTGTTCAGAGTAGCTCGTCTTCGTTTCCGTGACATATTTTTAAGGAGTTTATTATGACTTATTCTGACTCATGAGTTGCACAATTTTTACTCGGCACTATTCTCCATCACGCACCATCTCATCGTCCCCTTCCTCCTCCTCCTCTTTCTTCTCTTTCCCATTTTCCTCCTCCTCCTTTTTCACCTTTTCCTCCTCTCCTCCTCCTCCTCCTCCTCCTCCTCTTTTTCTCACTCCTCCTCCTCGCCTTCCTCTTTTCCCTGTTCTTCCTTTTCTCGTTCTGCTCCTTCCTCTTTTCCTCCTGATTTTTTCTGCTGCTACTCCCTCTTTTCTTCCTTCCCCTCCTCTTCTTCTTCTTCCTCATTTCCCATTCTTGCTCTTTCTCCTCTTTCTCCTCTTCCGCTTTTCCCTTCCTCATTCTCTTCCTCCTCTTTCTCCTCCTCCTCCTCATCATCATCTTCCTCCTCCTCTTCTTCTTCCTCCTCTTCCCCCTCCCCCTCCTCACCCCCTCCTTATCTCCTTCCTCCTTTTCTTATTCCTCTTTCCCCTCCTTCTCCTCCTTCCTCTCCTCCTCTTGAGCCTTGGAGGGACTCTCCCCCTCCACACTCCACACTCCCCCGCGGGTCGTCCTCGTGGTCACTCACCGAGTCGCCCTTCTAGGGACCTCGTGGCCGAATCGTTACTGCGAACGTTCCAGGAAAATATTCTTCGTATTTCCTCGGCGGTAACAAGCGTTTCTATCCTCGTGGAGGCGGCGAGGGACGTTCCAGGAAGTGCCAGGCGATTTCATTCGGCTGAAGGATAGCATATGGTGCAGTCTCTCTCTCTCTCTCTCTCTCTCTCTCTCTCTCTCTCTCTCTCTCTCTCTCTCTCCCTCCCTCTCTCCCTCCCCCTCTCTCCCCCCAACCTACCTATCAGTCTATTTTTCTCTCCCACGTTCCCATCATTCTGCCTTCCCTCCCTTCCCTCCTTTTTCCTTTCTCTCCTTCTCTCCCTCTCTCCCTTCCCACCTTTGTTCTCTCCCTCCTTCCCTTCCTCCTTCCTTCTCTGCTTCCTTGCTTGCTTCCTTACCTCCTTCGCTCCTTGCTCACGTACGCTTTACGCATAAAAATACTCAATTCATGGCCTCCTCCTCCTCCCAACCTACCCCTCCTTGCTGGTGTCCTCATCAGTCACACTTTGGCTGGCTCCCCGTCTTTCTCCCTCCTCCCCTTCTCCTCCTCCCTCCTCCTCCTCCCCATCCTCTTCCTCCCTTTCCTCTCCTTCTTCGTTCTTTTCCGCCGCCTCTTCCTCCTCTTCCTCCATTTCGTCCTCCTACTCCTCTTATTCCCCCTCCTTATCTCCTCTGTCCTCCTCTTCCTCCTCCTCCGTGCAGAAAGGTAAATTAGAGAGCTTTTCCTCTGTCGTTCCGGTCATGACGTCGGATTTTCCGGTAATTAGAAGCGGACAGACACAGACAGACTTTCTCGGAAGCTCACAATAAGGGTCGTACTTCTAGAAACCTTTCGCTACATTTGGCAAACGCGTCCTAACCCTAGAAACTAGTACAGTGGTTCTCACCCTGGGGGCTATGGGGAACATAGGCGCCCCTAAGGTAACCACGACAAGAATTTAGGGGGTCCTTGGCCTCTTGTTACAGATTATACATTTCAATTTAAAGTGAGGAATCTGAATGTCTGTATATATATATATATATATATATATATATATATATATATATATATTTGTACAACACTGAATGGGTCACAGTGATTAGAGATACATTTAACGACCACAATGCACTTTAATTCTAAGCCATTGATTGCCTGGTTCGAGTCCTTCGCAGTACCGCATTTCAATTTCTGCATGTTGGCCTCCATTAGGTCTCCCGATGTTGATGGCTTAGAATTAAAGTGCATTGTGGTTGTTAAATATATATGTATATATATATATATATATATATATATATATATATATATATATATATATAT
>NC_134803.1:43369714-43397214 GCF_046742065.1 Oratosquilla oratoria | reverse complement strand
TCTTTTCTGGGAGGGAAATAGCTGTCGATCACGAGTACAACACGTGGTCCAAAAACCAAGGTGAATCACACGAGTCGGAACCGTACATGAATTTGAACCTAGGTATGATATAATTGGAGAGTAAGAGACGGGATCCCACGGCCGTTGCTCCTTTCCTGTTTACTTCAATTATGTAAACACACACACACACACACACACACACACACACACACACACACACACACACACACACACACACACACACACACACACACACACACACAAAGGGGACCCACAGCCATATCAAACTCCGATGACATGGATTTTTTCTTTTCTTTTTTTGGTGATTATGACCAAGACAATGGTGCAGGTGCCTAATATAATTACACGCTACATCAGTGAGGCCCCAAGCTACATTACAGAGTGTCAGATGGTGTGAGGATGAAGGAGGAGGAGGCGTGGGTGAGTGTGGGCGTGAGATGGGAAGAGAATCGAGGTTGGAGGGTGAGGGGAAGGGGAAAGACGACGGGAAGGAGTGCTTTGAAGAAGGACAAAGCAAAAATGAATAGATGAACAAGGAAAATAGTAAATTATTAAGAAACGAATAAATAAATAAGTAAATTTGTAAATAAACAAATAAGTTATTAAATAGATAAATAAAGAAAATATAAATACAACAGAATTAGATAGTCAAGAGAAGTTACTAGTGACGGTATATGTTTGTGTGTGTGTACATAACTGACATAACTTCTGTAGTTGAAGGCCAGAAGGCCCAATTTCAAAAGTGGACCCATTGCATTGTAAGTGTCCAGTTTCTGAATGGGACCTTTCAAGAACAAGAGTCTCTGGTTTCAGGGTTGGTCCATTTAGGGTGCAGGACTAAAGAGGTCCGGTTTCAGGATTGGACCCTGTGGAGAAGGAGAACAAATAGAAAAGAGGAGGGGAACGCCCCCCTGAATACACGTTATTAGTTAAACGCTTGGTACTTTGAGCTCATTTGCGGCCCGCAAATTGAAAAGGAGAATTTGTGTCGGGGGAAAATGGGCAGACCGCAGAGGATGGGCGGTGCGCATCTGCGGCAACAGCGTCGATGGACAAGTGGGCAAGTGGGGATATATTTATTCATTTATTTATTTATTTATTTAGTGGTGGGTGGGTGTTTGAAGGGATAATTTTTATTTTTATTATTTATTAATTTATCTTATATATATTTTTAAGGTGGTAGGTAGATAGGCTTTGGGGAAGGAAGGGGAGAAGAGGAGGAGAAGGACGAAATAGGTGGGTGAGGGGAAGAGGTAAAATGAAGTCGTTGAGGAATTGAGGGGAAAGAAATAAAGTGGAGTGGGTGTACGTACTATACGAGAATATGGTGGTTATATTACTTGTCTGTAAAAGTTTAGGAAGATTAATGAAGTATGCAGGAGAGAGAGAGAGAGATAGAGATAGAGGAAGGGAGAGTTGGTGGAGGGTAGATTGCGAGGCCACACGCGTACATGAACACACACACACACACACACACACACACACACACACACACACACACACACGGCTCGACGGCGCAGTGGTATTGTTCGCAACCGTTAATACAGTGATCTGAATCCGATTCCCGCCCAGGGCTGATGTGAAATAATTTCAGTATCGCTCCACTGCGAGCCGGCACTCCAATTCTCGTGGGCAGGGAGTTGTGTGTGTATGTGGTGTGTGTGTGTGTGTGTGTGTGTTTGTGTGTGTGTGTGTGTGTGTGTGTGTGTTTGTAAGGTCACAGCATTACCCATCGATCGGGCTTATGTGAGGTCTGAGCTTTTATCTGGGTAGGTAATAGCTGGCGATCCAAGACTGATGAATTACACACACACACACACACACACACACACACACACACACACACACACACACACACACACACACACCTCGTGGCACAGTGGTTAGTGTTTCCGGCTGCCACTACGGAGGTCCGGGATCGAATACCGGCCAGGGCTGAAATAATTTCAGTATCGCTGCGCTGCGGGTTGTTACTCCAACTTGTGGGCGGGGAGTTGGATGTGTGTGTGCGTGTAAGGTCACAGCATTACCCATATTGGTCATATATGAACTCTGAGCTCTCTTCTGGGAGGAAAATAACTGTCGATCACGAGTCCAAGACCATGGTGGTGAATCACACATCACAAAGTAACAGGTTCATTCAGTAGAATAAACTCGTATTGGAGATAATCGAATGAATAGAATAGAATAATAGAATGAAAACCAATCTAGGTTACATTTCTAACTGGTGTGGTTCAACCATCGTCCTAAATGGAAATATCTTTGCCGGGGAATCTGCGAGCACTTCCTGTTCCCTGCGTGGAACCTGGTATCGGTAATGGACCGCGGAGACTCACGCTACAGGAAGTCCTAAATGGAACCACTACCAGACGTCGTTGTCGCAGTAGAGGTCATTTTTTAGAATATGCCGCAAGCGGTCATATATTTATTTATTTTGGAGCTGATGTGAATATATTTCTTATAATTTTCGTTCTTGTTATTATTATTTTTATTGTTATTATTAGTATTATTATCTGTATTTTCTGTAATTCTGTTTTGGTAGTCATTTCACGTGTGATTTATTTGTTTTATGTATATATTTGTTGATTTATTTATTTTGCCTCTGAAATATATAGGCGATGAACAAACAAATAGATAATAAAATAATTCAGTGGATAAATAAAAGGAATTAGCGAACAGACAATTAAATAGATAAATGAAAAAAAAAAAATAAAGAAACCTGAAGCCATTACGTAGAGGTCCGTGCTGTGTCGTGTCTCCGGGGACTAATTACAGGTCATTTGACGTTTGTCTACAGCGTAAATCTCCTTGTTTGCTGTAGTGTACAATTATTTGCGTTACGTGGTGTAACGCGGTCGGCTCTGTCACGTAACAGCTGTGACGTGTCGCCTCATAAACCTCTTGCTTTGTGACCCCTTCCCCCTCCCCACTTCTACTCCCCCCCATCCTCTTCCCTCCTACTTTCCCAACTTGTACTTCCCCCCAGCCTTCCTCTTCCTACCCCCTCCTCTCTCTTTCTCTCTCTCTCTCTCTCTTTCCCCATTTGGCTCTTTCTCTCTGATTCTCTCTCTGCCTCTTTCTTGCTCTCTGCTTCTCTCTCTTTCCCTCTGCCTCTCTCTCTCTCTCTCTCCCTCTGTCTTCCTCTCCCCTCCCTTTCCCCCCTCTCTCTCTGTCTCCCTTCCTCCCTCCCTCTCCCTCTCTCCCCCGCCCTCCCCTCTACTCTTCTATCGTTGTCATTATTTTAAATTCCTTCTTCCTCCCTCCCTTTCTCCTCCAATAACTGTTCATCATTTCTCCCCCCCTCTCTCTCTCCCTCTCTCTCTCTCTCTCTCTCTCTCTCTCTCTCTCTCTCTCTCTCTCTCTCTCTCTCTCTCTCTCTCTCTCTCTCTCTCTCTCTCTCTCTCTCTCTCTCCCTCCCTCTCCTCTCTGTCTCGTTATATTTTGTTTACTTTTTCACGAGCGCACATTATGCTCTTTTGTGCACATCAGCGCAAACACATAAACACGTTCTTTTAATTTACTGAGCAACGCCTCCAGAAACTCCTAAAAAGATGATAGGAAAAGACGAAGAATATGAAGAAGAAGAAAAAATAGAAAAGGAGAAGAAGAGGAAGAAGTAGAAAAAAGTTGAGGGAAAGCGAAAGAAGAAAAGGAAGAAGAAAAAGGAAGAGGAAGAAGAAGACGGAGAAGTAGAATATGAAGTTGTAGTAGTAGTAGAATAGGAGTAGCAGCTGAAGAAGAAGAACGAAAAGAGGAAGAAGTTGAATACGAAAAAGCAGTAATAGTAGAAGAAGAAAATAATAAAAAAATAAAAAAGAAGAAATATATATACTGATAAGAAGTAGTAGTAGTAAAAGACTTGATAATAATTGCTGTCAGTTTTGTGGTTGGCTCGGCGAAGCATTCAATCCCCTGCCTGCACATAGCTATCGTCCCATCTTATGTTCACCTCCGAGCTGAGTTTACAAGATTGGTATTGTGAATTAGATGCACGAACGCGCCGAGTGGGTCGGCATCGTATCACATTTCGCAGAATTAATTTATTCAGTATATTTTCTTTCATTTTTACTTCATATGTTTTAACATGGGGTGGAAAGTTGGTTTGTAGTTTCTAGATTTTGTTGAATTGTATTTTTTCTCCATGTCCTAATTTTCGTTTCATATTGTACATGCATATATATAATATATATATGTATATATATGTATATATATATATATATATATATATATATTCACCAGAATTATTCAATCTACTCAGGAATTCACCGAATACCATCAGTTAAGTGACATTGTACATCTGGCAGTGTGTATAATAAGCTGCTATGGTTCACATTATCGTCAAATGCTTTTGAAATTATTTCTGTAAATGTTTATTTTTATGAATATAAAAAAATCTAATGATTTTTTTTTAGATAAATCTAGATTATTACACTTATACACCTTCGTCCAGCGTATCTTCTACCTGCTACCTTGTATATGTAATCTTAATTCCAGCTCTAGGTATTCTTGATCTATTGTCTCATTTCCTGTATTTATGTTCTGGTGTTCTCTAGTTTCATGGAAACTACTTCAATAATGAAATCAGTCATTAAGCTTCCGTTAAGTGTTACTAGTTTGCGGCTAGTAGCCACTCTTATGGCCTTCCGTGGCCCTCTAGGATGGTCATAGCCCATACGTTGAGAGTCAGTGTCCATCTCGTACCCTCTGCTGTCGGCCATTTTGTCTTCGGCCATTTTGTTTTTCTCCATTGTGGAGATTTGTCACGGAGAGCCACGGTCATCTCCACAGACAACAGGAGATCTTTGTGAATTAGTTACATCTGTTTCGCTCGGAAGTTTACCCCAGAAGGCGCGTAGCTGAAGGGAACATCATAACAGGCATTTCCTCTGCTCAGCATCATCTCCTATGCTGATCCTGCAATCGGCATGTCGTTACTCGTTGCACAGCATATGCCTTATTCTTTTAATAAAACTTAGCATAACATATGAACATAAGAATGGAGGAGACGGCAGAAGATCATTAGGCCTACACTAGGCAGTTCCATGTCCCTCACCACCCGTCTCTAGCAATAAAGTTATCTCATCTGGTCTTATAATAATCAATAGTTTTCTCGCTCAGTACATGGCTACCAAGTTTATTTCATTCGTTAACCTGTTGGTAAGCCAGTTCTTGTCCATTTCCTTCTTAAACCCAAACTTGTCTAGTTTAAATTCATTACTACGACTCCTGCCCTGCTGTCTAATAAGAACAGAGTGGAAGTTACCTATAGCTGAATAGAATCGCCTGACGGCAGTAGCAAGTCAAAGGAGAGTACCACCAAGTACGGAAGGGGTTAGCATTATGGAATAAGACGTTAAGGTTCAAAGTCGTATTCAAATCGTGTTCATTGTCGCCCTAATGACAAGAACATAAGCCGCAAAAAACATCAGCACCTGTATTACGATCTGTGAGCGTGTATGTGTATGTGGCTGCATATGTATACATATGTACAAGCACTTGTGTGCGTGCGTGTTTACATAAACGTATATCTGCATCCTAGAGAGAGAGAGTGAGAGAGGGTTCACTCCAGGAAATATATATTTTTTATTTTTCCTCCATAAAATGGAAATGGAGGTTTGTAATGATAGACACGGGTTCGGTGGTGGGCAGAGATGGGCAAGATAGGGGCCAGAGAGTGAGGCAGAAGGCGCTGAGGATGGCAGAGTGAGGTTGCTTGCTGTAAAGAGGGAAGGGAGATTACCAAAAGCTAAGTAAATAGATAGATATATGAATAAATAAATAATCAATAAAGAATTGTACATGTATGTATATATTTATTGGTTACTTATATATATATATATATATATATATATATATATATATATATATATATATAGATGAATAAATAAATCAGTAAATGAATATATGAATGAATATATAAAAAGGAAACGGACAGCTTATTGATTTTTTTCATCATGACATCAAACGTAATAATAGAACGGGCCATGACGGTGATGTGTGTGTGTATGTGTGGCTATCGTGTGGATTTGAGGAATGTTGGATCTTCTCATGACACACACACACACACACACACACACACACACACACACACACACACACACACACACATACATACATACAGACTCTCTCTCCCTCCCTCTCTCTCTCTCTCTCTCTCTCTCTCTCTCTCTCTCTCTCTCTCTCTCTCTCTCTCTCTCTCTCTCTCTCTCTCTCTCACTTTGAGGGTGTGAACTTCGGAAACTCACAGCCTCTTGCCTTTCGCACCTACTCACACGCATGCATAAGTTTATTGTAAACACATAACTGTCGCAACACAAAACATCACAATTCATTTGTAACATTCTCAGTCGCCAGTTGAGGCTAAAGATGAAGTAGGATCGGCAGACACTAAGGCAAAGAGCACCGGGCGATGGAAGAAGACATATGTCTTGTAAAATACAGAATTTATGTGAGACTATGTCTTCATTATTATTGTTTGTGGGACCATAGGAATCGGCTCGGTGTTGTGCTTCTTAGTTTAAATGAACGTTGGTTGTTGTGGTTGTGGTAAGCGGCGACATCTTCCTCTGGGACGACGTGACGTCATAGATAAAGCGAGACGACGTGACGTCATAAACGACAAAGCAAGGCGAAATGACGTAATATATGACAAGCGAAGTGACATGACGTCATGGATGAGGAAGTAAAATGACATGACGTTATAGATGAGGAAGCGACGTGACCTCACAGATGACATGACGTCATAGATTATGACGGCAAAAACGAATTGACGTCATAGGTGACAAAGCGAAGTGACATGACGCCATAGATGAGGAAGCAAATTGACATGACGTCATAGAAGAGGAAACAAAACTACGTGATGTCATAGATGAAGCAAAGCGACATGGCGTCATATATTAGGAAGCGAAAAGTTATGACGTCATAGAATAAGTGAAGCGACATGACGTCTTAGATGAGGAAGCAAAAAGACATGACGTCAGAGACGAGGAAACAACGCGACGTGACGTCATAGATAATGAAACTAAGATACATGACGTCATAGACGAACCACAGCGACATGACGTCATATATAACGAAACAAAATAGAATTACGTCATACATAAAGAAGCGAAGCTACGTAACGTCATAGATGAAGTGACTCGATGTGATGTCATAGATGAAGAAGAGACGCAACATGATGTCAGAAATGACGCACATGCAGGAAAGAATGCAAATGAAAGAGGAGAAAAGAGAAAAACAAAGGCTTAATAACTTATTAAACTAAAAATATCGATAGGAGCGTCGAAGAGATTAAAAACGAAAAGAAAAAATGAAAATGTATACATCCAGTGTGTATATATATGACTACATACAGCCAAGTCATAAATTTCCTTCCTAAGGAACACAAATCCATAATAAGGTATATGGAAAATACCTTTAAGAAAATTATTAATGCACAACTAGCCATCACTTTTAATGAAACATGCATTAGAGAAAAACTCCTGCCCAAATACACTGACAATATATATATATATATATTATATATATGTATATATATATATATATGTGTGTGTGTGTGTGTGTGTGTGTGTATATATGTATGTGTGTGTATATATATATATATATATATATATAATATATATGTGTGTGTGTATATATATGTGTATATATGTATATATATATATATTATATATGTATATATTATATATATATATATATATATATGTATATATATATATATATATATATATTGTAGAAAATATAGAACACTGACTTTCACCAAGAACACAGAAATGAGCTAACAGGAACACGGACGTAAGAACAAGAAAGAACAGTGAAAAGAACAAGAACACAGGTAAACAAGGCAAAGGCGTTTATACATAAAGGAACTGCCTGCTAAGGGTGAAGACCCGCCAATTCATCAGCAACGCGTGCGCATTCATCTGCGCAGCTTAGAACCGTGATGAAAGGAGGGAACCTGCAAGAAGGGATCGTTGTCTGAAGCATCGAGGGAGGCCCTGGTGGTTCTCTCTATTAGGCTTCTCTAGACCAAGGAGGTTTTCAGTATTCGTAAGTTTCTATTATTCATAATTTCCTGGAACTTTTTAATATAAGTGAATAGATAAATATATAAATGGATAGATGGTTAGATATATAAATACCTGTACTGGGAGTCTTTGTGTTAATTGAAATATATAAGAAAAAAAATGGAAGAGATAGTAGAGATAGAGAGAATGTCGGAAGGAGACAGAATTATGAGAGAGATGGTTTAAGGGAAGGAGGGAGAGAGCGAGGGAGAAAAGAAGGGAAAAGGGGAGAGAGGGAGGAAGAGTGGGGGAGGAGGAGAAAGAGGGAGAGAGGAAGGAACGAAAGGGGTAGAAGGAGGGGAGAGAGAAGGGGCAATGATTAAGAGGAGATGGAGAGAGAAGGAGAGAGGAAGGGATAGGGGTCGAGGGAGGTGGGAGAAGAAAGGGTGGGGGAAGAGTAGAGGGTCAGAGAGCTGAAGAAGGAGAGGGAGGGAAAGGTGGATGGGGAGAGAAAGGGGGAGATGGAGGGAAAATAGAAATGAAAGGAGGAGAGGGGGAGGGAAGGGAAGAGTAGAAGGGGGAAAAGATGAAGAAAGGGGAGGCGGAGGGGGAAAGAGAATTAGGGGGGAGAGGGAGGGAAAGGGGAAGGAGGAGATGGAGGGATATCTAGAGAAGGAAGGGAAGAATAGAGGGTGAGAGAGATGAGGAAAGGAGAGATGGAGGAGGAGTGGGAAAGAGAAGGAGAGGGAGGGGAAGGGGGAGATGGAAGGAGAGCAAGAGAAGGAAGGGGGAGGGGAGGGAAGAGTAGGGGTGAGAGATGATGAAAGGGGAGATGGAGGAGGGGGAAAAGAAAAGGGGAGAGGGAGGGAAAGGAAAGGGAGAGATGGAGGGATAGCTAGATAAAAAAGGAAGTGGAGGAGGGGGTGGGGAAAGAAGGGGAGGAGAGGGAGGGAAAGGTGGAGGTGGAGGGATAGCTAGAGAGAGAAGGGAAGAGTAGAGAATGAGAGAGATGAAGAAAGGGGGAGGTGGAGGAGGAGGGGGAAAGAGAAGGGGGGAGGAGAGGTAGGGGAAGGGGAATGATGGAGAAAGCAAGTTATTAAGAGGAAGCGGACAAGCCCAGCAAAGGTGAAGAAGACTAAGGGTCTCAGTAATTTATATATTCTCTTCTAGTATCAAATTGCTCCACCCCTCCCTTTATTCTTCGTTCTTGTGTACGTGGGAGAACCTCGCCTCGACGCATAACGCCGCCAAGGTGGAACGAAAGTTTGGGCAAATGAGCGAAGTTTTAGGAGAATGGGGTGCGAGTGAGACAGGACCAAGGAGTGAAAAGATTTAATTTAATTCTTGGGTCCTCAACGCATACAAATAAAATTGTCTGAAAATGAAAATAAAATGGAAATAAATAAAACAATTTGAATTCAACAATTTGAATTTAATATATTCAAATTAAATTTATAGAATAAAAAAATAGATTAAAGGAGTTGATACTTAGTGATGATAATTGTAGATTGAAAGGGAGATACAATATATGGGTTTATTAATAGGGGGATGTGACTGTGGGGGAGTTAGAGAAGTGTTAGTGTGGGTGTGGGAAGAAATTGAAGTGTTGGGAATGGAGTAGAGGAAAGGAGGGGAGGGATGTGGTTGAAGGAAGGATAACAGAAATAGATGGAGAGGAAGAGAGAAAGAGACAGGCTGAGATTAGTTTAGAGAGAAATTCACTACGAGTCTCCGAGAGAAAGACTTACCAAAAGGCTCACCAAAAGACTCGCCAATAGGGAAGGAAAGGGCAGAGTTAAACTGTGCAACGTATATTCAATCAAAATCAACATTCTTTAAATCCGAATTCCGTTGAGCCCAAATTTCGTTATACCAGAAGTCCGTTATATCCGGAACCCATTAAATTCGAAATATGTTAAATCCAAAGTATTTTGAATTAAAACTCCGATATAATCGAAGTCTGTTATATCCGAAATACGTTCAATCCAGTCTATTAAATCCAAAAACCGTAAAACGATTAAATGAAAATAAAACCAAAGTCCGTTAAATTCAAGTCCGTTAAACCCGAAATCCGTTATATCCAAAATCCGTTAAATCGAGGTCAAGCATCCTTCGTCAACTCTGATCCTCTCCAGCCTTGGAGATGGGCGACTCACTTCAAAGCTTTTATTCAGGTTGACGCCAAAGGAGGCCGACAGGTGTGGCCTATGAAATCGTGGAGGTGGATCCTACTTAGCTTCCATTGTTTCATCTAATGTAGGACTTATTGTGAGGAATTATAGATTATAGTGTTAGTCTAGGATTTATCTTTGCGAATGTAAATTATCTGATTCAGATGAAAGTGCCTATTTCGCCTGACTACCTGCCTGTTTGTCTGTGTTTTTATCTGTCTGCGACGGTAAGGTAATGAGGCATTAGGAGATGAGATGGACGGGTGTCACTCGCGCTCGGCTCAGTGACGGTTGGGTTGATTAAAAAGCGATTGTAGTCATAGGTTTATGAAGTTCGGTAATTAGGTATGCGGTAATGAAGTCTGCCCAGGGATGGGTCTGGGGCAGTGGTTTTCAACCTGGAGGCCATGACCTGCTGTTGCAAGTTATACATTTCCGTATAAGGTAAGGAATAAAAAAGAAAAAAAAAAAAAAAAAAAAAAATCCACTGTCCCGACTGAAAATAATTTATGCTTTTCAACTTTGTGATAAACCAAAGGTTTCATTTTATCAACATTTTGTTATAGTTATTATTTTATTATTATTATTTGTACCCATTTTGGCAGGGTAGTATTTGAGAATCCATGAAAGGGGAACGGAGCACAAAAAATATTGAGAACCACAGGTTTGGGGTGGTCTGTGTTTATTTGAATGGTCCCCACCCTGTTATTCTTGATCATCACTCTTATCTCTAATGATCTAGCAATGGACTTTGATATTTATTAAAACTGTACTCACGAACACTAACTCTTTATAGGCCTGGGTTTTACAAAGAGATACTCGCTAAGCAAGACTTCTCGTCATTTAGAAATTTCTAATATTTACCCAATTTCGTACAAATCTTTTTTATGGAACTATTGTGTGGTTTAAGTTTATTTATTTTATTTATTTATTTATTTATTTATTTATTTCCCTTGTAAATCATCTTCTCCCCTTCTCTGTTTCCGCATGAGGGGACGGAGAGGTGGGGAGGTCACCAAGTAAGTGAAGCGGCCCTGCTGTGGATGTGTTGTGTCTTGCTGCATTACTTCCGACCTGGGGCAGTGGGCAGGAGACAGGGACCCTTCATCCAATAGGAGCGAAGATAGGAGGGAAACAAGGGTGGTGGGTGGGAGTGGGAGTGGGTGCGTGCCTTTGAGTTGGCTACCTCCCTTATAAGGAAAAAAAAAACTTGGTAAATAGATGGAATAGATGGTAAGTCATACTAATTGGATTGCTTAACAATTTACTGAACTATGATGCTCTCATGATTATCGAACAAAAGCCTATTGACAGTTAACTTGAGTGAGTTTTGAATCTGCGTCCACAGCTCGCGGCCATACAGTGACCCTCGAGCTACACTGATGTTTGTAATACAACTCTTGGCCTTGTGGTCTTCTTGCATGTACTGAAGAAGATGACATCGCAAGGCCACACGTAAAGCAATATGATCTTAATCATGGAAGGACACGCAAGGCTTATGTTTACTAATGGGATGAGGATGAGGAGGGGGATTGGGCGGGCTCATGTTTGTGTCTACCCAATCAAGGGTGTGTCTAATCCAAGATGGTGTGTCTGTGACTGTCTGGCTATGGCTGTGTCTGAGCAGTTGTCTGCAGAGGTATCTAGACGTGTGTCTGTTGTACATTTCTTTGAATTGTTAATGATGATGATTATTCGGCTTAACGTCGCGAAACTCCCTCCTCTCAGGAGGCCAGAACGGTGCCCCTTACAGAGGACTTTGTAGCATGGAATGTAATGAACCATGCCCTTGGTCCAACTTGCTGGCGGCAAGGTTCGAAATGCTGTCATCCTGACCTCCGCCGCAAGTAGCGACGCTCTAACCCGCTCGGCCAGCGAGCTGACATATTTGATAATATCAGTATTTATTGTTTTATCAGAGATTACTAGCGCTTCTATCCTTGGGGACAATATTACGCCGAAGAGGTGAAGTCATACAAGTGGCGAAGGAGAGATGTTAGGAGGGCAGTAGAAAGGAGGAAAGGTAGAAGTCAAACATGATAAACTGTTTTAATTTATTTATCATATATATTTATATTTTGAATGGAGACTTTTCTGTAATCATAAAAGCATGCTGCATGACTCTGGTCCATAGGGGTGTCTCTAGAACCGCCCCCCCCCCCCAAAAAAAAAAATATATATATATATAAATTTTGATGAACAACTAGAATACTTCCGAATCGATAGACCACCCAATAGACTTTGTTCTAACGCCAGCCGAACGATTTTATTCAAAGGGGGGAACTAAAGGCACGTTTTTCTCGGTACGATTATCGCTCAACGATGATCGTTCATGGCTCATCAGTGATGATTGTCAAACGATTGTCTGGAGTACTAATTCTTTGTTTTATGAATAATGGGAGCCATTTTGCTTCGAGATGCAAAGTACGAAGCTGATCATCTTAAACGAAGTTCCCAAGACTTTTATCTAAATATAACAATTAAGATACGCGTCACCCGCCAGTGGCTATGGTAGACTAATAATCGTTTAACGATCATCATTGAGCCATGAACGATCATCGTTGAGCGATAATCGTAACCTCGAAGACATACACTTCTTTATCCTTCTAGTAATTATATATTAGTTAAGGGGTATTGGACTGCTTAGACCTTGACTACAGGGGCTTCTAAGGTCGGAAAAGGTATCGACTTTTCGCCGTGCGCCGTCCACGACACGACGTCGTGGTCTCAAATAATCATGACCACGTGTGAAAGCGTCCATAGACACCCATGATTGTTTGAAAGCACGACGTCGTGTCGTGAACGACGCACGGCGAAAAGTCGATACGTATGAAACGAGACTTAACTAGTATTGGTAGGTTGACCATTTGCCTACTAAGGTGTTCCTTATTTGATTAAAATCGCTGGGCGACAGTAAGAGTAAAATGCATAAGATGGCCTTGACAGTGAAAGCATGTAATAACTGTAAAATATACTAATATGCGTCCGGGTATACATGTACATTAGATACGCACATGTATGTATGTATCTTTACATGAACACGTGCACACATATGTTCTTTTGGGCACACTCAAACGTGATCCGTCATAATATATATATTTATATATATAGTATATATATATATATATACTCGTATATATATATATTTATATATATAGTATATATATATATATATATATATACATCTATATATATATACCCTGAGGATGTCTGAATAGACGAAAGCGCTTGGTCATCAGTTTATCTTTTTCCTTGGTGGTTTTTCCGCATATTTAGAATCACGAGTTTATGTGATTTCTCATGCATATATATATATATATATATATATATATATATATATATATATATATATGTGTGTGTGTGCGTGCGTGCGCGTAGTATTGACGCAAGTTTATTTATAAAAATTACTTTTACTGTAAATGAAATAAATATACAGCTATATAATAAATATTGAACAATGAAGGATTTTATTATATTGCTCACACACACACACACACACACACACACACACACACACACACACACACACACACACGCACACACACACGTACGAGGGTTTACGTGCACCTTAAACAAATATATGAGACAACCTTTTCGATATTTTCTCTTTAAATGAAAAAAAAAGGAAGAAGAAGAAATATTCCCCAAATAAATTTGAAAAGAAATCATTGTGTCCTCTTCAGGTACAGTTATTGTATGCAATCAACCACCCAAGTGCGTGCGGTTGAATCTGTAATTGTAAATTGAAATTGTTATTACCCTATAATTACCGTGGGCTCTCGCAATGCAACTTTTGCAAAATCACTGTAATTAATGCAACTTTTGCAAAATCATCGTAATTGAAACTTGTGTATGACTCGTGGGACTTAGGGCTACATATGTCAGGTCTGGTGAAGCTGAGGGGGTAAACCTGCATTGGCTGTCAGAAGAGCTGTGCCTCGCTGCATCGTTTTTGACCCGAGCAGTGTGTCGGGATGAGGGAGACCCCTTCATTCCCGGGGTATCTATGGTGGGAAGTGTATTTAAATATGCTTTTGCTTATGTGGTTTTTATGTGTTTTTTACTTATGTGGTTATGCGAACTGGCTACCCCCCTTATTAAGGAGAAAATCTATGGTTTTGATTCAGTTTTAACGTCGCGAACTTCCTCTATCAGAAGGCTAGGACGGTGCCACTTGCAGAGGACTTTGTAAAGTGGAATTTAATGAACCATGACCTTTGGTCCAACTCGCTGGTGGCAAAGTTCGAACTGCCGTCACCTCGACCTCCGCCGCAAGTAGTGACGCTTCAAGGATACGACAACATCTTTTCCCATGCTCCCGTGGCATGTAAAGGGGGATAAGGATTCTGCTACCGTGTACCATGTATGTTATGAAAGGGAATACATGGGGCGGAGCAAGGGGACTAGGGATCCCCATGATATATTTTTCTCCCGTGAAGTGTCTAAACATGCTCTGATTCGACACACACAAAGTGAAAAAGTATCTGTATATACATACATATATATATATATATATATATATATATGTGTGTGTGTGTATGTGTGTGTGTGTGTATGTATGTATATGAAACTTATGTTTAACTAAGAATTGTTTCACGCACTGCTGTTCCTAAGTCTCCTAGAGATCACATCACCTCTGACGCCGGGTGATCTTATTCAGTTGAAGGCTGAATCCCTCTCCTATAATGAACCACCGAATATATCATTAGTTCTAGACATTAGGGACCGATCTCAGGACTGCAGCTTTGGTAGTGACCCAAGAAACTGACCCTAACAACTGACCTTGTCAGAATGCACAAGTGGGTAAATACGAAATCAATATTTTGTTCTGTTGAGATGAGTTTTAATTGTCTCGGTGGATAATGAACCTTATTGGCTCCTTGGAGAGAGGTCATTTCTGTTTGTTATCTCGTCCATTCGGTAAGGTCAGTTAGAATGAGTCATCTTAGGTCAAATACCGCCAAACTTGTTATAAATCTTGCCTGGTTGAAGTTGCTGTGATACACATGTATACAAGTACACTATGTATGTAGACACAAGTATGGATGTATACAATATGCATGAATGTGTACTCTCAGTATGTATACATGCATGTCTGTACACTATTTGTTTGTGTGTGTCTGTGCTATGCATGTATTTATGTACAAATTTGTATGCTCCATCTTTTTACAAATGAAATACATGTATGCAAGAACATATATACACACCGTATGCATGCGTGTGTATATACTGTATATACACAACATATATGCATGTACCTATTTTCTTTACAAATGAAGAACTAGGACACACGTACTCAAAGGCAAATATATACACCGTGTGTATGTTTGTATGCATGCACACAATATATGCATTCATGTGTGCCAGTTCTCTTTACAAATGAAGGCTTAGGGCGCATGTACACAAACAGATAACATCAACATCTCGTTTAAGCGAGAAGCAGCCGGACCGCATCGCCCACTGTGACGTTTGACTGCGTCGGGAGCAGGTCTCCTCTCATAAGGAGCCTGTTGCCACCCACACCACGCCGGGAGATCCTGTCGGACGCTACCTCTGCTTCCTCCCAGGGGACATCGGAATTGTTTTGTTTGTCTGTTTGGGTGTTTTGTAATTATTTACTTGGTTATTTGTTTGCTTGTGTTTATTTATTTATTTTATTCTTATCTATTAATTCTTCTATGATTATTTGTCTGTTTATTTTCATTGATATATTTAGTTCATTAATTGATTCGTTTCTTTATTTATTTGTATTTATTTTACTCTTGTTAATTCTTTTAGTTCTTATTTTTGTTTATTTTCATTGATATATTAATTTATGCAGTTCATTAATTGATTAGTTTCTTTGTTTATTTAACGTTCATTTGTTTATTGATTTACTGATTAGTTGATATATTAATTAATTAATTATCTAGTTATTCAATTAATTACCTATTCACGCATTTATATATTTATTATTTAGCTATCTAATTATCTGTCTATACAGTTGTTCTCTTATTTATCTTTTTCTCTATCCGACCTCATTATAGAAAGTCTTATCGGGTTCTAGGTATACCCAAAGATTAATTTAGAAATCTTAAGTTTCTCCATTTCTAAACGGTTATATATATTTTCATTTTACCGCGGCAACCTGTTCAGTCTTTTGAAGACTTGTACAACACCTAAGACCGGATCTTATGCCTCGCAGTTTGTCGTTACGATATCGTAAGTCTCTCGTAAGTGTCTCTTCAAAGATTGTTTTGAGAGGTCGCAAATGTGTTACATAACACTGACTAGTATCACTGTCAGGATCGTACAACATAACTATACTGAGTAGATGCTCTGACAATTTTATATATATATATATATATATATATATATAAATTTGGCATTAAATGTTCTTGTAGACCAGGGCTAAGTCATTTTCAACGATCTTATTCGTTTTTTTTTTTCATTCGTCTTTATACTTTTTAAACTCCATGGGTAGATTAAACACAAGTTTACAGAGATCCATGGTATTTTAACACAATATATGTAAATAATAATGCGAACTTTCAGCTGTTACATGGAACCATCTTCAGGCGAATAAATTGACAGGAAAAGTTCCAAATCAAACATACGAAGGGTTTTTGAGTTCACAGGGCTTTTATGGTTCGAACCGAGGTGGAACTAGGAGAGGTGAGAGTCTGATCAAAGGGGTAGAAAGGGGTTGGGTTACAGGGAACTGGGATAAGCTACCGTCGGTTGTTGTTATTGTGTTCCGTATTGTCCCGGAGGTTTTTGCCCAGGTGCGATAGACTCTTCGTTATGTACCATTGTATTCACACACACACACACACACACACACACACACACACACACACACACACACACACATATATATATATATATATATATATATACGTACATGTATATCAAATATGTATACTACATACGTGTGTGTATACATATATAATGTATATGTATATATACATGTGTATATACATATATATGTATATGTATACATATATATATATATATATATATATATATATTTTCTTCGTATAAATGGGCATGAGATTCTCTCTCAAACATTTTTCATAGAATGAAATGGCAAGCTTGTTGTGACAAAGCTTTTTGTCAATCTTCTCTCTCTTTCGTAAGGCGACTTTGCCTTCCATAGGCAGGAGTCCGAGTAATTCGCCTATTTCTATCTCATGGCATACGGCGAATTACTCGGACTCCTGCCTATGGAAGGCAAAGTCGCCTTACCAAAGAGAGAGAAGATTGACAAAAAGCTTTGTCACAACAAGCTTTCCATTTCATTCAATAATATATATATATATATATATATATATATATATATATATATATATATATATCAAAGATTCCTGTGAAGAAACTGGTATATCTAAGTACTATTTATATATATATATATATATATATATAATATATATATATGACATCGCCCTGCTATAGAACACGGCCAAAATGTGGCATCCTATGTAAGGGTGTTTTATAGGCGAAGTCCTGTAGATCCGGTGGAGTTCCGTAGATCTGTTTGTCGTGTAGGTCCGGTGGGGTCTTGTAAATCCGGTAGAGTCCTGTAGATCCAGTAGAGTCTTGTAGATCTGTTAAGCCCGTGTAGATCCGGTGAAGTCCTGTAGATCCTTTGGTGTTTGTAGATCTATTAGTCATGTAGATCCGGTGGAATCCTGTAGATCCGGTAGATTCCTGAAGATCTGGTGGATTCCTGCCGAAGGGCAAAGCCCCCTGGGAAGCCGGGTCCGGCGCAGCCGGAGGCTCGTCCAATAATAAAAGAGGAGGAGGAAGAAGAGAGGTATAAGAGAAGGAGGTGGAGATGGATGAAGAGATGGAGGTTGGGGATGGAGGAATAGAGGGAGGTGGGGGAGGAGGTGAAGGAAGAGAGGGAGGTGGAGTAGGAGGTGGGGGGGGAGGAGAGTGGGAGGATGGTGAGGCGATTACAAGGAAGGGGTGTGGATGAAGACAAAGCCATCCATAAATCTGGAAGCTTTGGTGGATTCGGTAAGTCCAGGCGCCTCAACTTCCAAAGACAACAACAACAAGAGGGGGCTTGTACGCCTCTTCTGACCAGCCACAAAAAGATCTACCCAATCTGAGAAATCTGGAGCAATGCCTCAACGTACTAGCATTCGTGGTCTTGATCTAGTAGAGCTGTTCTAGATAGTTACATGTACAGGTACACACTTCCTCGAATAGGGATGTTGGATGCGTAAGATTTATGTGTAGGTTAGGTTTGGCTAGGTTAGATTTGGTTTGGTTTGGTTAAGTTAGGCTTGGTTAGGTTAGGTTGGGTTTCTTTTGTTTGGTTATTTTGGTGACACCCCTAAGGACCAGAGTCATGTAGTTTTCTTTTAAATGGAGATTAAATCATCGCTCAAAGAAGGATGTTGATCACCATTTAACTTTTATTCCTTCTTTATCCCTCCTTATCTCTCCTTTGCCATTTCTATGACTCTAAGGATAGAAACGCTGGTTATAGGTGCACTGTGACTGACTACATAACTATTTCCTTGAATATTTGACTAAAGCGGGCCCACCACGATCAATATTATTGCGCAATATTCCTTTTGTACAAAGTTATTGACGGTGTAGGGATGATATTTGATGTCTTCAATATATTGTGTCATACTTTGATATCTTCAATATATTGTGTCATTCTTTGATGTCTTCAATATATTGACATCCTTCAGTACCATCCCTACACCATCAATACATTGTACAATACGGAATATTACCCAATTATATTGTTCGTGTTAAACGGGCCCTACACGATCAATATTCCGTATTGTACAATATTATTGACAATATATTGAACACATCAAAGAATGATTCAATATATTGAAGACATCAAGTACCATCCCTACACCGTCAATAACATTGCACAATATGGAATGTTACGCAATTATATTGATTATGTAGGGCCCGCTTGATACATCATTGTAGTTCTCTGTAACCTTATAAACATATTTTCTTGTTTGTTCTTTATTCGTCTTATTTCTTCTATTTCATTTTGTGGTAATGACCGTTCCTTCCTTTTGATATTATTATTTATTTATTTATTTGTTTCTGAAGACTCTTTAATGATCTCTTTTCATTTCATCTTCTCTTGGTCCTCCTCTCTTCCTCATGATTCTGCCACTTCTTTTTGCTCTCTTTCCTTCTCGAAATTTCCTTCCCTTCCTCATTCTACCTCCAGCTGTTACGAAAGAACCTAAGAATAGAGGAGACTGCAAGAGACCGTAAGGCCTACACTAGGGAGTTCCTTGTCCATTACCAATTATCATCGCGATCCATAAATTTATCTCATAAAACAAGCAGTTGTTTCAGCGCTCACTACATGTTTAATAAGTCTATTCCATTCGTGAACCACTCTGTTGGTAAACCAATTCTTGCCAATTTCCTTCTTAAACCTAAATTTTGCCCAGATTAAACCCAATACTATGAGTCCTATCCTGCGGTCTTAATATGATTTAAACCTGCGTTTCTCATTCTATCCAAAGCTCCCTCTAGTTTTCTAGGGACACACAATGTGCCATCACGACCTTTGTAGGGTCACGATACTACAAAGTCTTAGCGAAGAGAGCCTTTGTCTACTATGTCCGACAACAGGTGTGCTTACGTAATATCTGCGGTTTTAGGGTTGCGGGCATAAAGAAGAAATAAAAAAAAAAAAAGAAGAAAAACAGGAAATTGAGCTGTCAGTCCAAGATGATGGCGCCTCACGTATGGGAACCTGTTGACGTGTCTGTGACTTGTCTTTTTATGCCAAGTTGAAGCACTTCGTCCGGATCAGTGGCCGTGCCTTCGTCTTTGTCTTCGTCCGTGTCTTCGTCTTGTTCATTTTCTTTGTCTGACTCGTCTTTGTCTTGGTCTTCGTCCGTTTCTTCGTCTTCGTCCGTGTCTTTGTCTTCATCTTTGATTTTGTCCTTTGGTGTCCGTGTTCGTGATCTCGTTCGTGGTAAAGGTTCGTGTTAGAGAACGTGTCCACGGTTAACGATTAACAGTTTGATGTATTGATATTACCATAACATACATATACACATACACTTGAAATCCTTTTCCTCCTTATAAGGAGGGTGGCCAAGTCAAAGCATACACCCACCCTACACCCATCCCTTACCTCTCCAGAAAACTCATACACTATCCCTCTCATTTTAGCCCATATATATATATATATGAAGTGGGTAGGAAGAAGAAAGATTAGTCTTAATTCCAGTCTTTTTCCTGACTAGTTTCGCTACAAGTTTTTTAAAGGAGCCTCTTTTGACAAAGCTTGTAGCGAAACTAATCAAAATTAAAACTAGGACTAAGATTCCAGTGTCTCCTTTTCTCACCCACTTCAACTTGTCAGAATGTCTCAAGAGTATATACATACATGTATATATGCATATATATGTATATATATATATATATATATATATACACACACAAACATGCATGTATGCATACGTATTTGCATACATTCTCACATACATACACTTTGTACCCAAGGAAATATTCACGTCTTGCAAACCGCTTCATCCCTCTCGTACTTTATAATTCAAGAACGCAAAATTTGAGTTTTATTATGTATTAGTTTCCTTATCTCCTTTCTTATCGGGAGATGGGCGGGGAGGGAGGTCGTGGGTGTCGACTTGGGCGTGATCGAAGGTCGAGAATGAGGGCGTGACTTGGGTGAAGAAGAGGAAGTGCGAACAATTATGTTAAGGTTATACGCTCTGCCATACGTACACACATACATACATACGTACGTACGTACATACATGTGTACGTACATACATGCATCCATGTATGAGTATTTACATATGTGCATGGATAATTACAAACATCCATACATACATGCATGCACACATACGTACATGTATACATACATATGTACATACATGTATATGCACACGTACGTATATACGCATATGCACGCACGTACATCCTCACACATACCCACATATATTAACAAATACCCACACATAACCCACAATACGTACAGATACCCACAAATACCCCTGACATACATACTCATACATACCTACGTATACCCACACATATCCGCACTTGCCCACAATTGTCCGCACATATTCACACACCCGTAGTACCCACAGAAATCCACACATGTCCGCACATACCCACACTTAGCCACGGTTCCCTCTACTTCCGTATACGAAGATCCACATGCATATGCAGACGCGAATATGGCTGCAAATGACCTCAGACAGCAATTTGCCAGCAACTTCGCTTTTAAATCACTCACGGAAGAGTCGAAGAGTCGTCCATCTCTCTGGACGACTCCGGATGACTCCAGAAGATGCTCATCCCCCCCCCCAACCCCTCCCACCTCACCCCCACCACCAAATCCTTGATTAACTTCTCTTAAATTGAGACTGTCTTGGTTTATTCAGTATTGGCTGAAGTGGCGTTGGGGTCATGACTGGAAATGAGTGTCTCTACATCAGAGTCTTTCGTGTTGTTCGACTCAATTCTGGCCTATCACGACCTCGGTTTGAGGTGAATTTCATTATAAAAGCGAGAAGCGAGGATGGAGAGGAAGGGAGGGGTGAGGCAGAGTGGGACGTTAAGAGGAGGAATAAAAAGAAAAAGGAGAAAAAGGTGAAGAAGAAGAAGAAGAAGGAGAAAAAATAATGGAAAGAAGTAAAAGGAAAAAAGAAGAGGAAGAAAAAATAAGGAGTAGAAAAAAGAAAGAAGAAAGAAGAGGATGATGATGAAGAAGGAAAAATAATGGTAATAACGATAATAATAATAATAAGAAGAAGAAGAGCCGAGGAAAGAGGGAAAAGACGAAGAGAGGGAGATGGGGCAACGTGAATGAGAGAAGTAGAAAGAGGAGGAGCTGCAAGACCTGTATCGAAGCCACACCTACAAGACCCGGAGACCCTCTGGATGAGTCAAAAAAATTCTTTTTTATTTTTCCGAAAGACAAGAAATGAGGGAAGACATTAACGGGGCCAAAGGTGGGGAACAGAACACCTGGAGAAAGGAGTGGAAGAGGGACAGGAGGAGGAGGAAGAGGAGGGAAAGGAGGAAGAGGGGCAGGAGGAGGAGGAGGAGGAGGAGAAGAGAAAACGAAGTGAAGAGAAACTCCCTTATCCTCATTAAAGCACGCAAGAGGTGATTTAGACGAAGGTAACTCTTGAAGGAGCATAAGAAGGTCATTCTTAATGCGAGGCGTATCTAGAGGGTGAGGGACTTCGGGGGATGGAGCGTGAGAACGGGCATAAGAACGTGCGGCGCATAGGGATGTTCCTCCGAAGGGGAGATGTATCCTAGCTCCTCCTCAGTTGTATTGTAAAATAAGACGTTTTACTTATTACCGTATAGATACACCACACTTGAATTCGTCTTGACATTCTCTGACAGATGTCGTAATCTCCACATCACCGTGGGGACACAATGACGTCACTGTAATGTAATTCTGAGTGCCAAGCGGTAATCGAAAGAAACTAACATAATTCATATAAGATGATAATCGTATAAAAGAAATGAAAACCTAATTGAGATGAGAAACAATAGCAAGAAAATGAAAGAGTACGAAAGATAGTGTTGGTGAGCGAAAAGCTATGTGGGTGTAGGAAAAAAAAAAAGAGAGAGAAAGAGAGAGAGAGAGAGAAACTGATGACAAAATTATGACCCAAGAGACGCGTCATCGATCGGGACTGCAGTAATGGGAAACTATTTCATTTTGATTTGTAGACTAAATAAGAAGGAAATGAAGAGGAGGAAGTCGAGGGCCAATTTGGGGATGAATGATGGCCCAGGTCTCAACGAGGTGACCCGCCCCCGAAGTTGACAACACACAAGTGCGTCGAGGAAATTGGTGATCAATTACTTCCCTTCTCACATCACTTCGGAAGCTTTTGCCAGCACCTGTAGCGTTTCATCATTATCCTTTTACAGTCTACCTATTTATCCACCAATCTATCTATCTATATATATGTATATATATATATATATATATATATATATATATATATATACACACACATATACCAAAAGCTTTACAAAGGAGGTAGCCAGTGAAGGCATGCACCCATCCTTCACCCATCGAACATCCATTTGTTGTACCTTTTGTTTTTGCTCCTTGTTGATTTAGGGCCATCCCTGTTTCCCGCCCACTGCCTGGGTCAGAAATAATGCAGCAAGACACTAACAGGAAACAACAGAAAGCTTAAGAAGTCACCTGTTTCACATTTCTATTTTTCTATATTTAAATTCTTTTATTTTCTTTGGTGAAGATAACACAATCGGCTTTGTACAAGTATATGTGTTAATTTTTCTCTAATTGTAATATACAAGAATGAGGTACACTCGTGGGGTCCCGCTGATCAAATTTGGGTTCAAATGGAGATCAGGTGGAGAAGGCAGCGCAGTTGATACCATGTCGAACTTGCGAGCAGGTGTTCGTGAGTTTGATTCCCGGGACCCGCAACATGCTTCTTGCCTTGGTTCTCGACAGCCCTAGCTTGCCGCAACTAACAGTGCATGCCCTACAAGGGGTTTTTCACTTTCCACTCAGTGGTAGTGGGATAGTGAGAAAACTGTAGAATGCAAATTTTAGGTTTGCTTTCTAGTGTTTCAGTATTTTCATGGAAGACGATGGATAGTGCAATTGTCGTCGTCATTGTTGTTGTTGATCATGCTTGATATTTGCTTCTTCCTTCCAGTGTTTAGGAACCTATGAAATCCTCATCATAGGAATAAATGAATATAATTACTGAGACCAGACCACCCCCTTTCACGGGATCTGTAACTGCAGGAGGGGAAAACATGTTCTGCGAGAAGGTGGGAATTCCACTAGTGTAGCTCTAACCCTGTGTATTACAATTAGGGAAACAAATGAATACAGAAATATAATTAAATATGATTATCAATCAATCAATCAGCCATTTCAAGTCCACTGCTGAATAAAGGTTTCTCTCATACCAGTCCACGAAATATAATTATATGATTGTGTCCGTAGGGTGATTGGGATGGTGGGGACAGATGTTTATAGATTAAGGGCAATTTACTTATAATGATTGTTTCTTTGTAGAGCCAAAACCAAAGTGGGGGAGGGAGGAGATCTAGTTTTAGAGGTAAATATAAAAATAGAAAAAGAACTATTAGCTGTTTATAAGGTTGAGGCAAAGAAGTACATGGTGAGTGACACTTTGAAAAGAAGAGAATTTTAGTGATGGAGGTGTTTTTGCTCGTGGTTGTTTTATTGGTTTTGTGAGTGTGTGTGTGTGTGTGTGTGTGTGTGTGTTCTTCCACTGTAAACTTGTGTAACACTTATACAAACACAAGATTTACATTAGAACACTTAGTACTATCATACACACCATCATTAGGGAGATAACCTCAACCATTAGGGTGTTAATAGTACAATATACAAAACAACGGACAAACATGATATATACATAGCTTGTACATCAACAGAATAGTCCTTGTGTTACCTCCTAGTACTGTATATGATCTTACAGAAGCACTTATCATTTAGGTAATATAAACGATGATTATCACTCGACGGGGCTATGATAGTTACTATTATCTATGTACTATTGGACCAGACATATCAGGTCACAAGAATATAACTAAATATATATATATATATATGAATATGATATTTATCACAAGACATGATAATGATAATTGTTGCCTTAAGTTTTATTAGGAACCCTTTGCTCAACAGTGGCTAGTAACGGTCCTTGGCCCTTCCAGCGATCTCTCCGGAAAGAAACTAGGGACTATTGTCTCTGTTGTATTTTTATGCCATCGAATGAAAGAAGAAATAAAACGTTGTCAGCTCGTCTAATGTGAAAAAAGTTGAGACACAATTGAAGTTGTTTGATATTTGGGCAGAGTCCGGAGACCAAGTGCCAGCCCCCCAAGGCTGCACCCTCAGATGAAAATGAGGGGGTTGACGGGTTTTGAAAATGGGTAACAGGGAGTTGATTGTTTGACGTCCATTTTACAGGACAACCAGTAGCAGATACCCATCATTGGATCCAATATTGATAGTAGATAGAAAGACGTACAGACAAACAGATAGATACTGTGGAGGACAGTTGAATATATAGACAGACAGAAATATATATACTGTGGTGAATAGATGGATATATAGACAGACAGACAGATACTGTGATAAAAAAAAATATATATATATATATATTGATAGGTGATTAGACGAGCTGCCCATTTCTCTCTCTCACGACTTGGGTGTGTATAAGTGTGTGACCCACACGTGAGGGGACGTGAGTGACAGGCGCCATGTAAAGCGTGAGAACGGGAGACGAGGGCGGCCCGGATATGGTGACGGACGGTCGGGTCCTGGAGTCCAGAACCCGACCACAAAAATCGCAGGAGGAACCGGGTCTTCCAGTCTGTGATCGTCGTCGTTGTCTTCGAAGTCGGTCGTTTTCGGAATTGTCTTTGGAAGTCTCCACGGAGATATCTTCGGAGTCGTCGAAATCTTCGGAGTCTTTGAAGTCGTCTTTATCATCGTTTATAAGGTCTCGGAATGGTGCTCAGTCTCGTTCGTCGGTTGCTACATCTCGATCACTATGTCGGTTTTGTACGGTTTTGGTCTTTGGTTTCGGCGGTTCGGTTAAGTTTCGGTTAATAAATATTTTGGTTGATCGGTCTCTTACTCGGTCATTCTCGGTCACGGCGGGTCGGTTTCTCGGTTCCGGTTTCTTGAACGAGGTCGGTTGAACGGTCTACCGGCTCTGGTCGATAGTTTTCGCCCAGTTAGGTCTGGGTCACTCGGTCGGTAGGTCTCGGTAAGTAGGTCAGTCGGTCTTGGTCGACTGGTCGCATGGTTTTGGTCTGCTGGTCTGTCATTCCATTTTTGTCAGGCGGCCCGGCCTCTTGGTGGTCTCCTCGTACAGTAAGTTAGTCTTAGTCTGTTGGTCCGTAATTTTCCTTTTGCGGTCTTGGACGGTGCTTGATTTAATCGATTCAACGATCAGCTAGTTTGTCAGCCCCGGTCGAGTCTGTCATTTCGACATTCGGTCAGTCAGTCAGCAGGGGCTGGCTGACGGGTTGGCTGGCTAGTTGGTCGGGGCTTCGTTGGATGAGGGCATAAAACGTTGGTTAATGTGGTCAGGTGGGTGCCCCCCCTTCTCCCCGGACACGCACGCGCGCACACACGGACATCTTTTGTTCACTAAATTACGTTGCTTTTTTGCTCTTCGTGCCAAGAAGGATATATATATATATATATATATATATATATATATATATATATATATATATATATATATATGCATGCTAATAAGAACACGGGTACGTGTGTTCACTTATCCAAAGTAGACCACTTGGAAAAAGAAACTAACGAAGCAGAGCGCTTTCGTATATTACATCTTCAGTGCAAAAAGTACATAGTAATAGAAATGCATAGATTATGTGTGTGTATGTGTATATGTATATACATTATATATATATATGTATATATGTGTGTGTATATATATGTATATATATATATAGTGTGTGTGTGTGTATGTGTGTATATATATATGTAAATATATATATATATATATGTATGTGTGTGTGTATATATATATATATATATACAGTATATATATATATATATTGATCACCTTAAAAAAATTAATCTTTTGAAGGCCTTCCGTGGCGACTGAACTCATTGACCCTGTTCTTAGGGAAATTTCTTTTCCAGTCCTGGTGTAAACAGAGGGACTCCGACGAAGACGAAGTATCTGTAAGTCGAAAATTCATGAAGACCATTTGTACGTAAGTCGAGAACTCACGAATACCAATTGTGTTTTAGTCAAAAACTCAAGAAGAAGAAATGTATTCAAGTCGAAGACTCACGAAGACAAAGTGTAAGTCGAGGACTTACGCAGAACTTAAGTCGACGACTCGCGAAGACAAAAATGTACGTAAGTCGGGACTCGTGAAGACGAATTGTACGTAAGTCGAGAATGTACAAAGACAAAGTGTGCTAAATTCGAGGATTCACGAAGATAAACTGTACGTAAGTCAAGAGCTCACAAAGACCAATTCTACGGAAGTCGAGGAAACTTTAGTGCGGCATTGGTCATATTAAGCTTCCAGACAATTTATGCTAAGAAAAATGTTTAACATTTTGAAAGGTGAAAATTTCTGACTTCCCAACCATTGTTCTTTTTTTAACTTTCTAAATTAGCATACTCGTTCCTGTCCACCTTCTGAAGTTGCATATTGTTCTTGTGACTATAAGTGAAGTGTGTATGTGTGTATGTATGTGTGTGTGTGCCAGTGTGTATTCACACAATATACATGCTAAATAGGTAAATTCATTAACTAA
>NC_134803.1:43347214-43364714 GCF_046742065.1 Oratosquilla oratoria | reverse complement strand
GAGGAGACGCCGACGAAGAGGGCGGCGACGAGAAACTAGGAACATTGTTATTTTGATATATTTTATTATTTGTTTATTTATTTATTTATTTAGATTCTTCTGTTTAACAGTTTTATTATTTAGTTATATACTACTGTATTTAATTATCTATCTATATTTACTTGTTGAATTATTTATTCATACATTTATTTATTTATCCTTATTATGTATCTGTTAATTTTTTTTTTTTTCAAACTTCTTGGATGTTTCTGAAACGCAAAGTTTTGAGTATTTTCTGAAGTAGGATAGAAGGTTCTCTATGGTTTGCGATCCTACCGAAAAATAATTTTTGCACCTCCCCAACTCCCCCTCCCTTCTCCCTCCTTCTCTACTCTCCTTTCCCCTCTCTCTCCTATACCCCTTTCTCTGTCCTCCTCCACCTTCCCCTTACCTGCTTCCTCCTACCTTCCTCTCCTTCCAATTCCTCTCTCCTATACCCCTTTCTCTGTCCTCCTCCTCTTCCTTCCTCCTCCCCTTCCCCTCATTCCTCCCTCTCCTCTCAGTCTCTCTTTCCTATACACCTTCCTCTCTCCTCCTCCTCCTCCCTCCACCTTTGTCTTTCCCTTTCCCTCCTTCCCCTCGCCCCTCCTTCTCTCTTATACTCCTTCCTCTCTTCTCCTCTTCCTCCTCCTCCCCGTTCCCTCCTTTCTTCTCCCCTCCTCCCTCCCCTTCCCTCTTTCCTTTTTCCTTCTTCGCTCCTATAACTTCCTCTCTCCTCTTCCTCCCCCTCCCCGTTCCCTCCTTTCTTACTCCCGCCCCTCCTCCCTTCCTCACTCATATACCACCTTCTTCTCTCCTCCTCCTCTTCCTCCTCCTACTCTCTCCCTACACCCACCTTCCAGATCTCCTGGAACTTCGCCTGATGCTTTTCACCAAGTGTCTGGAACGTTCCACTTATCTCCTCCCGGATTTGCACGGCTGTCCGGCAGATCACTCCAGCGCTCCCGTGGACACGTCGACCGGACCCCGGACTCTCGGAGCCGGGTGGCCTTTCATCCCCATCCGCTCCACCGCCACCTACACCTCTTAAGCCTTTTACTTTATCAGGGGTTTTCCACTAGGGTGGTGAATAGAAAGACTAATGGGTCATAATTTCAATTGTATGGAAATGGTTATTATTGTAAACGGGTTTTAATGTTTTTTATAATATAGTTAAAATCCATATCCAATTTGAAATTGGTATAAACAGTAGAATATGTGTATATAACATATATATATATATGTATATATATATATATATATATATATATATATATATATATATATATATATATATAAAATACAGTACAACCCATTGGAGAAAATAAACATTAGGCGGTAAGACCTTTCATGTATTACGTCTACAGACAAACAGTACTGTTTTTCTGAAGATGTAATGTACGAAAAGTTTTACCGTCTACCGTTTATTTTCTACAGTGGTTTTTCTGGCATTACCCACGGTGAAGTTGAGGTTCCTGCATACACACACACACACACACACACACACACACACACACACACACACACACACACACACACACACACACACACATATATATATATATATATATATATATAATGTGTGTACATATACTATTTATATTAATTTAAGAATGCATATGGATTATAACTGCATTAGTATGATCAAAAGCGTCAGAAACAGTTTACGATGATAACCATTTCAATTTCTTCTTCTTTCCTTCTTCTTATTCCTCTTCTTCGTCTTCCATATATCAATGATTCGCCCGGAAGCTCAGATGGCGTGCAGCGGTAATGATATATTATTTCCGGATCCGGATCAAGCCTCCGGTACTCGCTCCCCGGGTACCGGTTTCGTGTCTGAACTGTCTTGCTTCTTCCTTCTCTCTCTCTCTCTCTCTCTCTATCTCTCTCTGTCTCTGTCCTTTTGTGACGAATCAGCAAGAGCTCCCATTCCCGAAGAGGGTTCGTAACTGCAAATTCTCTCAAAGAGACTAAAGCGCGGTTCACACGAATAGTGTTTCGGCACCAAGTTCCCGTTTGTTTTCGGTAACCTTTTCCCGCTTTGTTCGTGTGAACCGCGTTTCACACGAGCAAAATGGGAAAAAATGTCGAAAAACGGGAACTTGGTGCCGAAAAATTGCTCGTGTGAACCTCGCTCAAGGGTCTCAGGTTGCTTGCTCTACTAATCCTCTTCCTCTTTTTCCTCCTGCTCCTACTCCTCCTCTTCTTCCTCCTCCTCCTCCTCCTCCTCCTCCTCCTCCTCCTCCTCCTCCTCCTCCTCCTCCTCCTCCTTTTCGTCCTCCTCCTCCTCCTCGTGCTCGTCTTCCTCCTCCTCTGCCTCTTCCTGCTCCTTTTCTTTACCTCCCCTCTTCATTCTCCTTTTCCCCGACCTCCTCCTCTTCCTTCTCCCTTTTCTCCTTCTTCCCTTCACTGACCTCTCCCCTTTCCCTCCTCTTTCTCCTCCTCCTCCTCGTCCCCTTCCCCCTCCCATTCTCCTCCTCCTCTTTCTCCTCCCGTTTCCCCTCCTCCTCTTCCTTTCTTCCTCCTCGCCTCCCTCCACCCAAGTTTTAAGCCCCATTCACGTCCCCCACTTGTCCATAATTTCCTTCCTTTAGAGCCTTCCTTCTTCCCCCTTCTCCCCTCCCTTCCCCCCTCTCCCCTCCCTTACCCCCCTCCCCCACTCACCCAGACCTCAGCATTACCCCCGGAAGCTCTAGGGAAGAATACTTGCCTGGCAACGTTTCAATAGGAGTAATCACGTCCCCCCCCACTCTACCCCCTCTCTCCCCCCTCTCTCCCCTTCTCCCCCTCCCTCACCTCCTTCCCCTTTGCTTAACTTTTCCTCCCAGCCATCCCACTTCTTCATTCGTTTTTTTTTTTTTTTCTCTTCTATTTCGGTATGGAGTAAGATAGGCTTTAATCGCTTAGCTAAAGTGGCGGGGGGGGGGAAGCTGGGCTAACAATATTTTTTTATGATAATTTTCTTCTTGCTATCTCCAGTCCTTACGTCCTTTGTCTTTGTTTCTCTCTCTTTCTCTTTCGGGACACGTAACAGACGCTCCTTGACCGAAACAAAACACCGTCATTAGCGTCACCGCATTGAAGGAGGGCTGAACGATTACCATAAACAACGTCATGCGTCACCGTATTGAGGGGCTTAAGCCGAAGGTTCTCACGTATCCCCATATTTATGGATTACTGTTCTTGGGCCCCGAGGGAAACCACTAACACAATCGTTAGACATCCACTTAACCACCACTTTTCGGTTTGTGGGTCCTATTGGGAAACCCTCTGGCCCACCCAGGGGTGGGGGTGGGTGGGGGGAGTGGGTCTAAGGGACGTGGGTTGAGGGGCCCCGTGTGAAGGGATCATAAAGTGACTTTTGAAGAAACTTGCGGTAACTGTGAAAGGCTCCTCCTCAGTCGATCTCTGCCCGACAATTTTACGGTATCAGTAGTGAAGGACATACTTGTATATTCTTGTATGTAATTATGTATTTACGTATGTCTGTATATATGTATGTATATACATTAGCATGTGTATATGCATGTATGTGTGTATGTACAATGCCTACATATGTATGTACATATGCATGTGTGAATATATGTATGTATGTATGTATGAATCTATTTTCCCTAAGAAAAACGTAGATTCAGGGAATGACTTGATTCTGGTCTTCAAGATTTTAAAGGGAATTGACAACCAAATAAATGATTAAATATTTCACACTGAATACGAATCAGACTAGAAAAAACGGTCTAAAGCTGTTAGGACGTAGATTTAATTTGGAAGTGAGTAGAAACAACTTCGCCAAATGTGTAGTCTGTGAATGGAATAAACTTCCAGCCGAGGCAGTATAATGTAGTATGGTTCGAAGTTTAAGGTCCATTTAGATAAACATCTAAGCAAGAAGTCGTAATGCCTGACAATGGTTTGGTTCGCTTATTTATTCATTTCTTCGTTTAACTATCTATTCTTAGCATTCGACCGAGTTATGAACTAAAAGGTATCCCGTCAGAATGTTCTTCTTTTGTAATTCCTTTTGTGTGTATAATACATAAACATGTATATATGTGCTAGTGATAGAACAATACAAAAAAAAATAACGATTCCGATATTGAGTCCCGATACTGCTCTAAACTTCCGATTCCAGTATGAGTACTATTGCGATACCTGCAGTAATAATAATAATTCATGGTTAATTTCAGGCCCCGCAATTTGTTTAGGAGACAAGTACTTTATGAACAAAGTACATTTATTAATCCTTTATCGGAATCGGAAATTTAGAGCAGTATTGGGACTCTTATCGGAATCGTTAAAATATCCTGTATCGTCCCATCACTAATATGTACAGTATGTATGCATGTATGTACATACTATGTATGTATGTACGTATATATATGTATATATTTGTATATATGTATGAATGTGTATAATAATGACCCAGAATGAGGTCTGTGATTTCACTGTTGTCCTGACCCGGCCCACCTCGGCGCGTCGCCCAGAGACTATCGCATGTTGTGGGAGGAGGGGGGAGAAGGGAGGGAGGGGGGAGAGGGGGGATCTGCCCCCGAGGCGATTCACGAACATGGACGTTTATATTCTCGATAATAGCGCGTCCTTTGCCGAGGGTAGTCACGCGCGCCCCCTGGGCTCGTCCGTTGTATCCAGGCATCTCACGTCATACTTGGACCCCGGCTCTCACCAAGTAAGAGGCACTCACGGTGGGGGGGGGGTGCTTTTGAAGGGGGCTTACGTGGGAAAGGGGAAGGGGAGGGGTGCTTATATAAGGGGTCTTACGTGGGGGAAGGGGAGAGACTTACTTGATGGATTTTTTAAGTAAGGACTTATGGGAATGCTACACGAAGGGACTTTGGAAGGGTCTTGGAAGAGGAAGAGGGAGTGAGAAAAAGAGAATGAGAGTGTGTGTATTTGTGCGTGTGTATGTCTAATAGAAATGGTAAATGGTTTACTTAGTTAACAGCGATACAGAGATACACTGACAATATACAATTTGTGTTAAATCTAGACCTAGTCTAATGTGCGGGGAGTCCACAGATGGTGTGTGTGTGTGTGTACGTGCACATGTACCTGCTAACGAGCGTGTATGCGTGCGTGCGTCACATATTCGTCATTCCTTCAACCTCACAACAAATACTCCTCCGTTGACAGTCTGACGCGAGCCCACCCAGGCAAACCTCGCACCTCACTGACACATGCACACAGCTGAGCCCTGTGATGAATGGTTGCCAACCGGTGGTCGCCCCGGAAGCTCGCCTGCGGCAGTCCCGACCGCGGCAGTGGCGGCAGCGCCTGCGGAGCGCGGGTCGCCGCAAGATTCACGGACTGTCCTTTGGGTCGGGTGCTTAACAGCGGAGAGGGAGAAATAGTGGAGTGCTGGAGAAGTGAGGGTGAAGGAGTGGTGGGGAATTGTTGGAGATGGTAGAGTATGTGTGACGGTCGGATTTTTTTTTTCTTTTTTAGAAGTAGATGTATGTACATTTATTAAACATTTATCACAATCGGAAGTTTAGAGCAGTATCGGAATTCGTATCGGAGTCGTTAAAATATTTAGTATCGCCCCATCGCAAGTATATATGTATGTCTATGTATATATATATATATATATATATATATATATATATATATATATGTATATATATATATCTGTGTGTGTGTGTGTGTGTGTGTGTGTGTGTGTGTGTGTGTGTGTGTGTGTGTGTGTGTGTGGCTTATTATTTGTCTATTTATTTTATTCATTTATATATTTTTTCCTCGCATTCAACCTAGTTATGTAGCAAACGGTCTCCTATCGGCATACTCTTCCTTTGTCCTTTGTAATACAGATGAGTGATAAGGTATACACAGAGAACTGTTCGAGTCTTATTCCTGACGTTTCATCCTCACCAGGACTTCAAGAGTTCTCTTTGATTACTTCACCACTTACTTCAGAAGTGTTGAAGAAGTATTGGAGGAGTCTTGGTGATTGTTTTGGAGTAGATCTGAGAGTGGAGAGATGGTGATGTATTGCAGGCGGTGGGGACCTTCCCATGGCTAAATAATTAAGTAATCTCTTGTAGAAAACCACTTTGCCGCAATAAAAGAGTCATTTAGATGACACGTGATTTTGTGGTTGTATTACTGACGTGTGACTGTATCCAGAGAACAGGTGTGGTTGTGTTATGGTTGTAATGGTTTTGGATTATGACAAATGATCTTGTCCCTGGTATTGCTTTGACTCTGTCATCACTAATCGTTGTCTTTAATTGGTGGTTGTGGTTTAGGTGGTGGCCATGGTGGTGGTCGTGGTATTGGACGTCGTAGTGATTGTGGTGGTAGGAGTAGTGGGGGCTGTAGGTATGGTTATAGTTGTGTTGGTGGTGATGGTGGATGTGGTGTGGTGGTGGAAGTATCAGTGAATATGGGATGGAGAATGGAAAAAAGAAAATGAAAATAGGAAGAATGGAGTTCTGAAATGAAAAAAATAAGGAGGAAAAAAATATAGGAGGAAGAGCAGAAGGAAAAAACATTGTAGGAGGAGAAGTAAAATGTGGAGGAGGTGGAGAAGAGGGAAAAAGAGGAGGAAAAGGAGAGGGAGGAAGAAAAGAAGAAGGAAACAGAGGAGAAGGAAGGGAGAAGAAGAAAAAAAAGAGGAGGAAAAGGAAAAGGAGGAGGGGGAGAAGAAGGAAAAAGAGAAGGAGGAACTGGAGAAGAAGGTAAAAGAGGAGGAATAGGAGAAGAGAAGGTGGAGGAATAGGAGAAGGAGGAGGGGGGAGAAGAAGGAAAAACAGAGGGAAGAAGAGGAGAAGGAGGAGGATAGAGAGAAGGAAAAAGAGGAGGAGGAAGAGGAGAAAGAGAAGGTGGAGAATGAGGAGAATAAGGAGGGGGAGAAGAGGAAGAGGAGGAGTAGCATGAGAAGGATGAAGGGGATCAAGATAAGAATGAGGATCATTAGGAGAAAGGAGAGGATGAGGAAAAGAAAGAGGAAGAGAAGAAAGAAGAAGGTGAGGAAAAGGAGGAAGAGGAATAGCAGTAGGAAGAGGAGGGGAAGGTGGATGCAGGAGGAGGAGGAGGGGTAGTGGTGGTGGAGGTGGAGATGGAGGAAGGAGGGTTGGAGAAAGTTCAGGAAGAGTCGTCTGTGCGTATGAAGTTCGTGATGTGGAAGTAGAGATGGAGGGAAGGAGTGAGCGAGAGAGGGGAGTGGATGAGGGAGGGAGGGAGAGAGGAGGGAATAAATGAGGAATGGAAGAAAAAAGAAAGGAAGAGAGGGAATAGGTTTGGGGAAGGGGTGAGAGAGGAATGGGGGAAGAGAGGGAATAGGTGAGTGAAGTGGAGAAAGAGGAAGAGAGAGGGGGAAGAAAAAGAGGAAGGGAGAGAGATATTAGTGATGAAAAGGGAGAAATTGAATGAAATGAAGAAAGGAGACAGGGAGGAAGGGAAGAAAAATGGAATGAGGGAAGTAGTGAAGAAGGGAAGAAAGAAGGAATGAAGTGAAAAAAAAGAGAAATAGAGAAAAGTAGTAATAGTAATAATGATATTAGTAATAGCAATAATAATAATGATAATTTATAATGATTATAATAATAATAATAGTGATAACCATAACAATACTAACAAAAGAAATAGTAGATAATAATAATAAAAAAAAATTAGTAGACCATCTGGTGAAGGCAAATGCGGCTTCAACCCAACGCGAAGAAACAAACACACCATTCGTCACGACATTATCCAAGGGAGTGTGGTATTTTTTTCACTCGTTTCACTACCTCAGCAGTAATATAAATATATTTCCGTGACGTCACCGGCGTTGTTTTATATATATATATATATATATATATATATATATATATATATATATATATATATATGCTATAGTATTTCCTTGAGGTCCCGCCATCGTTGTGTAGAAAGTCTGAACTTGGCAAGCAATTGAGACTGTCTTATCTGCTTTACTAGCCCGTCTCTTCCCTTGCCACCGTTTCCGCCATCACTTAGTCTCGTTCCTCTTGTCGTAATCCGCAAGTTATTTATGCGCGTTGGTTTGCTATTGTTCTCACCATCTTCTCATTCGTCTTCATTTCCCTATCGTCTTGTCCTCCTAACCACACACACACACACACACACACACACACACACACACACACACACACACACACACACACACACAACGCGGTGACGCAATGGTGGAGTTCCCGGTTGCCACTACGGTGGTCCGGGTTCGAATCCCGTAGAGGCTGAAGTAATTTCAGTATCGCATGCCCTGCGAGTCGTTACTCCAACTCGTGGGCGGGGAGTTGGATGTGTGTGCGTGTTAAGGTCAGCATTACCCGTAGATCGGTCATATATGAGCCCTGAGCTCTCTTCTGGGAAGGAAATAGCTGTCGATCACGAGTCGAACACGTGATCCAAGACCATGGTGAATCACAACACACACACACACACACACACACACACACACACACACACACACACACACACACACACACACACACACACACACACACATTTCCACCTCGTATCCAGAATTAATCTAAATCTTATACATTTCAGAGAAATGATAAACAGTAAATTTCAGAAAATAATTGTAATCGAATGATATTTCAGATAAAATGAGTAAACTGAGTGTATTTCAGAAATTGTAAATGAATGCATTTCAGAGAAATGATAAACTGTGTTTCAGAAAAATAGTAAGAGTATATTTCAGAGAAATGATGAAGCACATCTTTCATAGAGATGATAGATTATATTTCAGAAAAATGGTAAACCATGTGTATGTCAGAAAAATAATGAATTAGTATATTTCAGGAATGGGTATCCAATATATTCTAGGGGAACAGTAAATATGGTATTTTCAGAAAAATGGTAAATCATATATAGAAAAGTTTTAACTAGTACATTTCAGAAAAATAATAGATAAATTACCTGTATATTTCAGAAAAATGGTTAACATGTATTTCGGAGAAATATATATATATTTTTTTCATTCTGACTTCGAAATACTGAATAAAATAGCCACGTCCCAGCAAAAGGAGATTAATTAAAGCAAATGAAATTAAGTTAAAGTCCCAGCAAAAAGGAGATTAATTAAAGTAAAAAAAAGATAACAGAAATCACAAATTATTTTAAAAACTGTTGTTATTCATCTTAATGAACGAATTGTTAATATTGTTTTTTAAATGACATTGATATTGTCGCACATTTTCTTTTTTTAGCATCTTCCTGGTCATGGATTCGAATCCCGCACTCCTATCAGATTCCCAACAGTCCCTAAAGGGCATCACAGGGCAAAGGTGACGGCTTCGGCCGCAGCTACTCAGCGCCTCCTGGTGTAGGCTCTTTTCTTTCTCTCACGCCTTGTGTTTCCGTTACTTTCTCGCCATAATTCATCTCTCTCTCTCTTTCTCCCCCTCTTTCTCTCTATCTCTCTCTCTCTCTCTCTCTCTCTCTCTCTCTCTCTCAATATCTTCTTTGACTTGTTTCCTGTTCCCATTACCTGTCTATCAACATTCCTTCCTTCCTTCCTCCCCCTTCATCCCCCTCGTCCACCTTCCTCCCCTTCATCCATCATCCGCTCCCGCCACCCATTCTTCTCTTCCTCCTTTTCTTCTTCCTCCTCTTTTTCCTCCTCCTTCATATTCTATTTCTCTTTTTAAACTCCTCTTCCTGCTCTTCCTGTTCACCCTCCCCTTCTCCCTCCTCTTCCTCCTTATCCCCCTTCTCCTCCTCTCCTTCCTCCTCCCTTTCCTCCTTATCCCCCTTCTCCTCCTCTCCTTCCTCCTCCCCTTCCTCCTCCTTCTTCTTCCTTCCCCTCCTCCTTCTACCCCTCCTTTCCCCTTCCTTCTCATCCCCTTCTTCCTTACCCTCTTCCTCCTCTTCTTCCTCTTCCTTGTCATCCTCACCCCTTTCCTGTTCCTCCTCCTCTTCTTACCCACCCCCTTCCTTCTTCTTCTCTTCCTTCCCCTCCTTCTCCCTATCCCCTCACTCCTCTTCCGATTCCTCGTCTTCCTCCTCCCCTTCCTTCCTACTCCTTCTCTCTTCTCTTCCTCATCTACCTTCTCCTCCTCCTCTCCATTTCTTCTCCTCCTCCTTTCCCTCATCCTCCTTGTTCCATCTCCCTGAGTTCCTCCCTTCTTTTTTCTTCTTCTTCCTCTTCTCCCCGTCCCCGTGTGTCTTGCGGTCGCACAGCTTACGTTCGACCCCGTTAGAGCGGACAGTACACTCTTCGTCCGCCGCGCGTGGGCAGAGCGCGTCCACGTGAGAGGGAGTGAGGGGTGGGGTGGGTGGGGGGGGCGATTTGCGTGTGAAGGACGGTCATCTGTGGCGTGAGATCTGTGAGGGAGAAAGTGGACAAAGGGTGTGAGAATGAGGAAAAGGAGAGGAGACGCGAATAAAAGTAGAAAGAGGATTTGATGTGGGTTGAGTAATCTGAGCCTTCTTGGGAACCTTAAGAAAGATGTTATTTTTGTGTATCTATTTTACTTCTCTGTGTATTGTTTTTGTATATATTATTTTGCGTATATTTATGTTTGGGTCACTGCTTATGTGTTTGAGACTACCAGTGTTTATGATTCCACTTTTATTTACATTTATGTTCACATTATACACACACACACACACACACACACACACACACACACACACACACACACACACATATATATATATATATGTGTGTGTGTGTGTGTTTGTAATAGATACAAACATAAACATGCATATTATGAATGCATGTACACATATATAACACTACATATTAACAAAGCCAAATGTTTTATACAAGTTTCCAAGTATCATTCGTCATCTTTATGTTCTCTTTGCGCTACATCTGTCACAACGCAACTGCTCGCTGTAATCACGTCGGCAATTTCCTTTGCTCTCGATCTTGTAGATCTTCTTCCCCTCCTTCTCTTATTTCTACCCTCCTCATCTTCTCTTCTTCTTCCTCCTCCCCTTTTGTCCCCCTCTACCTCCTCCTATTCTCTCGATCTTGTAGTTTGCTTCCCCCTCCATCTCTTATTTCTCGACATTTTCTTCCTCTTCTTTCTCCTCCCCTTCCTCCTCTTCCTTTTCCTCTTCTGCATTTGTAGCTCTCCTCCTCCACTTCTTTCTCGTTCTTCTCTTCCTCATCTTCCTCCTCTTCCTCTTCCTCTGCTCTCAGTGTTGTAGTTCCCCTCCCCCTCCTTCTCTTCTTTCTTATCCTTCTCTCCTCCTCCTCCTTCTCTCCTCCTCCTCCTCCTCCTCCTCCTCCACCTTTGTTCTCTATTTTATAGTTCTCCTGCCACTCCTTTTCTTTCTCGTCCTCCTCTTCCTCTTCCCCTTTCTTCTCTGTTCCGAATGTTATAGTTCTCCTCCCCCTCCTCTTCTTTCTCGTCCTCCTCTGCCTCTTCCACATCCCCTTCCTCTTCTTCCATCTCCTTTTAGCGCAGATGAGGAACGGAAGATGTTTGTGTTGTATGCGGCGGACACGCACAGGAGAAACACTCACTCGAGGCCCCGCGCCACAAGAAGAGGCACCTGTAAGTGTAAATCAACTTTGGAAACAACTTAATTATTTACGGTTTGATGGGATTTGCCGTCTTCTTTCTTGTTTTCTTCCTACCTCCCTCTCTCCCTCTCCCTCCCTTCTCCCTCCCTTCTCCTTCCCTCCCTCTCCCTCCCTCTCCCTCTCTGACTACGTACTTTCATCAATCACTCAGTCATTTCCTCTCTCATGCATTCACTCGCTTGCTTCTTCATCCATCTATTCACTTATTCATTCTCTTTCGCTCTCTCTTACTCCATCCCTTCCTCCCTACTCTCATTTACTCCTTCACTCACTCACTCACTTATTCCTTTACATATTATTTCGCCTACTTATTCACTCATTCATTCACACATTCACTCCCTCTCATTCTCCCCACCTCCTTCCCTTCCTCCCTCTGCTTCCTCCTCCCTCCTCATCTCAGAAAAAAAACACACACACTCTCTCACTCATTCGCTCGCTCACTCATTCATTCACACATTCACTCCCTTTCATTCTCCCCACCTCCTTTCCGTCCTTCCCCCTCCTTCCTCTTTCCTCATTTTAAAAACACGCAAACACTCACTCCCTATCACTCTCCCTACCTTCTTCCCTCCCTCTATCCATCCATCTTCCTCCACATTTTAGAGAAAAAAAAAAAACTCACTCTCATCCTCCTACCCTCCCTCTCTCCATCCTCCGTCCTCCTCTTCTTAGAAAATAGAAAACGTTTTTAAGATTGAACTTTACGGATTAAAACGTTTATTGTGTTGGCGGTGGCCTGGGGGAACGTTTTGGACACACTGTACAAGTACATCGTCATGATGAAGAGTCCATTTTTAGAGGCATCAGAGAAGAGTGTTTACATAGAAAGAAAATGTAAAAAGAGACTTGCGGGTATGGAAGGATGGATAGCAAGTAAATATTATTAAAGAAATCAGTCACAGCACTAGATTTTTTTTTTTTTTATAAATTTCATCTGTTATTATTATTATCATTATTATTATTCTCATTGCTATCGTCTCAGTTGTTATTGTTAAATTTATTTTATTATTTGTTTATTAATTTATTTTTGTCTTGGCAGTGACTATTCCATATGTTCGTATGCTCTCTCAATTATTATCTTCAAAAAAAAAAAAAAAAAAAAATGGGGTTAGGAACTTAACCCATACAACGAAACCTCAGCCACAAAATCAGCAATTTCATGGTACTTAATGAACTCCGCCCGAGAACCAAAGCTCGCCAGAAACGAAATTAGTCTCCCTTACGGACCAGAGTCACGCAGCATTATTTTATAATCAGGGATTAATCTCTACTTAAGAAAAAAAAAAGATTGTCAATTTATCTTTTTTTCTTTCTGCTCCTCTCATTGAAACTCTCCTTCACAGTCTCTCTCCCTTTCCCTCTCCCTCTCTCTTTCTTTCCCTCTCTCTCTTTCTCTCTCTGTTCCACTCTCTTTCCCTCTCTTCCCCCCCTCTCTCTCTCTCTCTCTCACTTTTACTCTCCCTCTCTCTTTCCCTCTCTTCCCCCCCCCCCCCGCTCTCTCTCTCTCTCTCTTGCAGTATCATAGGGTGACATTGGGTACACAGGCAGACTCTTGCACATTCTTGGTGTGTGAAGTCATGGGATGGCCAAGGGTCGGCAAAGCCCTCCCAAGGGTTGCGTAACTCTAGAGAGTAGAAATTTAAACCCAAGTAAACAACCAAACCAGTAAACAAACAAGCAAACAAATAGATAACTAGAGATATTGATTGATATATAGATAGATGAATAGGTAAGTAGATGATTAACTAAGTAAATAAATAGATGGATAGATAAATAAATAAATTAATACATATTTTTCGATTGCATTTAAACCACAAGGTCAGTATAAGGCTGGTTTTATTTTTTGTGCGTCCTCTCTCTCTCTCTCTCTCTCTTTCTCCCTCCCTCTCTCTCTCCCCCCCCCTCTCTCTCTCTCTCTCTCTCTCTCTCTCTCTCTCTCTCTCTCTCTTCCTCTCCTCCCCCCCATTCTCTCTCTCTCTCTCTCTCTCTCTCTCTCTCTCTCTCTCTTTCTTAGTGGGAACTGGAAATAATGAAGCATTATCCGATATAATCCGCTGCCACGTCCATCTCCAAATGCCTGAGTACTCTCATGGTTTCTTACTCGCTTATTTTTACACATTTTTTCTGTTATTATTCATTTTATCTATTAGATCATTTATTTGTTGATTCATGTAACAGTTCATTCATTGATTCAGATGTTATTTATTTATTTGATTTCTTGTTGATTTTATATATGTATTTATTTACTTATTTATTCATTATATATTCATTATTTGTGATATATTTGTAAACATAATTCATCAACTTAATCTTGTCTTTATTTTCTTTATTTCAAAGAATTGTCCGTCTGACATTTTGGCCTCTGACCATCGTCGTCGTCGCAAACTTGACTTTATCAGCATCATTCACTCTTAGCTTCCTTCTGCAGCGGTCGTGGGACGCCAACACCAATCTTTGTTTTCCTTTAATCTTTCTTCTCCTCCTCCTCCTCCTCCTCCTCCTCCTTCTTCTTCTTCTCGTTCTCCTACTTCTTATTTTTCTTCTTCTTTTCTCTCTTCTTTCTCCTTCTTCATCTTCTGGTTTTTCTTCTTTATCTTCTACTTCTTCTGCTTCTTCTACGTCTTCTTCTCCTTTCCTCCTTCTCTTCTTCCTCCTCTTCCTCCCCCTCTTTCCTCCCCCTCTTTCCTCATCTTCTTCTCCTTCTTCATCTTCCTCTGGTTTTTCTTCTTCATGTTCTTCTCCTTCTTCTTCTGCTTCTTCTCCTTCTCCTTCATCTTCCTTTGGTTTTTCTTCATGTTCTTCTCCATCTTCTTTTTCTCTTTTCCTCTCCTTCTTCTTCCTATGGTTCTTCTTTGTCTTCTGCTTCTTCGTCTTCTTCTTCTTTGTCTCCTCCTCCTCCTTCATCTTCTTCTTCTCCTTCGTCCCCTTCTTTTTCTTCTTCTTCTTCTTTTTTCTTCTCATCCTCCTTTTTCTTCTTCTTCTTCTTCTCCTTCTTCATCTTCTTTTTCTTCTTTTTTTCTTCTTCTTCCACCATCGCCACCACCACCAACAACAAACCACTCACTCTACACTCTTTTCACCTCATTTGTGTGATTAATAAATAATTTGTATATTAAAACACGCATACGTGCGAACACGTACACACGCAAAATCGCGCGTGCACGCACACACACACACACACACACACACACACACACACACACACACACACACACACACACACACACACACTGCCTTCTCATGAGAGAGAGAGAGAGAGAGAGAGAGAGAGAGAGAGAGAGAGAAAGAAAGAAAAAAGAAAGATAGAGAGATTCTTCGTGTCTCAGCTGTCATTGTGATGAAGCTGTTTCGATAGAGGTGTGTGTGTGTGTGTGTATGTGTGTGTGTGCGTGTGCTCGTGTGTGCGTGTGAATATAAATGTATACTCTCACGGATGGATTTGGTAATAGGCTAGGAGGACGTATATACATATCTTAACTGGGCCTTTTGTTCACATTTGTGTGCATAAATTGGACATGTATAAGGAAATCGGGGCGAGATGTTGTGTGGTAATCACATACTTAATCGTGTAAAGTCCGTGTGTTTGTCTGAATATCATTGAAAAAAGTATTGAGTTTTGTAGAGAGTGGATGTGTTTGTATGTTTATGTATGTGTGTGTTTGTATTTGTGTGTGTGCGCGCGCGCGCGTTTGTTTTGTGAACGTATATATGAAATAATAAATATTTATACACAGTTGCTGAGTATGGGAAGGAAGAGAGAATGACTGGGAACTTTTGCTAAATTGGTGGAAGAGAAGAATAAGAGAAATCTTGAAGAAAGAAGGATGAATAAACATGAAAGAAGGACGAGGAAGAGGATTAAAAAGAAGAAAGGATGAGGAGGAAGAAGAGGAATAGAAGATAGAAGAGTAGTGGGGAATGAAAGTAAAGAGTTGTGAAGGGATTAGGAAATAAGAGAAGGAAGAGGAGTTGGAAATGGAGGAGGTGGAGAAAGTGGAGATGTAGGAGGAGAAAGAGTAGGTGGAGGTGGTGGAGATGTAGTAAGAAGAGTTGGTTAGAGGAGGAGAAGCTGGAGAAGGAGGAGGATTTAAAGAAGAAGGAGGAGGAGGTGGAAGAGGAGTTGGTTGAGGGGAAGTTGGGGGAGGAGTTGGAAGAAGAGGAGGTGGAGGAGGAGCATTTGGAGGTTTAGGAGTTGGAGGAGGAGGTGGACTGGATGGAGATGGGGACAGAGCAAGTCGACAATGATTTGTCTTGTGTCAACAAAACTGTGAAAGGACGGTGTTTGTTTGTTTGTTTGTTTGTCTTCTTGTTGCCAGCCTTGTATACGCTACTGAGTTGAGTACCTTTGCTTGGGCACCATTTTTCAAAGAAATATCAGATCAGGATAAGTTTGAGGAGTTTCAGAGGTCAACGTTCAACTTATGGTGCTTCATTACTTTTCATCCCTATTTGCATATTGTCTCGTGTAGTTATTTATTTAGTTTCCAATTTTATTATTATTATTATTATTTTTCATTTACGCTTTGACGTGTCTGCGTTTTTTTTTTCTAGGAATTTTTCTTGTAAAATTATTTTACGGTATAAATGTTCAGGAAATGTGTTATGCGCATAAGCCCCGCCCTACCAGAAATGTGATTGGTTAAGGAACGAAGACTACTTGATTGGTTCGGGAGTACCGAGCGACCGCCTGTGAATCAATCAAATTATCGGGGAGGGTGGGGGGGGGGCGTGGCTTGCATGCAAAGTTATTTTGTGCATATCAATAGCGTAATATGTTTAAGCATTAAAGTTTGTGTTTAGGGTGATTTATATTGGCAGTGATAAGATTACTGTGTACATTACATGTACATTACTTCTCTTTTGTTGTTAGGAATTTATTATTTGTACAGTGATTGCACACAAGTACTTTAGGAAGAAAAATGTGCACACGGTTACATGCACGCACACACACAAACGCACACGCACACATACACACACGCGCGCACACACACACTTACACACACACACACACACACACACACACACACACACACATCAGCACGAACACACGAATTGTATGTTCTCTGTGTTAACATATCGGAAAGACATGAATAAAAGATGCTTGTCGAGTGAGCAAAGGGTATCAATTTACATTCACACTCTCAAGAAAACCCACAACAGAGAGCCGAAGACATCCATTGAGGAGATAAAGCACGCGAAGAAAGAAAAAAAAATACTCTGCAAAGGTCAAATCTTATACAACGAGCAACTGCAGATGAGTGTACACACACACACACACACACACACACACACACACACACACACACACACACATACACACGGGTACGTGTACATGCTTTGGTTGAGTGTACATATGTACACAGGGGTTCTGAAATGTGCACACCAGCTCAGATCCTTATCCCGTGTTGCAAATATCATCACGAGCTGGATCGACATCAAGCTGGACCTGTTTGTGGGGGTGGTGAAGGGTACCGGTGAGAGGGAGAGGGGCGGATCCTAAGAGGAGGAGGAGTGAGGGAGGAGGGAGGTGAGGGAAGAGGTAGAGGACCTAATAGGGAAAGAAAGCGATGCTCTTTTCTAATGTTTTCCTCTTTTTCTCTCTTTGGGCTTTGTTCCTTATGTGTGTGTCTAATTTTACATAGTTTGATGTCAGTGTTATGTTTGTTCATGTAAGGGTATAGTTTACAAGTCTTTTGGTGTAAATATGTGGTACCAATTGGAGGATTTCTCTCTTTCTCCCTCCTCCCCCCCTCTCTCTCTCTTTCTCTCTCTCTCTCTCTCGCTCTATTTCTGTGAGATCACATCGAAGGCTGCTGGAGACGCAATGCGGAAGGATTGTTGCAAATGGCAAAGTTCTTGTGATCAATTTCTTGTCATACCTTGCATCAGCCTTGTGGGTCCTCTGAGCAGGATGGAAATCGCCTGTCTCAGAGGGAACATAAGAACATAAGAATGAAG
>NC_134803.1:43342214-43344714 GCF_046742065.1 Oratosquilla oratoria | reverse complement strand
AAGATGGCAGTGGATAACCATGAACTGAGAAACAAATCACATATTTTGCTCTCAGAACATATAAAATAGCATATAGAAGTCAGCGCGACATTTTGTATGACCATAAATTACAAAGAAGGTCTAACGTATTTAATATAATTTCCCAGCTGCCATTAGGCGATTTGATTAAGGATTGAGACAATACAAATCAAGACATATATATATATATATATATATGTTTCATTAAAAGTGATGGCTAGTTGTGCATTAATAATTTTCTTAATGGTATTTTCCATATACCTTATTAAGGATTTGTTTTCCTTTGGAAGGAAATTTATGACTTGGCTGTATGTAGTCATATTAGCTAGATCGCGATTTCGGGTTCAAGACCCTTCTTCAGTAGCTATAGGGATAAGAATTAATCCGAAGATTCTAGTAAAGATCTAAGTTTTATACTAGAGTTACTATACTTGCTAATCACTGGGGGAGGTCACCTGGTATTACGGGCAGGGACGAAATGTCACGTGCGCTAGGGAGCCTCCGGGTTTGTGTTGTGGCGGAATGTGGCGTTTTGTCTCGTAGTTGGACGAGTGGCGTTTTGTCTCGTATTGGCGTTTGTGGTGTTATGTCTCATGTTTTTATTTGTAACGGTTTGTCTCATGCTTGGAAGGGCTCTGAGGTCCTCTGCTTGTACATTTAGGTTTGGGCTCAACTCTTTAATGTACAACGCTTCTAAAATTGGGAGGCGTCTATCGTCAGTACATAAATCCAAAATCTCTGTGTTTTTCTCTAGTGTCTCTCTTACTAGTGTTATGCCGTGGGCTTCTCTTAAATGATTTTTAGGGGCTCCAGATGTCAGGTGGTATGAGAGGCGACGGGATAACCTCATTGTCGTCATGCCAATATAGGTGGATGGGAGGGCTTCACAGTTCCCTCGTGTACATGTGAACCTATAGATGGCATGTGATTTCTGAAGTTCCTTTCTCTCTTGTAGGGGGCTGTTTCTAATAAGAAGGTGGCTAGTTTTCTTAGTTTTATAATAAATCACTAGATTTAGTATTTTTTCTGGATTGACTGGTTTAATGTTTCTTTTTATAATTTGCTTCATAATGCGTTCATCTTCTTTATAAGCTGACGAAAAAGTGGATTTATAATATATGTTGATTTTCTCTTTATTTTGTTTATCATTATTGTTGTTATGCCAGCCGTCCATTATTTTCTTTGTTTGAAAATGTATCTCTTTTTCATTGAAGCCGTTATTGATCAGAACTTGAGTGGAACGTTCGATTTCATCATGCACTTGTGTCCATGTGCTGCAGTGAGTTAGTGCTCTTCGAATATAGGCACTGATGGTAGAGTCCTTATATCTTTGAGGGCACTCACTGGATCCATTAAGGCAGTGTCCAGGGTTAGTGGGTTTTGTGTACACATTTAAGAGAAGCCCACGGCATAACACTAGTAAGAGAGACACTAGAGAAAAACACAGAGATTTTGGATTTATGTACTGACGATAGACGCCTCCCAATTTTAGAAGCGTTGTACATTAAAGAGTTGAGCCCAAACCTAAATGTACAAGCAGAGGACCTCAGAGCCCTTCCAAGCATGAGACAAACCGTTACAAATAAAAACATGAGACATAACACCACAAACGCCAATACGAGACAAAACGCCACTCGTCCAACTACGAGACAAAACGCCACATTCCGCCACAACACAAACCCGGAGGCTCCCTAGCGCACGTGACATTTCGTCCCTGCCCGTAATACCAGGTGACCTCCCCCAGTGATTAGCAAGTATAGTAACTCTAGTATAAAACTTAGATCTTTACTAGAATCTTCGGATTAATTCTTATCCCTATAGCTACTGAAGAAGGGTCTTGAACCCGAAATCGCGATCTAGCTAATATGACTACATACAGCCAAGTCATAAATTTCCTTCCAAAGGAAAACAAATCCTTAATAAGGTATATGGAAAATACCATTAAGAAAATTATTAATGCACAACTAGCCATCACTTTTAATGAAACATGCATTAGAGAAAAACTCCTGCCCAAATACACTGACAATATCCCCTGTGATGGGGCAGTGACCTTAAACAAGAGGTGCAAGTATAAACCCAGTAAGGAAGAAAGAATAAAATATATGAAACAGAGGATTAAAGAATTAAAAGACAAAATACAAAACCTCAACCAAGAATACCAAGAGCTTGAAGAAAAATGGAACAACATACACATAGATACAACCTTAAAAGAGAATATTGACACCCTATTCTCCGATATTATCAATCAACACAAAAATTCTATCACTAAAGCTAATCAAAAGAAATTAATAAATCTGAACGGCGGCCATATTAAATACTCACGCCCACCAAATGGTTATATAAATTTAACCAATAAGATTCTTACTCCAGACCAAGAGGAAGTCCTTAATTTAGGGCTTAACTGCCACATTATGTCTAAACCTAAGAAGTTTCAAAAAAGAACAGAATGCGAAATACTCATAGATGATGTAGAGAAATTATG
>NC_134803.1:43332214-43337214 GCF_046742065.1 Oratosquilla oratoria | reverse complement strand
CTATCAATTTCACGTTTGAGCAGGTGTATGATTCCGGATTCCAACGTTCTCAGCAACATTGGCATTTTTGTCTGATATTAGAAAGTATCAGATGATATTAATTTTATTTTAGTAATATTTTGGTGAAATGTTATTCATAATTATCAGGTATTCTTGGTACACAATGGGAAAAAAATTAGTGATTATAGTAGCATTTATTGGTAGGCATGAGTATCATTAAGTTTATCTTAATCATTTGGAAATCCGGAAATTCCAGATGCTATAGGTAACACTTGGGTTAAAGTCAGAAAACAGACGTACGAACACACGACCTCACGTACAATGTTCGCCGTTGGTTTTTGTCCACAGACGCATGAGTCCACAAATACACGCGTATGTACTCTGAAGAATGTTTATGGGTAGATTTAAAAGAATGATAAATGATTATGTACACGCACACATGTAACACATACACACACACACACACACACACACACACACACACACACACACACACACACACACACACACACACTTAAACATGAACTCATAGTTCAAGTTTACTTAGTAATTTGACATATGACGAATGTGGGTTTTACCTAAATACCATTCAGATATAGAAATTTTGTATATGTCTACAGCCAAACAAAAACATCCAAAGAAAGTAGGCACACACGCGCACACACACATACATACATACACACCACTCACACACACACAGACAGACAGACACGTAGGTACTTTCTCTTGTGTGAAGTTGGACTAGGCATCCACTGTAGTTTATGTTGCTGTGCATTAATTTGGTGTCATTTTTATGCTGGTCCCGCTGTGGTGACGTGCCAAGCATGTAGCATTGACACACGACACACGAGGATGGGGGTTGGGGGAAGGAGGGAAGAGGGAGATGGGGGGAGCTGTTCTCGTGATGGAGACTCAAAGAACTGAGTAACATCCCAACAAGCACACAGCTGAACACTGAATTAGCTTCGCTACTGGGGAAGTGGAGCAAGGCACGGAACTTCCAGATACCTCTTGGAATTTGAACTAGAACCTGTTTTTTGGACCGTTGAACAAAAATCCTGGGGTGTGGCTTCCAAGTGAACGGGTTGCATGTTCTTTAATGATACTTTAGGACTAATTTGGTGAATGTGATTCGTACGCATGATTGAGAAAGTGTTAAAAAAGTAAAGGTTAGGGCATATGGTTTGCAGCTGTTTTCTAAAAGTCGTGGCTGATGCCAGGACTCCCCGGGAAACAAGTGAAGGAAGAAGATTGGAAAGAAGAGTTGGGGGTGGAGAACTGCGCCCCACGGGCGCCGTCATCCTAACAAGGGCGTCTGGGCAAGGGCAAGGGCGAGAAGATCTCAATAATTGAGTTCAGTTTCAAGGGTAGAGCATAGACATACAGTAACACGATCACCGTATATTAACGGTCAAGACCAAATGTAATGATTACACTACAGAAAACAGGGACGTCAGAATAAGAACGTTGACATCTGTACACCTGTACACTGACATCATCCCGAAAATGATGAGATAAGTTAAAGACATAGAGGAGTGAGTGTGAGAGAAGAGGGGAGAAGAATAAAATGGCAAATATATGGAGGGAGACCACCAAAGACGAATATCTGGGAGATATGGGGAGAGAGAGAGAAAGCTGCTGCCGAGGTCTGGGTAGCTATGGACAGTGATTTGAGGGTGAGGAGAAAGCATGAAGGGAGGGGGTAACTAGGATAGAGAGAGGAAGAGAGCGTCCCATATGTATTTGAAATATATATATATATATATATATATATATATATATATATATATGTAAAAGTATATGTATATATGACGTGAGTGGAAAGAAGAAGCGCAGTAGTCTCAGTTTGAGTTCATTCCTATCTTATCTGAGAACCTAGTCATGAGCTCCCGTTTCCTATTACCACTCACGTCATATATATATATACCTGTATATATATATATATATATATATATATATATATATATATATATATATAATATGTATATGTATGTGTATATATATATATATATATACATACATATATATATATATATACATACATATACATAGTTTATATATACATGTAGAAGGAACAAGGACAGTTTACATAAGAGTAGAAGACATTTACCCCCCGGAAAGCTGTAGGTCAGGTCGCAAGGGTCAATGCGTTCCACAAATGAGGGAGGGGCGACATTAGGTCACAGTCGTAGGGTTACATTTTACCTTATTATTCCTTTGCTTATTTCTTGGCAGATAAAATTGTCAATTTTGTATAAGCCCTTGTGTAAGTTTGTATTTTGATCACTGGTGGTATGGTTCAAACTGCAAGAAACTAAGAAAACAGAGTGAAGTTGGATCCAAACTACCAGTGATCAAAATACAAACTTACACAAAGGCTTATATAAACATGACAATTTTATCTGCCAAGAAATAAGCCAAAGAATAGGTAAAATATAACCCTGCGACTGTGACCTAATGTCGCCCCTCCCTCATTGGTGGGACGCATTGACCCTTGTGACCTGACCTACCGCTTTCCATGGGGTAAATGTCCTCTACTGTTATGTAAATTGTCCTTGTTCCTTCATATATATATATATATATATATATATATATATATATATATATATATAAACTATGTATTTCTGTTCAACTATATACTTTTTGCACTGGATGTAATATACGAAAACGCTCTGCTTCGTTAGTTTCTTTTTTCCAAGTGGTCTACTTTGCATAAGATGAACACACGTACCCGTATTCTTATTAGTATATATATATATATATATATATATATATATATATATATAATATAGTGTGTGTGTGTGTATGTTTAAGACAGATTGAACATTTTAAAAGCTCTACCAAGGGATTCGAACCCTGACCTGTGCGTGCTTCGTAATTATGCACGCACAGATCAGGATTCAAATCCCTTGGCAGAGATTCTAAAATGTCATATATATATATATATATATATATATATATATATATATATATATATATACATACACACATACACACGCGCGGGTGCATATATGTATGTGTATATGTATATATATATATGTATATATATATGTATGTGTATATATACATGTATATATATACATGTATGTATATATATATATATATATGTATATATATGTATATATATTATATATATATTATATATATATATATATATATATATATATATATATATATATATATATACATACGGGTGTGCAGGGGTAACGTTCGGTCAAAGGAACGTGATGTGTCTAGGGCTCATTTCACGCGTATCGACTTATCGCCGTGCGGCGTCCAGGACACGATGTCGTGCTCTCAAATAACCATGTGTGTCTTTGGACGTTTTCGTGACGTGTGAAAACATCTATAGACACCCATTGTTATTTGAGAGCACGACGTCGTGCCGTAGACGGTGCGCGACGAAAAGTCGATGAATGTAAAACGGTTCTTAAGGTCCTCCTCCACTGTCCGATCTGGTCAAGAGGCCGTCGGACAGATATTAGTTTCTCCGGCCGACATATACGATCCAATCTGATCGGATCCGGCCAGATCTGTCCGTCGACCTGAAGACCAGATTGTGCCGTGGATGGGGACCCAACGAGAATGCCACCTGATATGAATAAAATGATCTCCGGGTAAGCGAGTGACAGAGAATAAATACGGGACGCGTCCAAGAAAGGAAGGGCAAAATCTGGTCAGAAATGGGATTTCCTGGCAAGAAGCAGTGTGTGGTAATGGGTTTAAATTGTACAAATTTAGGTTTAAGAAGGAAACAGGCAAGAACTGGTTTGCCACTAGAGTTAACGAATGTAATAGAGTTGCTAGCTATGTAGAGAGTGCTGAAATTATTGGTTGTTTTTAAGAGAATGTTAGAGAATTTTATGGATGGGGATGATAGGTAGTAATGTATATGGAACTCCCTAGTTTAGGCCATATGGTCTCTTTCAGTTTCCTCCATTCTTATGTTCTTATGAATGGAATAAACTTAGTAACCATGTAGTGATCGCTGAAACAATTGATTGTTTTAAGAGGTGTGATAACCTTATGGATGAGGATGACAGGTGATAATAGACATGGAACTACCTCGTGTAGGCCTCATGGTCTCTCGAACTCTTCTCCGTTCATTTGTTCCAGGTAAGAGGATGAAAGTTCCTGTTAGCACAGAAGAAAGTCCGGATACGGAGCCATAACTTCCGGGTGAACCGGTGAGCCATCCCGGATCCGGTGGAGGAGGTGGAAGAAAGATGATGGGGTTGCCAGTGGTTGTGGTGGAGAGGGTGGATTTGGTGGTGGTGTGGTTTGAAAACGCGGTGGTAATGGTGGTGGTGGTAGAAGAGGTGAAGGTGGTATTGTTAATTGCTATAGTGTGTGATGGTTGTGGTTGTACAGGTTGAAGGTGTGGGTACTGATGATAATGTGTGTTTGTAGTCGTATTGGAGTTGTTGTTGTTGATGTTGGTGGTAGTGCTGGTGGAAGAGATGGTAGTGGGTCAGCTGGTGATATAAGATGCCCAAAATGAGGAAGAAAGTTAATAATAGACAAAAAAAAAAAAAAAAAGGAAAAGAACTGGAGTGTATACACACACACACACACACACACACACACACACACACACACACACACACACTCGTACTCAAATACACTTACACGAACGCGCACATGCACACGCGCGTGCGCGCATGCATGCCACTCCTTAGAAAGTTGTCACCTTATGTCAGTGCCTTTATTGAGCCCAATTATACAACATGGGCCACATAGCCCACCACCTGTTCGGGGTTGAAGCGTAGGGGCTCGCATAACAAGGGAGAAAGTGTATATTTGAATCTTTAGTACCCCTAATGTGAGCGAAAGCACCTGACATCTCCATCTGTTTTTCATTTTTTTTTTTTTTCCATTTTCATAATGAGACACCTTTGATTAGTGGCGTGTCCATTAAGTCGAGGATGGAAGCTATATCACGTTACCCTGTGGGAGGCCACGGTCAGTCCACGGGTTGCTGGGCTATTTGGGTATAAGTC
>NC_134803.1:43312214-43327214 GCF_046742065.1 Oratosquilla oratoria | reverse complement strand
TAAGTATTGCCGGATGCCTGTGCTTGTCTGTTTGTAGTTGACGTGAAAGTATAGATAAATGACCCTTATTGGGTACAAATTCCATAAGTTTGAGAAAGTAAATATTCTAGTGACCTTAGTGACATATCTATGGACCAAATCATTCAGCATTGTTTTACGAATGAAGACTAATATATATATATATATATATATATATATATATATATATATATATACGTGTGTGTGTGTGTGTGTGTGTGTGTATGTAAAGATATATATATATATATATATATATATATTATATATATGTATATATATGTGGATATACATGTATATATATATATATATATATATGTATATATGTATATATATACATATGTATGATGTATGTATATATATATACATATAAACATATATATGTATGTATATATAAGTATATATACTCGTATATATATGTGTATATACATGTATATATATATGTATATATATATATACACACACACACACACACACACACACACACACACATATATATATATATATATATACATGTATATACACATGTATACGAGTATATATACTTATACACACACACACACACACACACACATATATATATATATATATATATATATATATTATATATATATATACATAAATATATACGAGTATACACACACACACACACACACACACATATATATATATATAAATATATATATATATATATATATATATATATATATATATATATTTGCATAAGTAACCACTAGGAAAAGTAAACTAACGAAGCAGAGCGCTTTTCGTATAATTACATCTTCAGTGCACTGAAGATGTAATTATAAGAAAGCGCTCTGTTTCGTTGGTTTACTTTTCCTAGTGGTTACTTACGCATTTTTGAACGCACGTTTCTAGTGTTTTTATTGTATATATGTATGTATATACATATATGTATATATATATATATATTTATAAATATGTACATATATATATACATAAAAATATATACTGTTATATATACATAAATATATATATATATATATACATATATATATATATATATATTTATATATATATATTTATACATATATATATATACATATATATATATATATACATGTATGTACATATATATATATATATATGTATGTATATATATATATTATATACATATATATATATGTAATATGTGTGTATAATGGTTTACAGTAGTTTAGAAAGGTCCACAACAAGACCGGACGTGAAAAAATAAATGGACAAATAACTAAGTAAATAAACACACAAACGTGGAAACAAGACAAAAATAGAACAAATGTTAGACGTTATGGCATATCACTGCGGTGTTTGTCCAGCAGAACATTAAAACTGTGTTACTTGTGATTGCTTCTACGAGAACGTAAGAACGAAGGAAATTGCAAGAGACCATAAGGCCTACACTAGGCAGTCCCATGTGCATTACCACCTATCATCACAATCCATAAATTCATTTTTTCATAAAACAACCAATTGTTTCAGAGCTCACTATATGTTTACTAAGTCTATTCCATTCGTTAACCACTCAGTTGGTATTTAATTTCTTGCCCACTTTCGTAAATCTGAATGGAAAATTTTGTCTCCATTCATTGATCACCATATGGGTTTTAGTCTTCTTCTTTCGTTAGGTGATTTTATCATTTCTGGTGAAGGGCAAACTAAATCCACATCTACCTTAATCTCTTTGATGGAGTGTCTGAATATACAAAAAATAATTCTGGTTCACTTTTTTTTTTTTTTCTTAAAGTTCGTGGCGTTTAACTGAAACAAAGGACTTAAACACAAAAAAAAAAAATAATAGCAAATGAACAGATAAGTGAATAAATCAACACATAAATAGATAAAGATGAAGAAGACGACTTTCAACTTATTAAGACATTCATGTCTATCTTCTTCATGGTTAAATGAAATTGTTGAACGGTCTAATCAAGACAAAGATCCCGAGTGTGCAAAATGTATTTCGTGCTCGATGTCCAGAGCTTCTATGATGTACAAAGCACCTTCAAGGGTTAATCAAGATTATTTATCTATTTATTTTTGCGGATGCTTAAGATGAATAATTGTATTACTTTGTCGAGAATTCAACAAGGCTTCTGTCCCTGGCTTCCATGGGTTATTCTTTATCCAGTGAAACCTGTTAAAAAAAAATGATAAAGCATTAGGACTGGCAAAAGCCCTTTTGGTCCATTACGTTGTTGGGTTAAAAAAGAAAATATTTTTACTCTGAAGTTTGGAGGTGTTTTTGTTTTGGTCATTGGTAATCGATTTCATTATCCTTAACCATTTTTCTCTCTCTCCTTCCCCCCCTCTCCCACCTCTCTGTTTCTCTCTCTCTCTCTCTCTCTCCCTCCCTCTCTTCCTCTCTTATAGGATTTCATTCTTCGTTTTGAAAAGTTGAATCGTTTCTTTGTCTGTCTCCCTCCGACTCGCGAAGTCTTCCTCGAGGACTCAGCACGGCTGATGGAAAGTCTGACTGACAACATAAAAGCCCCGGCTGACAACACCAGGCACCACATGCAGACTCTTGGTGGTTCCCACCACTACATCCCCTCCAGAACCGCCGGACCATCAAGAAGGCGAGGAATTTTTCCAGATTTAGACTGAAGATGAAAGTTGAGGCGAAACGTTCATCTCCTTACCAATAAATCCTCCGGTCAGGCTGACCAGGTTTAGCATGATTTTGCCAAATTTAGCATATTTCCCTAGGAAATGTGCTATATTGATAATATATATATATATATATATATATATATATATATATATATATATATATGAATGACAAAACGAAAAATTTAAGAGGAACAAGAGTAAACATTGTTTTTACCAAACAAGCATAACTGCAGCTGTTGTCTAACATATTCCCGCTTGAGAATTCTGGTCACCCTGTCTCCGGTACCTCTGAAATTCGTTTGTGTTATGTCACTCCTCATCCCCGGTACTTTCTTGTATACGACATTCCTCCTGGTTCTCTCCGATACCGGGGCCGCATCTTCTTACTCCTACCGATTGTCAAAGTTTTTTTTTTTTTTTTTTTTTTTTTTTTTTTTTTTATAATTCTATTCCTGTGAGTCCTCACCTTTCCCTTTGGTCTCCTACCGATACAGGGAGATTGTAATCTCCGGTAGCGACAGCCAGTCATCTTCGGCGACCATCCAGACCTCCTGGAGATCTTCCAGATTTCCGGAGGCACTAAAGACTTCTGGGTACTTTGAAGACTACTGGAGATTTTCTAGACTTACGGAGATTCTTCAGAATCCTAGAGACCCAGACATATGCCCTCTTGGACATCCCGGGACACCAAAGACTCCTGGATATTTTTCAAACTCCCTGGAGAGCCTTCAGATGCACGGAGATCTTCCAGACATTCGGAGACTCTCCAGACATCCATAGACCCTAAAAACTCCTGGAGATCCTCCAGAGATGGGAGATCATCCAGACGTCCGGAGACCCTAAAGACTCCTGAAGGTCTTGCAAACTTTTGGAGATCCTCCAGACTACCAGAGACTCTCCAGACATCCGGAGACCATAAAGATTCCTGGAGATCTTGCAAACTTCCGGATATCTGGAGATCCTCCAGACATCCTGAGACCCTAAAGACTTCTGGAGATCTTCCAGGCATCCGGAGATCCTCCAGACTTACGGAGACCCTTCAGATCTCTTGGAAACTCTCTGGAACCTCCGGGCAGAAGACACATTCCCTAAGGTCTCGAAACCCGGTCTCCGTGGCACACTCCCACCCGGATTCCCACCAGCACGTGCGTAACTTCTACCCCGGGGAGACTCTCGCCGACATTAGCGGAGACTTGAAGCGAATACTGATGTAGACTTGAGGCGAAGGACCAGGTGCATACCTCCGGCCCCGGTCATGGGATACCAGGATGCCAGAAGCCATGTATGATGAGGTCATCACCAGCGCTTCTGTCCTCGGGGACAGTGGGGGGTCATAGAGGCCGGAGAAGAGAGATTTGAGGGAATGGAGGTGAACGGAGGGAGAGAAAGTTAAAAGTGACCAGAATTCTTGATTGAGTGGAGATGAGTCGTCATTGGTAAAGAGAATGCTGCGTGACTGGTCTGTAGAGATGGCACCGGAATTTCCCTTAAATATGAACTAAAAGATGGAGGGAGAAAGTAATTCGTTAAGCTATTAAGTAATTTATTTTATATTTTGTGGCCAATCCGAACTTGACCAAATCCAGTACAATCTAATCAAGCCTAACCTAACCTATCCTATCCTCTCTTAAGCTGAGCTTAGCTAACCTAACCTAACTCAATCTAACTTAACCCAACCTATCCTAAGCTGAGCTAAACTAAACTAAACTAACCTAACTTGACCTAACATATCCTAACTTAACCGAACTTGAACTTCGGCTAACCGATTCAGCTAACCATTAATTCTGTGTATCTCCGTGCATTTCGTGTCTTTGATACAGGGTTATTGTGGACTAGACAAGTATGAAAAGAATAACACACACACACACACACACAGCTTGACGGTGCAGTGGTAGCGTTCACAACCGTTATTCCAGCTATCCGAGTTTGATTTTCGCCCAGGGTGGTTGCCAGTATTTACATACATTTACATATATACAAAGGGTGCCATATTTACATGTGGGTAATATATATATATATATATATATATATATATATATATATATATATATATAAGGTTCGTCGCGTCGGTTGAGCGACGGTGACAGGCGCCCTTTCTATTGTAGTCGAGGACCGCGGTGTGTTTTGCCCAACGCAGGTGTCGGGGCGTTTCACCCGAAACGCTGGCGGCTCCCATTGTTCGAGCAGTGTTGTGTGGAAGCCTAGTCCTCGGGCCATTCGGAACAATTGAATGTCCTTTGTCGTCATATCCGGAATAACAGTAGAGGGTCCCTTGATAGTTTGCTTGAAGATGTTAGAATACAGCTTGCTCCATATGCGTGCGTGCGCGCGTGTGCACGCTAGACATCGAAGGGTTGACAACACACGAGTCAAACACGTGATCCGAGACCATGGTGAATAAAACACACACACACACACACACACACACACACACACACACGTTAAAGATCTTGAGTTCGCATTCCTCTTATGGCGTGAAAGTTTCACAATACTGCAAGCCATTACTGTTCCCCTTGAGCAAAGGGATGGTTACTTGGTCTGTTTAAGGTCATCGCATTACCATTAGATTAGAATAGACGAGTTCTGAGGTCTCGTTTGAGAAGGTAATGGTTGTTTAAAGATGGCAATTGCCGACAGTTACTGCGGTAGCAAACGGCGTTTGAGGACATAAGTTTTATTTTGTGTAGAACGTTTCATTCGTTGATGAAGCTCCAATGGACCGAACGTTGAACGTTTAGGAAAGGGTAAAGGCTTTCCATCGCGAGGCCAGCACGTGATCCAAGACAATTGTGAATCACACGTACATATAAACACACGCGCACGCATTAGGGTATACTATTCATATACTTATTCACTAAATGGCTATTTTTGTTAACATTTGGAATTTTCACTTTAATTTATTAACATTTTTTCTTTGTTGACATTTGTCCCCAGACACTGTATTCATAATATTTGGGCATTTACCATATTTATATCATCTTGCATAGAAAATGGTGCATTCATTTTTGTATACAATATTTTTTTTTTTATTTGTATTACATAAACATAACATAAGAATGGAGGAGACTGCAAGAGACCATAAGGCCAACACTAGGCAATTCCGTGTCCTGTACCCACTGTCATCCCCATCCATAAAGTTATCCTGTATTAAACCAACCAATATTTGCAACGCTCACTACATGATTGCTAAGTTTATTCCATTCGTCAACCACTCTATTGGTAAATCAGTTCTTGCCCATTTTCTCAGTAAATCTAAAACTTTTCACATTGAATACACCACTGAGTCTTGCCCTGCTGTATTCCGTTCTCTTCTAACGTTGCTTGCTTGTATGCACGTATACTTGCTTGCTTCCTGGTAAGCCAGAGATATGAAGTATCCTTTGGTCTGAAGGTTATCGGGTTCGCAACACGAAGCCCATCAAGTTTTCTATTTCTTCTTCCTTTTCTTCTTTTTCTTCTTCTTCGTCGTCTTCTTATTCTTCATCCATTTCTTCCTCTTCTTCTTCTTCTTCTTCTTTGTCTCTTCTGTTTCTTCTTCTTTCTCTTCTTCCTCTTTTTCTAATTCTACTTCTTTCACTTCTACTTTTTTCTTCTACTTCTACTTTTTATTCTACTTCTGCTTTTCTTCTTCGTCTTCTTCCTCCTTTTTTCCTTCGTCGTCTTCTTCCTCTTTTTCTTCCCCTCCTCCTTCTTCTTCTTCTTCTTCTTCTTCTTCTTCTTCTTCTCTTCTTCCTCTTCTCACAAGAAGCTTCCGTGTACACTGAGTAATGTCAGCGATCACCAACACCCTTGCTTCACTCCCGCCCCAGTATGGAAGTCCCTCCATATCGCTTTATCCATCGACGCAAGTGCCAATTTTCTTGTACAGCGTCTTCGCGTAATAAGCTTAATGTTTATATTCACTTTTCTTTATATATTCTGCAACCTGGGTCTTGGCAGGATTTTGGTAAAGTTGAATTGGCGCACACACACACACACACACACACACACACACACACACACACACACACACACATTCACACACACACTTTTTTCAGCCTGTGACTCCCTTTTGATGTGAGGGTTAGCTAACCCACTGGTGTAGGCAAACCTCTCGTCTCGTAACCAAAATCAGTAAAAGGGAGGATGACGGGACCTTTTCCCTTACGTCTCGGAATGTTTAAAACAACCCGTAAAATCCGTGAAAACTCACATGTAAAGCCAAACATCCTTCCATTCTTATGATATTGAATAAATAAACGAATAAATGACATAATTTTTTTAGATGAATAGAAAAATGAATCGATAAATTGGCAATAAAACTGGCACACGGTAAATAAATAAATAAATAGAAATAAGTAGATAAACAAGTACATAGATAAACAATTGACAACTAAATGAATATATATGCAAATTAATAAATTTACTGGTCAACATAATTTATTGAAATATCTGTCCTACATGCAAATAGTGAACTTATAGGATTCTTTCTGCAAATTTCAAATATGTTTTCAGAATTTTCCTACTAGGCATAGTTTTTCTGTGGTAGCATATTGGATTTTAAACAGTTATAACTAAATGAGGCTGATCTTTCAGTAAAAATTGCCTTTAAAATGTAGAAATATATGGTTTTCGAGTGTATTTTAGTTCTGGGAGGTTCCTTTTTAGTGTCCAACAGTAATCGGCCAACATTGAAGAGTACTTCCCTTGATGGTTTCCATGTTCAGAATGGCCTGGTGAAACCTCGCACCGTGCTCGTCACTGACGGCGCCAAGATTTGAAGGGAAAACGTCTAAGTGAGATTCTAGGAAGCGGATTTTTAGGCTTATATTGCATCTCAAGGCCTTGTAAGATGTCAGTAGCTCTTTTACGATTTCAGAATAGTTATTTGCTTTGTGATTCCCCAAAAACTGCGCAGACTTTCTTAAATGACATCCATGCAGCTTTTTCAAGATAATTTAGTTCATCAAAATTCTGGTCTCTCATCAGGTCCCTAACCTGTGGGTCAACAAAAAATACTTTCTTTGATTTTTGCCTCACTTACTCTAGGAAACTTATTTTTCAAATATGTGAATCCCTTGCTAGTTCTATCCATACCTTTAACAAAAATTTTCATCAACCCTAGCTTAATATCCAAAGGAGACAGTTAAAATTTCCTTTTACTCAATAAGAGGAGGATTGACAACATTCTTCTCTCCTGGGATCAGTGATCGTTTCGGCCATATATTGTTTTCATGATGATTTTTCTTATCCCGACTGTCCCACTCTCAGAGAAAGCAACAAAACTACCCAATTGCATTCCAAGTAAAAGTGCCACAACCTTTAAATCTACAGATATTCCATTTATGTTCTTCATGCTTCATTTTTTGCAATAGAAACTTCATACTCTCATACGTTTCCTTCATGTTAGCTGCATGGGCCAGAGGAACAGAAGGAAACTTATTTACATTGTGGAGCAAAACAACTTTCAGGCTCAATTTTGAAGAGTCAATAAACAAGCGCCACTCATTCCTGTCATATTTATGGTTAAGTTCCTCCAGAACAGAGAATACATTGCAAAACACCACTCCATCCTCAAGTGAGAATTTTTTTTCAAAATCACAATGTCGTTTCGATAACGACTAACTCTAGATTCTTTCTGGAGAAGATTCCAGCCCTTTAACCTGGAAGCAAGAAGTTCAGATTGCTTTTTTAACAAGTTTAAATCTCCCACAAGATGATTAAATGTGGTTCACTGGAATGATAGATTGACTGAAAGTCCATGTCTTATGTTTCTTTTTCTATAACCTCACTTGACTCATCATCACTTATTTCCATTTGTTTTGAAGGGCCTGGTACAGGAAAATCTTGACAGTGAGGTACTGGTCTCATAGTAGGTGATAGATTAGGATATTTTACAATATGCTTGGATGTTGATGTTATTACTTTTATATTTGTAATGCAGAAGTAGCTGTCTGAAGTATGATCTTTTGGTTCGCTCCAAACCGTAGGGATGGCAAAAGGCATATGGTGTTGATGTTATACCTTTTATATTTGTAATGCAGAAATAGCTATCTGAAGTATGATCTTTTGGTTTCCAAACCATAGGGATGACAAAAGGCATATGGCGTGAACCTTTCGCTCATGCAGTGAGAAGCCTGACACAGGTTACACAATACACATGAGGGGCCCAGTTTTTATCCTGGTCCATCACTTTGCAGCCAAAATAATGTTCATAACACTTTTTAATCAGTGGCGTGAAACACAGTCTTTTTGACGTGAATGTCAATACACCGCAAATAAAGCAAAACTTCTGTGGGTGGGTTATACAGTTGGCATTGTGAAGGTGAATGGTGGGTACGCTACTGTACAATATCACAAACTTATTGCCACACAAATGCGCACTACACAATCTCACACCAACACTTCAAAGACAGTACTGCCAAACGTGTAACAATCTCACGCAGTGTTGTCAAACTCAGTGATGCCAACGCTTGATTGAAATTTATTCTACGTAAAACACGTAACGTAACATACCGCGGAACAAAAAAAAAAGTGGGTGATGGAAAAAAAAGAATATTTTGGGATTCAGCATGCAAAAACATACGAGATACAGCTATTGTTTTCCTTGGGACAAATTCTTTGTTGGCCAGTGTTTTTAGAAAAGGTGAAACATGGTAGATAAATGAACAATTAGATAAACAAACAGACAAGTAGATAAGTATATAAATAACTAATTGACAAGCACATAAATAAATGAATACATGAGTAGATGAATGAATTAGTAATAAAACTGGCACCCGGTAAATAAATGAATAATTGAATATGTAAACAAACAAGTAAATAGTTAAGTACATAACGATGATTGGAAAGTAGATGAATAAATGAGTAAGTGAATTAATAAATTAGTAATAAAACTGAAACACTAAGTAAATTAATAGATAAATACAAACAAAACAAATAAATAAGTACATAAATAAGCATTTGACAAATAGAGAAGTAAGCGAATGAATAAAGAAATGAATGAATTAGTAATAACATTTAAACACGGTAATTAAATTGATAAATAATCAAATGTAAACAAATAAACAAATAAATAAGTACATAGTAAGAATTTGACAAATAGAGAAATAAACGAATAAATAAACACTGTAAATAAATTGATAATCAAATATAAAGAAACAGACAAGTACATAAATAAGCATTTGACAAATAGAGAAATAAGCGAATGAATAAAGAAATGAATAAATTAGTAATAAAATTGAAACACGGTACTCTGTCGAACCGACACAAGCCCGTTGAGTCCGCCTCGCAAACAGTTGAGGCCGCTGCCACCGCGCGTGGCATATGATGAGAGGCTCCGGGCTCATTGTCGAATAGAAAGTTAGGCCTCAGGGGGGAGGGGGGGTGTGGGAGGGTAAGAGCGGTTAGTAATGTGTATGGATGAAGGTAGAGTGAGTATGGAGAGCCGGAGGGCAGGGTTCTTTGGGAGGGTAGAAGAGGAAGAGGAAGAAGAAGATGAAAAAGAAGGAAAAGGAGGAAAAGAAAGATGGGCTCTCTTTCTTCCACTGGGAGGTTATGGAATTCTTTTCCTTCTAATGCTTTTCCACCTGTCTATGAGTTAGCTTTGGTTAAAAAAGGAAAGCTTAAATTATTTAATGTATGTAGATATTTAACTTTGATCTTCCTCTTCGTTTTACTTATTCTTTCTTTTTCTTTATTTTTGGAACGCATCTTTCCAGAGGTTGGTTTTCAGCTTCATCGTATTATGTTTTTTTTTTTACATTGCCAGACTTGCATCGTAGCATGTCAATAGTATCAACATTGCTGTACAGAAATGGAGGATTGATATAGATTATATCATGTTCCTTCTGCTGGCGCAGACATCAACGAAGTTCGGAGCGTCGGCTGTCTCTGGACTTCAGGAACGAGGTCCTGGAGACTCCACTTCGGGAGAGGGCGAAGGAGGAGAGAGGGAGAGGGAGGTGCAGAGGGACGAAGTTCGAGAGGACCCGCGGCGGCTGCCTCTCCTGCTGGGGGGAAAGGTGGTTCCTGAACACCAAGAGAGAAATCTTTCAATCGCGATGACTTTACTCGACCACAGGGAAAAAAATGCGGCGCCGATGGCGAGGAGGAGGAGGAGGAGGGGGAGATGGAGGAGGAAGAGGAAGGAGAAAGGGATGATGATGATGAGGGGGAGAGGAGAAAAGGGAGATGTGGGAGTTGAGGGCCAGGGGGAGAAAGAGAAGAAGGAAAAAGAGGAGGAAAAGGAGAGGGAGGGGGTAAAGGGGTAGAGGACATAAAGGAGAGGAAGGTAGAAGGAGGAGGAGGAGAAATGAGAAGAATAGAAGAACAGTGAAAGAAATTTGGTAACTAGAAGAAATGAAAAAAAAATAAAAAGGACAAAGACAAAAGTAGGAGGAGGAACAGCAAATAATGGAGGAGAAAGAGGTGGAGGAAGAGAAAAGGGAAGACAAAGAGGACGAGAACGAGGAAGAGGAAGTGATAAATGATAGTGAAGAGTGTTTATAGCAACACTGAACATGGAGTGGGTGGACTGGTGGGGGGAGGGGAGCCTCACAGCTCTGCCTTGGGTCTCCAGCCTGTCTGCTCTTCCTACCCAGCGCGGGAGGAGGAAGAAGAAAGGGAAGAAAAGCAAAGGGGAGCAATAGGAAGAGGAAATAGAGGTTGAGCCGGAGGAGGATGATTAAGGAGATGAGGAGGAGGAGGAAGAAGAAGAAGAGGCTAGCGAGATGTTGAACGTAAGCGTAAATGAGAAAGTAGAAAAGAACGTGAACGGAAACATTGTCATCTTAAGCTACCGAGGACGTCCCCCGGCGTCGCATCTATCGAAGCTGTGTCGCTCCTGAGGGCGAGTCTTCATGACTTGAGAAGACATGTTCCTCCTTTTATTTATTTATTTATTTATTTTGTCTTATTAATTTTGTTTATTTATCTTTTGTCTTCTTTATTTTGTCTTTATTTTGTTATTTTAATCTATTAATTTTATTTGTATATATGTTATAATTATTTTCTTTTTGTGGGACGGGGGTTGGGGGGTTGGCTACATTGTTCTGGCCCAATTAGCCCAATTAGTCGCTTTGTGGTCCAAGCCCTACTAAGAGCCTGAAGGCAGCGGACCCAAATGCTGTCGGCCAAACTTAAGTGCTAAGCAATTTTGACATTTTATTTTTATATATGTACATATATATATATTTTTAAGTTAACGGGAAAGTTGTGTGCTTATGGGCCATATCAGTTAGTTTTCAGAAAAAACAAAATGACTATTTTTTTTATGAATAATACCGGAGGCCCAGTATAATGCAATGACACATGTAGTACAGTAAAATATTAAAATCTGTTGTGTGGCACAATGACATTACACAAAGCAAAATGCAAAGTAACCATGTACACAAGTGACTGTACACAAGTACTACAGCACAGCTAAAAATTGTACACTACGTAATGTATTCTGTGAGACTATGGAACACAACTAAGCATTGCACATCACATAATGTACTTTATGAGACTATACTGCACACGCATAAGGATCATACTATAATGATCATATCATAGGTATCTCATAAAGACTGGCTTGTCACGCGCAGATAGTCAACATAGTCGAATGGGCGGGGGCTGGGGGGGCTCGGGGGCTCAGGTGCTGGTGGCTGAGGGGAGCTGGGGACTGGAGGGCTTCTCTCTTTACCATCTCACAGTGCCCCTTCGGTCTGTGTTGTACCTTAAAACATGACATCCAGCGCCGATTCAAATCACGACGTGGTCCTCGTCCTCTCCTCTTCCTCCCCTTCCTCCTCTTCCTCCTCCTCCTCTTTCTCCTTCCTCTCTTCCTCCTCCTCTTCCTCCTCCCCTTCTTTTCCTCCTTATCCTCCCTCCTTCTCCTCACCCCTTCTTTTCTTCTTCCTCTTTCTCCTTCTTGTTCTCCTCTTTTTCCTTCTGCTTCTCCATCTCCTTTTCCTTCTTCCCGTAATCCTTATTTTCCTCATTCTACTTCTCCTTTTCCTCTTCCTTTTCTTCCTTCCCCTTCCCCGCCTCCTCTTATTCCACCTCCTCCTCCTCCTCCCCTTCCTCCTCCTACTAGCATTCTATCTCTAACTCCTCTTCCTCCAACTCCCTTTCTCCTCTTACTCCCCCTTCGACCTTCTCCCTGTCCGTCCTCCCTTCTCCCTCTCCAACCTCCCTAAACTCTAATTCTAATACAAGTACCCCCTAGGTTCCTAAGTTTCAGGTATAAATTTTATATCTGTATATAAACTTCCTAATTTCTATCCCCCCAATTCCTTTTATTATATGCCATCCTAAATTCTCCAATATTTCATATAATTACTCCCTAACTTTCATAGTAAATTTCGTGGTATGAAATCTTTAATTTTTCCTAAACTTCTCCCACTTTGTAAATAGGATGTTTTGATGTAAACCCAAACAAAGTATGTAAGATATGGCGTCAGTTGGAAGAGGTACATTGCAGTGTCATTGTTTACATCCTGTCATAGGTCTGTTTCTTTTTCAGTAGCTCGAATTCCCAATCTCTCAACATCTTTGCGTAAAAATGCCATAAGAGCCACTTGCACAGAAAGTGAGTATTCATAAGACTTGGCCCTGAAGGGGGCTATTTATAAGGCTTACCCTTGGGGGGTATTTATAAGGTTTGGCCTTGAAGGAGATATTTATAAGGATTGGCACTGATGGGGGTATTATAAGGCTTGGCACTGAAGGAGGGGGCTATTTATAAGGCTTGGCCCTGAAGGGGGGTATTTATCTTGGCAGTTAAGGGGGTTGCTTATAAGGCTTGTCACTGAAGGAGGGTATTTATACGCCTTTGCGTCATTCTAGATTGTGGCACTACTTTTAGGCTCGTTCACACGTATCGACTTTTCGCCGTGCGCCGTCCACAACACAACGTTGTGCTCTCAAATAATTCATTGGTGTCTATGGACGCTTTCACACGTGGTCACGGTCGTGACACATGAAAGCGTCCATAGACACCCATGGTTATATGAGAGCACGACGTCTCGTTTCGTGGACGGCGTTCGGCGAAAAGTCGATACGTGTGAAACGAGCCTTAGGCCGGTGTCACGTCCGGCGCCGCCATTGCTGGTTGTTGCTGGTGACAGTAAATTCTCCCTTATATCAAGTTCTGGCTGTCGCCAGGTGATTTTATTAATTTGACTGAAATTGCCCGTCATCTGGCCGCATCCGACACCGCCGCATACTGTGACACGGTCCCTTACATCCCGTAGAACCTCACGACCCAAGATCTCTCGTGCGACCTGACAACGGCGCATGGGGTACTCGGTACTCCTTATTTCCGTTAGCGTTATTCAAATTCGAAAAACTGACTCGTGGCCAACGGACTCGTTCAACGACTTTAACGGACACGACTCTCGCGTTAAGGGATCTACTTGGGCCACAGAGGGACTTGCTTTGTTCTTTTTTTTTTTTTTTTTTTTTTTTTTTTTTTTTGAGAGAGAGAGAGAGAGAGAGAGAGAGAGAGAGAGAGAGAGAGAGAGAGAGAGAGAGAGAGCGAGCGAGCTTGCCCAGACCTTGGGCTACATGCTATTCGGTACTCCTCCGGAGTCTGCTGTTTCACCGGTCACTGTCCCTTTATGATGGAGAGGAAGCGATCACGCTGATAAGGTCCTTTTTGTCTCGGTACCTCCAGGCGCCTTGCGCACTCGCACACACACACACACACACACACGCACACACACACACACACACACACACACACACACACACACACACACACACACACACACACACACACACACACACACACACACACACACACACACACACACACACACACAACACACAACACACACGGAGCACCTAACGAGGGTTCTCGACCAGATGGCTCCTTCGTGACGTCCACAAATTTATGACAGAGAAACTGTCGCCAAATATCAACAATCATGACAACGGAGAGTCGGTCCTCCTTCTCTCGTGGTTGAAGGTTCTTTTGTCGAAGTCGATAACGACACCGAAACCTGAAGTTCCTCAAAGGCTCCTTCTTCTCCTCCTCCTTCAGAAGAAGAACAACCTCGTCGGTCGATTCGTCCTCGTGATAAGGAAGTTGAAGGTGGAATGGTGGAGTGGGGGTGGGGTGGGGGTGAGGGTGGTTGGCTCATTGTGGAACTGCGACCTGCGCATGCGCGCTGAGGCAAGTTACCAACCCGCTGGCAATAGTGAGTGGTCGGGAACTGATTACTAACTAACAACAAGGAGGGGTGGTTGCTGGCCCTTAGTAATAAGGGTAGCTTTCTCCTTTCCTTCCCCCCCCCACAAATCTCTCCCTAACCTCCTTTCCTCCACCTCTCCCTCCCTCTTCCCCACTCCCTTCCCTTCCTCACTCCCTCTCCTTCTCCATCTCTCCTTTCTTCCCACCCCACCTCTCCCTAT
>NC_134803.1:43294714-43307214 GCF_046742065.1 Oratosquilla oratoria | reverse complement strand
ATTATGATAAAAGTGTGCCAGGCTTCTCTGGCGTGGCACTGGGATTACCAGGCACCCCGAAGCGCACAGACGAACGGTGCGATGTAGTGCCTCGTTATGTTAATTTCAAGTTTCTTGTTTCGCGCTCTTAGTCGTACACACATGGGTTGTTACGGTCTTATGTACATGCATACACACGTGCTCGTGTACACAGACGTGCGCGCGCACACACACACACACACACACACACACACACACACACACACACACACACACGTGTGACGCATAGCTTTTGTGTATGCCTGCATTCGTATTTACACACAAACATACCGAAAGCACAGCAGTTCGTTGAACAAAGTAAGACAAAAAAGAAGAAAAAAGAAGATGAAAAAAGAGCATAGATGAACAAGTGTATAGTTACATAACATAAGCAGATTTAAAGCTAAGAAATACTAACAAAGGCACACTGACGGAACCCCACGGAGACTAGTTAGCACAGGTAAATAATCGGCTTGCTGGTGTAGTGGTTAGTGTCATGGCCTCTCACGCTGGATGCTCGAGATTATGCCCCAGCGATGGCAAGATCTTTCTTTAACTGAATAAAACTTCCTAGCTGGATACAAGGAAGGTGCGAAGAGGAGAACAGACAAAAAAGAGAGAGAGAAGAATAAAGAGGAAAAATAAAGAGAAGAACAAGACGAGGAAGAGGGAGAACAAAGAGAAGAACAAGGAAAAGAAGAGGAAGAATAAAGAAAAGAGCAAGAAGAGGAAGAGGAAGAATAAAGAGAAGAACAAGGAAAGGAAGAGGAATAATAAAGAGAAAAACAAGAAGAGGAAGAGAAGAATAAAGAGAAGAACAAGAAGAGGAAGAATGAAGAGAAGATCAAGAAAAAGGAAAAGGAAGAATAAAGAGAAGAACAAGAAGAGGAAAGAAAACATAAAGAGAAGAACAAGAAGAGGAAGAGGAATAATTAGAGAAAAACCAGAAGAAGAAAAGGAAACATAAAGAGAAAAACAAGAAAAGGAAGAGGAATAAAGAGAAGAGCAAAGAGAGGAAGAATAAAGAAGAAAACAAGAAAAGGAAGAGGAATAATAAAGAGAAGAAAAATAAGAGGATAAGGTAGAATAAAGAGAAGAGCAAGAAGAGGAAGAGGAAGAATAAAGAGAAGAGCAAGAAGAGGAAGAGGAAGAATAAAGAGAAGAACAAGAAGAGAAAGAGGAATAATAAATAGAAGAACAGGAAGAGAAAGAATAGACAAAGAAGAATTTCAAGAGGAATGTGGTATATATGAACATAAATATTGAAATGAAGATAAAGATCAGATATAGAAATTAGAATTTGCAGTTGTTCTTTTAAAGACTCTCTCTCTCTCTCTCTCTCTCTCTCTCTCTCTCTCTCTCTCTCTCTCTCTCTCTCTCTCTCTCTCTCTCTTTCTTTCTCTTTCTCTCTCTAAATCAAACTTTCATTCTATTTACGTTCTTCCATCCGTTCTATCCTTTATCTTCCCTCCTCCTCCTCCTCCTCCTCTTCCTCCTTTTACTTTCCCTCGTACTCTTCGTCCTCATCCTTGTAATCATCCTCATCCTCATCTTTGTTCTCGTCCTCAATCTCGTTCTCTTCCTTATCCTTTTCTTCCTCCCCTCTTCCTTCTTCCTCTCCTCTTCCTCCTGCTATCCCACCTCATCCCTATTCTCATCCACAATCTCACTCTCCTCCTCCTCCTCCTCCTCCTCCTCCTCCTCCTCCTCCTCCTCCAGCCGCTACCCCTCAGTCACATCCGGAACTGGAAGTCGTCTGGTCGTCTTCCGGAGAGTTTGGCCCGGAAAGAAAAATGTGAAAGGGATTCGATGTAGACGAACCAAAATAGGGAAGAAAATGGAAACAGAAATAAAGAATGAAGACAAATAGTTAAGGAAGAGGACAAACACAATTAATAAATGAATAAAGAAATTAATACATAAATGAATAAATGAGTTGATGAATTAATGAATAGATAAATGGGAATGTTATTAGTCGCTAAGCATCCTACCACACACAGACACTCGACTTACCCAAACACACAATGATAATTGAATAGAGATATAAAGAATGAATAGATGAATGCATACGCACACACACACACACACACACACACACACACACACACACACACACACACTCTCACACACACTATCTCACACACACACACACACACACTATCTCACACACACACACACACACACACACACACACACACACACACACACACACTATCACACACACACACACACACACACACACACACACACACACACACACACACACACACACACACACAAACTCTTACTCACTCACGGATCCACTAATCCCAAACTCTTAATGCACTTTCCACGCTCGGCCAGATCCTCATTTTGCTTGTTTGCATCTTCGTGTTGACGTGTTTCCGAGTATACATGTGAGTGAAGAGATGACCATGTGTGTATATAACTTGTGTCTGTGTATCTATGTGTGTGTGTGTGTGATTCACCATGGTCTTGGATTACGTGTTGGACTCGTGATCGACAGCTATTTCCCTCCCGGAAGAGAGCGCAGAGCTCATATATGACCGATCTATGGGTGATACTGTGACCTTACACACACACACACACACACACACACACACACACACACACACACACGCAACTCACCGCCCACGAGAGTTGGAATAACGACCCGCAGCGCAGCGATAATGATAGTATTTTAGCCCTGGGCGGGAGTCGAACCCGAACCGCTTTAGTGGCGGTCGGGGACTCTACCATTGCGCCACCGAGTCTTGCGTGTATGTGTGTGTGTTTTTGTGTCTAGTGATTTGTGTGTGTGTGTCTAGTAATTTGTGTCTGCGTATCTTTGTGTGTCTGTATCTACTGTCTGTGTGTGTGAGTGTATATCTTTTTGTCTTTGTGTATTATATGTGCACATCTCTGTATGTGTGCGCGAATGTGCGTGTAAACTTACCACCCAGCATGAGTGACAGGTATAAATTTATATTTACAATTTCCACCTCAGAGTCGGAGATGAATTCCACTGTATCTAATGAGACAAGGAACATAATTTATCTTAACTTGTGCCCAACACTGGTGGCGTAATCGGAAGGGTGCTGCTCTCGTATTCACATAATTTTGGGTTCGAAACCCGCACTACTCCAATTCCCAGCAGTGATTGTATATGACCGACCCAAGAATCCAAGTGCATAATGAGACAAAGGTGACGTATTTGGCCGCATCTACTCAGTGTGTCCTGGCGGAGGCACCTCATCCACTACCTTAGTGCATAGCCCCCTCTACCCAACATCGTAACTTCTAGTACTCACCTGAAGCCCTGAAGTTTCCCTTTCAGAATCCCAGCTTGAGTCCTGGCAGATGGCCCTGACATCTTGGCCAGGGCCTGACCCAGCTGGATTTCGTCCTCATTCATCCCGAGCCTCGGAAGCTTCCGGCAAGACTGCCAGAAGCTGGTGCCAAGGAGGATGAGGAAGAGCAGGAGGAGAAGCAAGAGGAGCGCCGGAAGAACCAAGTCTTCTTCGGGCGGCACTAGCCGAGCCTTGGAAGCCTCCGACAGGAGGCTGGTGCCAAGGCGGAGGAAGAGGAAGAGCAGGAGACGAAATGGCACCTCCGGAAGGCACCCGATCTTCTTATGGTGGCACTTGCTTGTCGAAGATATCTTGGGAGGCACTGAGTTCGAGTACACGGTCTTCACTCGTTCTGCATATTTCACACTTAACCAGAGGGAAGAGGAGGTGAAGTTGGAGGTAGAAATGGAGGAGTGAAAGGAAGAAGAGGAGGAAGAAGAGATGTCACTGGTACCACTTTGGGGTTCGAAGACCCCCGCGAACTTCAGAGGGACGATGAACTATTGCCGTCGATTGCAGAGGAAGATCTGTCGAGTGAAGTGTAGAGCGGGCGTGTCGGATTCCTTCATGGACGAGTTCTCCACATCCTTGTACGTAACACTGAAAAAATAAAATAAATAGAATAAACAAATAAATAAGTTATTAGATAAATGAATATGTGTATGTAAATATGGATGCTCGCTGGCCGAGCGGGTTGGATCGTCGCTACTAGCGGTGGAGCTCTAGGTGACGGCAACTCGAACTCTGCCGCCAGCGAGTTGGACCAAGGGCATGGTTCATTAAACTCCACGCTGCAAAGTCCTCTGTTAGGGATACCGTCCTAGCCTCCTGATAAGTTCGCGACCCTCAATCGAATCGGTCATGATATATAAACAAATTAATTGATTAATCGATAACTGAACAAAATAATGAATAAATAAACAAAGGGTTCAAATATATATGAAAATGTACATTCATTCTCGTCAATATCTTTCCATTTAACTTCTTTTGTATTGAAAAATATGTTTCAATGTATACACAACCACTCGTAAAAATATGCTCACAATTAGTCATACATAAATATATACTAAATCGTTTTCTAACTTTCTTTTCCAATTTCATTTTTGACCTGGATTAACTGAGTACATTAATAAATTAGGAACCATAAACCTATCATACTTTTCGGAATCATTATAGGAAGAAATATTTTCAAAGGTTTAATATAGATAAAGTATGAGATGTTGCTAGTAGATGTTCTAGAATTGTGATAAAAGAGAAAGACTCATTGTTGTATGAACTCTTAAATGCATAAATTTGACTATGTCTTCCTTATCAGATGACTGAAAATCTAGTTTTGATGATTCAGAACACCAAAACGCAAACGAGGAAAGAACTGAACTCATAAATTGAACTTATATTCTAGATCAATATTGCAACTTATGATTAAAGATGTTATCAAATATTTTCAGCTAAGAGGTAATTCAGAAACGATACAGTAGTACCTGGCTCCAGGATTCTTGTTTGTCGCTCAAAAATGTTTATTAGTATTTTCTTATGAAGGTAGAATACTTGTTTATATTTTTTTTTATTAAAAATCAAAGACGACCTTGATAAGAGTATTGACCAAAGAGAAAAAATAAATAGTAAAGGGTACTTTATGTTTAAGGAAATATAGAACTGGTTTATCAATAGAGTGGTTAACGAATGGAATAGATTTAGTGGCTATCTAGTGAGCGCTGAAACTATTTGTTGTTTTAAGAGAAGATTACTAAGTATTTCAGCGGCTTTGACCCATCGTTTTTCGCTCACATTTCCGAAATAACCATTCACATCAGCATAATATACTAGCACAGGTTAAATCACACCCTGCCCTAATTTTTGACGTTATAGTGCATTCACAAGTGTATTTATTTACGGCGTTTATTCTTGACATCAAATGTCTCGCAGCCGACACCCGTGAAGTAAATCGAACAAGTGAAGTTGTGACGTCATCACAAACTACCTCGTGTATTCTATCCTCCTCCCCTTCCCTCCTTCCTCCACATTTCCTTCCTCCTCCTCCTCTCTCTCTCTCTCTCTAAAAAAAAAAAAAAAAAAGAAAAAAAAAAAAAAAAAAAAAAAAAAAAAAAAAAAAAAAAAAAAAAAAGTAATATAAATTGAATACCATGCACCCGGAGAGTGAATTCAATAACAAGTTTATACATATGATGGATAGGGAAATAATGATAATAACTGGACATGCATTTTATTTCATTCCATACCACTATGGATAAACAGTTCATCCTCGTCATCACAAACTAGACGTGGTAGTTTGTGATGACGTCACAACTTCACTTGTTCGATTTATTTCACGGGTGTCGGCTACGACACACTTAATATCAAGAGTAAACGCCGTAATTAAATACATTTGTGAATGCACTATAACGTCAAAAATTAGGGCAGGGTGTGAATTAGGCTGTGCTAATATATCATGCTGATGTGAATGGTTATTTCGGAAATATGAGCGAAAAACGATGGGTCAAAGCCGCTGAAATACTTAGTAGGTAACTTTATGGATAGGGTTGACTGGTGGTTAGAGACATGGAACTGCCTAGTATAGGCTTTATGGGCTCTTGCGGTCTACTCTGTTCTTATGTTTTTATAATGAGGATTGAATGTATTCTAGAACTGTAATAACTCGCCTACGCTCAGTACGCCAGCTAGCACTGGACCTGTTCTAATATAACTAGGCATCCTAGCTTATATCGCATACCCAAGATGCAATTACAAAACAGATGACAATGAACAGGCCTTCTTACATTATTCATCATTCATCGAGATCGTCTCGGTTTAACGTCTCGATCTCCCCTTGTCAGGAGGTTTGGACGGTCTCCCTTACAGAGGACTTTGTAACATGGAATTTAGTGAACCGTGCTCTTGGTCCAACTTGCTGATGTTAGGGTTCCAACTGTCGTCACCTCGACCTCGCCGTAAGTAGTGACGCTCTAACCCGCTCGGCCAGCGAGCATCCAGTTCATATAACAACATAAAATCTCTTCTCTGAGTGATCTTTGGGCCAATCTGGTGACCGTGGGCGGATTCCTTGGGCCGCGGGCTTCGTGTGAGAGAGTTCCGAGGCTATATATATATATATATATATATATATATATATATATATATATATTATGCATACATATATTTTTACAAATATACATATATATATATATATATATATATATATATTATATATATATATTGGTTTGATTGACAGACATATTTGTATATTCACGGACGAACCAACCAACAGTGATCAACTTGTATCTTGTCTTCTATCTGCGGTGGAATGCAAGATAAAACATTTCTTCAGCTGCTGAACTACGTGTGTGTGTGTGTGTGTGTGTGTGTGTGTGTGTGTGTGTGTGTGTGTGTGTGTGTGCATGTGAGTGAGTGAGTATGTGGATGTGGGTGTGTGGGTGTTGTGTGCTCGTCATTCATTGTATGCATCCATTCTTACGTTTTGCAGTTCGACCTAAACCGACACTAACATCTTTTCATTCTTCTTTTCCTTCTCATTCTACCTTCACCTTTCGCAGACCAACAAAGCCTTCTTTGTCCCTTCACAGCCCTTTCTGCTGCCCTTCCCAGGCGAGAAGACTCGATGCTCTTCCCACTGATGATCGTGATCATCGTGTTCTCTCCGTCGATCACGCAAAGAGATAAGCTGATGAGGGTGTACCTCGCACGTCATAAGTCACGAGGGGGAAAGGAAACACAAAGCAGAAGCTTCTGTGAGATTAACTTCTCTGTCGGTGGTTCACAACTTCTGGTCTAGGTGACTCCTGGCGGCCCATAGATGTTCCTAAGTAGTACCACAAGCCGATAGCTAGAGGGAGTTAGTGGATGCAGGACACTTTTAGTCCGTGTTGCAGTGGTCTCAAAGAAGGATGAAGAACAGAAATACATTTGTATGGTGTATGTGAGCGAACAGATTAAAAGACCCTGATTTATAACCACAGGTCTCGTTCAAAACTTTGATTTGTTTTTATGTATGTTCTTCCTAATATAGAAAGCTTTAATTCACCTGAAGAGGTGGTTTCAGTCTAAATAGGGAAGTCTTAATCGCTAAAAAAAAAAAAAAAAAAAAAAAAAAAAAAAAAAAAAAAAAATTGTGTCACCGTGATGACGGGGTTAAACGGTCTTTCTCTCTTCAAACTCTTGTTAAGCTTTCGCCCGTCAGCTGTCTTCTCCATTGATCTCTGTTGCCGCAGGATCTGCTTTCCTCCGACTCATCCAAATATCCAATCCTCACCGCCACTGCCTCACTATCATTGTCACGCCATCTCTATTGGAGTCTTCCCAGTGGTCTTTCTCCCTCTGAAGCTGAACTACGTGTGTGTGTGTGTGTTTATGTTTGTGTGTGTGTGATTCACTTTGGTCTTTGATCGCGTGTTGGACTCGTGATCGACAGCTATTTCCCTCCCGGAAGAGAGCTCAGAGCTCATATATGACCGATCTATGGGTAATGCTGGGACCTTACACGCACACACACACACACCTAACTCCCCGCCCACGAGAGTTTAAGTAACGAACCGCAGCGCAGCGATTCTGAAATTATTTAAGCCCTGGGCGGGGTTCGAACCCAGACCGCCGTAGTGGCAGTCAGGAACTCTACCAATGCGCCACGAGTTGTGTGTATGTGTGCATAATACTCCCTATGACATCTTAGTACGATGGGGGTGTAATCGGAGGCGTAAGCGCTTGCTGGTCTCTCATTTCCTAAGTTGTGGGTTCGAACCCCGCATTCATTTCCTATTCTTCCCATTAGTGACTGTGTTTAACCTGATCCAATAGTCTTTAAAGCGCATAATAGGGCAAAGGTGACGGCTTCGGCCGCAGCTACTCAGCCCCCCCTTGGCTGAGGTAGGAATATGAGATCCATACTCTAATGTCCCGTTGAAATCACTATGATATTCATAAATCTATTTCCAAAATGCAAATCTCACTAATAGGTAATCGAATGAACAAATAAATGAAAATAATTATAAATAAATAATTCAGTAAATCAAAATTGGAATGAATAAATTATTATTGTGATGATAATTGTGTAGATTAAATCTTCACTGAAGAAGTTTGATTTGGAAAGTTTCGTACAGATACTGTAGACATCGCTAGGATACAAATCTTTCATTCGCCAGCGGTGTTTAAATGCAAATATAGTTGAGCCCTGTTCGAATGAAATGTACAGGGTGACATAACTGATTGATTGATTCATTTTAGATTGATATTGACACCTTAAAGCAGCGTTTCTCAAACAGGGTTCCTCGGAACCCTAAGGTTCTGCTAAAGGTCCCTAAGGGTTCCGGGAGAACAAGTGAAATAAGCTAATGCACTTTTTATTATTTTTTTTTTTTTATTTAATTTCATGTACGTAATATGATTAAACACGCACGACATATTCTTGGTTATTGTAATAATGTAATATAGACATCATCCTATCTGACCTATTATTACGATGAAAATAAAATGAAAAAGATATGGTACAGTATATATATATATATATATTTTTTGCAGGGGTTCCTTGAGACATGAAGTTTATTTTAAAGGTTACGCAAGGGTAAAAAGATTGAGGAACGCTGCCTTAAAGAATGCTTCGGATAATCGAAAAAAATTACCTGGATTTGATTAAAATAATTTGAAAAAGAAAATAGGTCACATCAATGGACACATTGTACCGGTTCGAAGACTGTATTTTTCATTTTGTTCACATTTTCTTCTGAAGTAGACTAAAATAGCCATAATGGAGACATCAAATTTGTTTAGTTGATCATTTAATGAGAAAAAGTTAAAGTCGGTATATTTGTGATTGAATACTAAACCTACTCCAGCACCAAAGCTCATTACCTTTCACATAAATCTTTTTAATTGTTTATCTAAAGCTCATTGAGCGAGTCGGAAGCTTTGCTGAAAGTTAAGCGTACCCACATTGGGTTGAGTTGACCTTCATGTTGGTATTTCCCAAGCGGTCTGACGTCATATCGTCTTTAGATAATCTGTGACACTTTTCCTGTTTAGTGCTTATGTTGTCGACTAATCATACTCCCGTGATAATAGTAGTTGTGTTCTTGTTTGTTTATGTATTTGTGTCATCCATAATAAACCTTTGCTCGGGAGGTTTCGGAAAGGTCTGGGCAAGTTACGGGAATTTCCGGGGAGGTTCAGGGAAGTTCCGGGGAAGTCCGGGAAATTCAAGTAAGTTCCGGGGGGGGGGGTATTGTAATGGTATTATGACCATCATAGTTTTTATTATTGCTATTCTTACTATTATTATTGTTATTATTATTATTACTATTATTTATTTTATTTTATTTTATCTTTTTTTTTTTTTAATGGAAAGGAGTCTCCGACCATAAAGATAATTGCTGCGTGATCTGACCCGCAGGAATGGGCCAGAGTATGTGTGTAATGTGTTGTTGTCAAGCACTACATTTATGTCTATCATTGATGGATAGACTTAACCCCCCTTCCGTACCAGTTGGCGCTTTTCTTTATGTCTTGGTTGCCTGTTCCATTCGTTAACCACTCTGTTGGTAAACCAGCTCTTGCCTATTTCCTATACGGATTGTATTGCTCAATTTAGTGTCATATGATATTCGTGAACGAAAAAAATTTAGTTTCAATATGTAGGGCCTGCCCTTGTGAACGAAAAAAAAAAGAGAAAATTCAGTTTTATTATATAGATATCCAACTGACCTCTTATGCGAAAAAAGTAGAAAATTAGATTTAAAACATAAAAAAGATACATAGTGGCTGACCTCGTGAACGAAAAAACGAGAAAGTCAGTTCAGCATATAGATGTCCAAAGCATAAAAAAAAAAAAAAAAAAAATCGAGGGGTGTGACTTAGTGAAAAAAACTGAAATGCAATATGCCAGAGAATAGATGCTTGGAAAGAAGGAGGGAAAGAAAAAGAAGAAGAAGGAGGAGTAGAAGAAAAAGAAAAAGAAGAAAACAAAATAGAATAAGAATAAGAAATAGAAGAAAAAGAAGAAACAGAAACAGAAGAATAAGGAGAAGAAAAAGAAGGAAAAGAAGAGAAAAAAGATAGAAGAAGAAGAAAAAAAGGAGCGACATGTAACACTGGGTAGTCCGTTAAACTCGCTTCTTAAAGTTTCATTACAGCATAAACTATTTTCTGATTTTAACTAGACATTAAACGGAATTTATCAGGATGTTTGTAGGTGTAATGTCTTAAAAATTTAGTTAAATCGAATGATAAACGTAAACACATTCGTTTCGCAATATCTTCCTTTTCTGAAGTCTCGACGTCAGAACATTATTTTGTTCACCACCAGATTCTGTTCTCATTTACTGATCCACCCTATGGACTAATCTTCAACTTTTCTCTCCTAATTGACTTAGACTAGTGTTTCTTAATTTGGTGGGCCATGGAGGTCTCACAAAGGAACCATGACAAGAATTTAGGGTGGACCATGGCCTGGTGTTACAAATTATACATTTCTGTATAATGTGAGGAATCTGAATTAAGAATAAAAATCATCAAAAGGTTTCTAATGATCAACATATGACTTTTACCCTTTTTGGTGGGGTGGGATTTGGGAAAAAATGAAGGGGAGCCACACGGATGTTGAGAATTCATGAAAGGTTTGGGGGGGGGGGAGTGAAAAAAGTTTAAGAACCACTGACCTAGAACAACTATTTCATAACCTATCTTAGATATGGACCCAACAATCTAGGTCACTTGCTTACTACTCCATCTCTTTACTTTTTTGAGATTTTATTTTGAGAACCTCCCTTGTTATTGTCACTTCTCATATGGTCTCTTGCAGTCTCGTCATCCTCGGAAGCGTGCCGAAGACCGGGAGTTTTTGAAGCATTATTTTTTTAATTTCCAGTGGAGAACGATGACTGTTTCCTCTCTCTTGAGTGTAAATGTGAAATCTGCGACCAGTTAACTGAAATAGTTAATAAATCAGTAGAGGTTTTGTGCCTACTGCTTGGAGGCAAGCAAACATTATTCCTGTTTTTAGGAAGGGAGATAGATCGTCTATATGCAACTACAGGCCAATCAATTTGACATCGGTCATATGAAAAATGCTTGAATCAGTAATAGTAAATAGACTCAGAGAACACATCGAAAGACATAATTTAATTCGTGATTCACAGCATGGCTTCTCCATTGGTAAGTCATGTGTGACTAATCTTCTATCCTTTTACACTAAAGTATATAAGGCGTCAGATAACAATGATAATTACGATATTATTTACCTTGACTTTAGCAAAGCGTTCGACAAGGTGCCACACCAGAGACTACTAAATAAAATGAAAGCCCATGGCATAGGAGAAAAGTGTTAGAATGGGTGAGAGCTTGGATTAGTAACAGAAAACAGCGACTCACCATAAATGGAGTAAAATCTAGGTGGGGCAATGTTACTGGTGGGGTCCCCCAGGGCTCGGTTTTGGGTCCCTTGTTGTTCATTATGTACATAAACGACTTAAACAACGGGATAAATAGTGATGATAGTAAGTTTGCGGACGACACTAAAATAGGACGCCTAATTAGGTCAGGAGACGACGCAGAGATTCTGCAGGATGATCTTAACAAATTGTTCACATGGTCGGTGAAATGGCAAATGAACTTCAATATCTCTAAGTGTAGCGTGTTAAACGTAGGGCTACACAACCCTGAAAATAGATACAGCTTAGATAACACGCTTTTAGAGAAAACTGAGTGCGAGAGAGACTTGGGAATTCTAATGAATCCGGACATTAAAAACAGGAAACAGTGCATTGACGCCAGTATAAAGCTAACAGAGCATTAGGTTTCATTGCTAGGACGGTAACGAATAGAAGTTCAGAGGTAATCATTGAACTCTATCTAGCGATAGTTAGACCCATCCTTGACTATGCGGTACAGTTTTGGTCTCCGTCCTGCAGAATGAACATCAATTCACTAGAATCAGTACAGAGAAGAATGACAAAAATGATACATGGACTCAGAAATTTACCTTACGAAGAGAGGCTTAGGCACCTTAACTTATACTCTCTGGAAAGAGGCAGAGTGCGAGGTGATCTAATAGAGGTGTTCAAGTGGAGCAAAGGCTTTAACAAGGGTGATGAAAACAAGGACATTATCTTAAAAACAACAGGACAGGACTCGCAGTAATGGTGATAAACT
>NC_134803.1:43274714-43289714 GCF_046742065.1 Oratosquilla oratoria | reverse complement strand
ATTCCATGTATAGATTTGCTAATACTGGAGAGAGATTTGATCCCATCGAACAACCATATTTTTGTGTAAAGAAATGGTCTTTGAAAGAGGAGACCATCTCTTTCCCTTGTGATGACCTCGTTCACAGGGTCATCTCCGGAACATTGAGGTCAGGGTTATCGCTGATAGCGATGACCAAAGGTCAGGGCATTTCTCACGTGGGAAGTTGCAGCTACAGATAAATCGTGTTTACCTAGAGAGGGAGATGGGATGGGCGGGTGTTTACCTGAGAGGCAGATTCTCAAGGTTGGAGAAAGGCAAGTCCACAGCGTCACAGTCATTGTAAGGTCGTGGGGTACTTCTCCGTATTCTGTCTTTATTTATTTATTTATTCATTTATTTGTCATTAGTTCACTAATTAATATGTTATTGTTCATTATATATTAATTTATTTTTACTGGTCTGTTATACATTCGTATAATTATTCATTTATCATTCATTTAATATCTAATTGTGTATTTTTCATTATTATTATTATTACTATTATATTTTTTCATGCGAATGTATGTATATATATATATATATATATATATATATATATATATGTGTGTGTGTGATTAGAGATGTATCGGATAACCGCATCCGCGGAACATTCGCATATTAATTCACATCCGCATCCGTAGTTGTGATAAACTCAACATCCGCATCCGCAATTGTGGTGAAATATACATCCGCATCCGCATCCGTACTCTACAGAGGATGTGTGGATACGTATGTGTTTTGTGTATTGCACAACCTATAGATTATAGAGTAATATATAGACACGCAGTTACGGACTAGCAGAGCAGTAGAGTACTGCCTGGTGCTTACAGACTTAGAGTTCAGACAGAGCTTAGAAATGTGCAGTAAATTTATTGATGTGTATCTAATGAATTAATTATTTAGTAAAACTAAAGCAAATAATATCACCGATTCATTTCCTTTCAAACTTACATAACGTAATGTGTCTAGAATTTAGGGGAAGGTCAGGAGAAGGGGGCGAATTTTAATGCAAACTGTGAATGGTGGAATGTTAGATACTTAGTAACGACAGATGAGTGAGTCACTGTGTGTGTGTGTGTGTGTGTGTGTGTGTGTGTGAGGAGGGTGAAGTGGGAGATAGAGAGGAAGCTTATCACCCTTGCTTCTCACCTTCACCCCGATGTCTTACCGCTGGAGAGAGTGAGAGAGAGAGAGAGATTGTAATTGTGTCGTGTGGCTGAGTAATGTCGTACATTGCAGTCTTAGACCTTATTCCCACCTCACATGGTAGAATTCAGTGCTTCTTCCTTAAATACTTTTAATGCGAATGTTTCCATAATTATACAAATAATAATATTCAAAAATATGAACCGGCAGCGCTGAGCTCTTCTTATCGCACGAGTTTGCCTGTTGTCGCCTGTTTCCCCTGATACAGTGAGTTGCCGATGAAAAGATTTTCACAGAGAGAGGGTAATATTAGCTATTGTTTTATTACTATTATTATTATTACTGTTATAGAGGGCTTTTCGATGTATTTCATACTAGGATTTAATGCAATGAAGCATTAGAATAAATTAATTTTCTTTCACATTTGCTAAGCATCTCGAAAATTTATAATACTGATCCATAAGTTGTAAACTAGCATTCTGAGGATAAGTCCTACACTGGCAGCTAGGTCATCAGTTTGGTAAGAGTTTGCCTTCGAAGGAAGAAGTACTACTTGCTTGCCCCTCGCGGATAATACAGTTTGCCAGTGATGGTTTAAAAGGTTATTATAATCAAGTTTACAAAGCCTTATTGTTCTGTGCTGACTGCTACAGCAGCTGAAAAATGGCGTCACATAGTGAAGTTTGGAAATATTTTATGAGCAAGTCAAGTGACCTAGCAGTGTCTGTTGTGCAAGAAAGATTATTCACGAAAGGGACGTGGAACTACATCTTTGAAAAACCACTTGAAATCAGTGCATAAAGAACAGTTTGAAGAGTAAATGGCAAAAGAGACAAATAAGTTGGAAGAAAAAGTAAATATAAAAAAACACCTTTGCAAAAAGCAAAGATAGATACTGAGCAAAGGAATGTTGCTGAGTGTTTTCATAGTGCAAAATTATGGGATGCTTCTAACCCAAAGGCAAAGAAACTGGATAAATGCATTGCAGAAATGTTAGTCATGTATGATTTGCCTTTCAGTCATGTTGAGGACATAGGATTCATGAGACTGATGACTGAGGCTGCTCCACTATACAGTCTAAAGCAGCGAAATAAATATAAAAAAACACCTTTGCAAAAAGCAAAGATAGATACTGAGCAAAGGAACGACATACAGGAGAGTATATTTCTAAAATGTTTGATGATATGCTGATGAAGTGGGACATATCTCGTACAAATGTGCACTGTGTTCTGCGTGATGCTGGAGCAAATATGAAAAAAGCTCTGTTTCTCTCAGGTGTAAATAATTTGGATCGTACTGTGTATAAAATACAGCTGATTGCTAAAACTGGGTTATCATCACATTGTGATATAGAAAACATGATAAAAAAAACTCGTAGTATTACTACGCACTTTCATCACTCAACTATGGCACAAGATGAACTTAAAAAGATTCAAGACAGGCTGCAAGTACCTAAACTCTCTGTTATTCATGATAGACCCACAAGATGGAATAGCACCTTACACATGCTAAGAAGAACACCAGAAATAAAGGAATCTGTGTGTGTATGCTGCCACCAACTCCAAAATCAAACAGCTCAGCAATACTGAGTGGTTGATTATGCATAAATGTGTACAAGCCTTACAACCTTATGAAGATATCACAAAAAAACTTAGTGACTCCACATCAACAGCAGTTGAAGTGATTCCACTTGTAAAGTCCTTAAAACACACTCTTCAGTATACCACATTAGTAGTTTCTAACACTGTTGAAGAAACTCATACTTCGGATACAAGCTTTAGAGATGAACCAGGCTCAGGATAAGTGATTGAGTTAATTGAAGACAGAAAAGCAACACAGGCAGTAAATTTCATGAAAGAAGCAATGCAAGCTGATGTTGAGATAATATTTTCTTGAATTGAAAATGAAGATCTTTACAGAATTGCAACATATATTGACCCAAGATACAAGAGTAATTTTTTTTTTCATCTCACGTCACTGACTCAAGTAAAATCATCACTTGCCAGAGTATGTGAGGAGCTTCGTCAGACTACTATTCTAGAAGAGGAAGATGGAGAACCAAGAAGGAAACGAAGAAGAGATGATACGAGTGAAACACCTACCACATGTGGAACATTAGATGAAGCAATGATTTCTATTCCAGCAGTGATGAGGAAGCAGAAAAATCATCTGTAGTAACTTTACTCATGAAAGATATTGAGAAATATTACAGAGAGAAAAGAATAAGTGCAACAAGTCAAGATAGTTTGCAATGGTGGAAGACAATGAAGACAGTCTACTCTGATTTGGCAAAAGTAGCTTGCCAGTATCTCTCCTGTCCACCAAGTAGCGTTCCTAGTGAGCAGCTGCTTAGTAGTGCTGGCTTGATATATGACGCTAAGCGCAATCGGCTTTTACCAGAAAAGGTAGAGTAAGCTGCTGTTTTTGAAACGAAACTTGTCCATCTTGAACTTTAAATATTAAGTAATAAACATGTGTTTATAGTATCAGTTCAACCAGTTGGTTATAGATTTATAGTTATCCACTTTCAAAAGGGTGGAAGTTGGGGAAAGTGGTCGGTGGGATGCACGACAAGTTGGGTTCACGTCCCGCATCCTGGTAACGCACAAAAAATATGTGGCTAAAACTCGTCATAAAACTTTATTGTAACAAAAAGTACTTCCACTTTACTTCCACTAGTATACTCTGGAACTCCCTGCGTCTTTATTTACGTCTTCCTATAACTTAAATACTTTCAAAGAGAGAAGTATTAACTATTAAGACACCATTCGAACTAATTTGGCAGGTTTTTTTTTTTTTTTTTTTTTTTTTTAGGGGGCCTCTTGGTGAGAACGTTTGACGTAAAAAATCCGCAGCCGCGAGGATGTCATATTTTGATATTCGCATCCGCATTTTAGTAGAGACTGATATCCGCATTCACATTTGCATCCGCAAAATGACATCCACATCCGCCGATGTCTGAAATTCGACATCCGATACATCTCTAGTATGTATATGTATATATATATATATATATATGTAATACACACACACACACACACACACACACACACACACACACACACATATATACACACACACACACACACACATATATATGTGTGCGTTTGTGTGTGTATATATATACATATATATATATATGATATATATATATATATATATATGACTATATTATGACAAATAAAATTGAAGGTGAAAGAAGTTGATGAGGAGAAATGGGAGAATTTTACGCCTTAACGTTTCGACCCGCAGGGTCTTGGTCACAAAGCTAACAACTCAAACGTAACCGGATATTTTATACACGGACGGGTCATCTTATGGGACGCTTCGGAGAGCTTGTTATTTTATCTGCGTATTCTTTTATTATTAATAAGCTTGTGGCTTTTGCTAAACATATAAATCCTTCTCTATGGTTAATGTTGTTATTAGTGTTGATATATGCTGCCTCAATTGTCTTCCTTAGTTTCTTGGATGATCCTTTATTTAATACGGTTGTGTTGTTCCAGTCTGGAAGGTGACCATGTTTATCCACATGTATTACTATGGAGTTAGATGTCCTATGGGCTTTTACGTCATTTTTATGTTCATTTATTCTTTTATTAAGCCCGCGACCAGATTCACCAAAATATGAAGAGGGACAGCTTTTACACGGGATTTTATAAACAACGCTGTTTTCGTTAGTGGGATTATTGTCGCTACGCGTTACCAAATGTCCTACTTTGCTACCTGACGTCCTGGCTATTTTGATACCCGCTTTTAGAAGAAAAGTGTCTAGGTATGAATTAACATTAGAGTTTGGTACTGTGATATATCTGGTTTCATTATTACATTTATTATCATTCTTATTTTTATTTTCATCTTTACTTTTGTTCATTATTTCTTTGGCTTTCTTTTTCAACCTACATAAGAGACCTTTTGGATATTTGAGTTTGATGAAAGTCTCAGTAATATGTTGTAATTCAGGATCTAGAAATTCTTTACTGCATATACGAAATGCTCTGAGGAAGAAACCTATTATAATACCTGTTTTAGTTCTGTCATCATGTCCTGAGTAGAAGTGTATATAGTCTTCTTTATTGGTGGGTTTCCGGTATACTGAAAATTTCACATTTTTATCTATTCTATGGATAATTGTGTCTAAGAAAGGTAATTTCCCGTTATTAAACAAACGGGAAATTTCCCGTTCATAAACAAAGAGAAGAACACAGTAAGAAATTAGAGCAAAAATTAAAACAGTTATGTGAAAATAGTGATTGGAACAATGCGGGTAATCCAGAATTAGTAACGAACCTTTCAGACAGACAACTCTCAGATACAGAAATTCAAGCACTATCGTTAGGTATGAAATTTGATGTCGGAATTCACAAAAAGAAATTTAGTGAATATCTAAACAAAAACTATATATGGGAAATGGATGATGTAGACAAAGGTTTTATTCAAGGTATTACCACATGCTATCAAGCCTTAGCAAACAAGAACAAATGTCATATATATATATATATATATATATATATATATATATATATATATGTATATATATGTATATATAATTGTGTGTGTGTGTATATATAACACACACACACACACACACACACGTACACGGATTCACAGCGAAGATTGGAGCTCCGGAAAAGAAGGGAAATTTTCGTCGATCTCAACGTCGAGGAAGGACGGTTTTGTATTTATAGGGAAGGGAAAAGCTCGTGGTATAGTGGGAAGGTGATGAAAAAGGAGAAGGGGAGGGATTAGTGAGGGAAATGGAAGGAAATAAGGAAGAGGAGGACATGGTCGACGCCATGTGAACAAACGCGGCCCGGGGGATTTTGGTGATGATGAAGGGATTAACAAAAATGTAAAGATTAGAAATGTAGGTAAGATTAGCAAACCTAGAAGAAAAAGTTGAGAAAATTGTCAAAGATTGAGAGGATAGGTTCGGTCAACTTAGGCAGATCACGCAGAGAGTTGAAAAATTGGAAGAACTAAAGATGAACCAAAAACTAAAGAAATAGAAGTATTAAAAAGACAGTTAAAAGAAGTAAAAGATGAGAATGAAGGATTAAAGAGGAATAATAAAGAGAATAAAGAGTCCATAACAAAAGAAGCACTGGGTTGGAAAAAATCCAAGAGAATAACAAAATTGTATTTAAAGACATAGTGACACAGCAGACGAAAGAACAAACTGAAGACACAGTTATTAAAGTGATGAGACAAAAGGAGAATATAGTAAGAGACTTAGCAGATAAAAAGAAATACATGATTATATTAGGGATGGAAGAGAAGTATAATCTAAATAGGACTACAAGAATTAAGGAGGAAAAAGAAAAAAAGAAATGATAGAATTAGTTCAGGAAGATGAACCCGAAATAGGGAAACAAATTGAAGAAATGTATAGACTCGGGAAAAATAGTGTACAGATAAGAGCAGACCAATTAAGGTGAAATTCAGGTAAAAACGACAGCAGAGAATATCTTAGCAAAAACAGTGAAACTAGCGAACAGTGAACAATATAAAAAGGTATGGATATAAAGAGAAATGAATAAAGAGGAAAGAGAGGATGAGAAAGCAAAAAGACAAAAAAAAAAGAGAACAGAACAAAACAGTCAGAAAAAGAGGAATTCTATTAGAGAGTAGTGAATATGAAAGTGAGGAAATGGCACATAACAGAAAAACAAAAGGGAAACAGAAAATACAATGGAAATAGCAGAAAATTAAAAGTGTCTTACACAAATATAGATGGCTTTATAACAGGATTGAATGAACTGAGTGATTATATGAAAGAAAAAGAACCGGACATAAAGGGAATTGTAGAGACAAAATTGAAAGGTCCACTACCGCCAGTGTAGGACATGGTGCATGGGATTATTGGATTAGAAACAGAGAGGCAAAATAAGGGGGTGGAGTTATGTTCCTGACTAAGAAGGATATAAGCGTGAGGAATGTCACACATGGAAAGAATAGAGACGATTATGATGGAAGTGGAAGACAAAGATAGGAAGAGCAGAAAGTTTGTAATAAATTATGTTCCTCCTAAAACAGCCTCGTGGGAAGAGAGAGAACATAAAAGTATGTCAGCAGACACAAGGATAACATAAAATAAGATAATGGAAGATGGAGGAAGAATAGTTATAATGGGTGTCTTTAATTATAAAGAAGTCTGCCGGGGAGAGATGACAGTAAATAGTGGAGACGACTCATGGGGAAATGTAGTACTTGATATGATTATTGACCATACAATGTCACAATGGATTCAAGAGAACACTAGGTATAGAAATTAAGAACTATCGAGACTGGACCTAATAATCACATCGGAACCTGAAATAGTGGAAAAGATTGAATATAAGACACCAATAAGTAAAAGTAACCACATATTGGTTGAAATTGAACTAAATGAGGAAAAATACACAAAAAGAAGATTGATGTATGATAAAACAAATTTTGATAAAATAAGAGAATTTCAAATAAAGACTGGGAAAGAATATTCAAAGAGGAAACAACAGTGGAAGAGAAATTGAATATTTTGACAAGAATTCATAAAGGAGTAGAAAAGATGTCCCAAGACAAAAGGAAGAAAAAGAATATGATAAGTGCTGGTACAACAAAAGTTGTAGGGAGTTAAAAGACAAAATAGATAAAGCTTGGACAAAATGGAAAAAAGACAAAATACCTGAAAAATGGAAAATATATACTAGTTATAGAAATTAATATGTACAAGTGTGCAGAGAAGAAAAAAGAAAATACAAAAAAGATGTCACAAAAGTGTAAAGACCAACCAAAACTATTTTAAAGATTTGTACATAAAGAGAAAAACAAACAAGATTTAGAGAAACTACGACAAGGAGGAGTTGAATACACAGAGGAAATAGAAATGGCAGAAATTATGAACAAGCATTTTATGTCAGTGTTTACAAGGGAGAAAATACAACCTAGTGATATCGAATGGGAGGAGAAAGTCACCCCTATGAAAGAAATAGAAGTAACAAAGAATGAAATAATGAAACCCTTGAGTAATCTTGATGTCAGAAAATCGCATGGACCAGATGAAATAGCAAACTGGATTTTGAGAGAATGCAGGAATGAACTGGCAGACAAAATACATAGCCTAATAAACAGTTCCCTGAAAGAAGGAAAATTTTCAAAAGATTGGAGAAGAGCAAATATAGTACCTATATATAAAGGGGGAAACAAATAAGACCCTACAAACTATAGACCAGTCTCTCTAACAAGCACCATACCAAAAATTGGTGAATTTATCAAAAGTAGATGGGTAAGGCATTTAGAAAAAAAAAAAAAAACGTACTAAATCCAAGGTAATTTGGATTCAGACAAGGACGATCATGCGTCACAAACTTAATATGTTTCTATTCAAGGCTGATTGTGCATATCTAGACCTGAAAAAAGCTTTTGACAAGGTGCCACATAAGAAGTTTCTAGAAATTAGATACAGGAGGAATACAAGGCAAACTGCTTAAATGGATGGAAGACTTTTTGCAAGAAAGATAAAGGAGAGTGGTGATAAGAGACAAACACTAATTGGGATGAAGTGATAAGAGGTGTTCCATAAGGAACAGTTTTGGCCCCAATAATGTTTGCTATATAAATGACGTGGATAAAGGAATTGAAAGTTATATGAGCTTTGCGAATGATGCAAAACTGTCTAGAAAAGTGAACACTGAAGAAGATTGTGAGTCACTACAGAGTGATCTCAATAAAGTATGGGAATGGAGTAGGAAGTGGGAGATGGAGTTCAATACTAAGAAGTGTAGTGTAATGGAATTTGGAAGAAGCAAAAAAAGAATAGTAGGATCATATAAATTGGGAGAAGAAGGAATAAAAATAGGAGAAAATGAAAAGGACCTGGGAGTCATTATTATGAATAATATGTCTCCTGAGAAATATATAGACAAGATTTTTAGAGAAACTTATAATTTAATAAAAACAATTAGTGGCATTTACATACTTGGATGAAGAAATGGTGAAGAAAATACTAATCATTTTGATAAGACCAAGATTGGAATATGCAGCAACGATGTGGTCACCAAGTACAAAAAAAAAAAAAAAAAAAAAAAAAAAAAATGTATAACAAAACTTGAAAGAATACAAAGAGCAATTACAAAATTGGCCCCAACACGCTCTAAACTATCATATGAAAAGAGACTAGCAAAACTTGTGCTACAGTCATTAGAGCAAAGAAGGGAGAGAGGAGATTTGATAACTATAGAATCATGAAAGGCATATTGATAGAGAGGATCTAATAAAATGAGATGATAGACACGGAAAGAAAATGAAGAAAGACAGCTATAGAAGAGATCCGAAAAAGAATAGCTTTCCCCACAGAGTAATAGACATTTGGAACAAGTTAGATGAGAAAGTGGTGTGTGCAAAAACAATACATGAATTTAAAAACAGTTTAGATAAAATGAGATATGAAGACGGGACTCCACGAGCATAGCTCCCCTTCCGTAAAATACTGTACAACTAGGTACACACACACACACACACACACACACACACACAAACACACACACACACACACACACATATATATATATATATATATATATATATATATATATATATATATATATAAGAGGCCGGTAGATAGAGGTAGACATTTAGGTAGATCGAGGGGTAGATGAAATGATACGTAAATTTTATATTCGGTTATTATGATACAATGGTCGACTGCAAGTTGCAGAGTTACCGTCTTATATTGTAAACATTGTTGGCGCTGACGCTACGAAATGTCAACATGAAGTCGTTCTGCTGCGACAGAATGCTTGCGTAAACAATATCGCTTGAGATAGTATAACATTCTGATTGGAGGATAAGGTGGAGGAGAAAAATTATTGGTGCATGGAGGTAAAGTCACGCTTTTAAAGGGTTGTACTTATTTGAAAAGTAGAAAGATACTGGTTGAATTAAATAGTGACGTCGGAATAGAAGAGGCTTGGTGGGATGAGCAGGGATCCTGGGCGGGAGTCCCTTGGTGTAGCTTGAAGAACCAAGTGTATTATTTAGAAGAATAGAAGATAAGAAAACTATATCTCCATTTTAATTCAACCCATCAAGAAAATTTAAGAACTTATTATAGAAGATTTGGTGGAAACATACTTAAGAGAAGGAGGAGGGATGGGGCCTACGGATGAATAACACAAGTAACTAAGTGTTAGTGGCAGCGAAGCTAACAGTGGCGGCAGCTAGGGATGAACCTCCTCCGAAGTAACTACAAGACTGAGGCAAGATAAGTCTACGGGTACACTAATCTACAGTGCACACAACCACAACCACGCGTATGCTGAGTCCAAGGGATAAGACGTGGAACGAGGGGTCTACAACACTACGAGCAACTACTACGAGGGGTCTACAAGACGATCTTCAAGGCAGTGAGCGACGAGGCTGACGAACGACGAGGCTGACAAAGGACGTCGAGGTTGACGTACGCACGGAAGACCACGTGGAGACAGTCAAGTCAAATCAACCACTGAGGGTATGAATAAAACAGTACTTAAGCATGATGTTCATACCTCCAATATTAATATTCCCAGATTTACCGGGGATGAAAACTTTTTAGGAATTAATAAGTTCATTAATCAAATAGAAACATTAATTGCGAGCAAAAATGTAAAAGAAGAAAAAAGGAAAATAGAAATTTTAATGGAAAATATCCTGAGAAGGGTAGAGCTAGGTTTATCATAAATTTCCAGCAAATGGAAGATATCAACCAATATGAAGCCTATAAGAAAGCATTCATTAAACATTTTATGTCAAAATGTGATCAGGATCCTATCAGGTCTTTGGTTAGAATGATCAAAGAAATTAGAACAAGTGAATCAGACACAGAATACTTAGCTAGCTTAGATAGATTGTCAAAAGACATGAATTCTATCTTGAAAGATTCAGATTGGATAGAAAGATCTAGTTACAAAATGAAAGTTTCTCAGGTAATAAAATTGATCACATTTGGATTGTTGTATAAAAAAGCTGTAGAAAAGCTGTATAAAGATCTCAAGTCAAATATGAATTTAGGGGAGGTAGATTATCTAATACAAGGTTGCAGGGAAACCAGAATCATAAATCCATATGTAATGACAGTGGGACAACAGAGGAACTATAGAGGAGAGTTTAAGAAAACAGAATTAGGACATAGAAAGTTAGAAGTCCATCCGTGGATACTAGAATTCTATGTTTTAATTGTTAAACATGGGGATACAAAACACAATACTTTTGTTATGGAATTATTTGTAGAAATTGCAAATAGGAGGGTCATAATGAGTATCAGTGTAGAAACCCACCACTCTGTATGTATCACCAAAGAATAGGCCATAAAATCCATGAATGTAGAAATTTTCGTATGCACCAGGAAACAAGAGGAAAACCCCCAGACACAGAATAAACCAATATTCTAGAAATTCCCATATATATACAAATAGACAGTATTGTGTTAAGTGTAAGAGTGATAGATGGGTGAAAGAAAACTCCAACATCAAAGATAGTCATAAACTGACAATTACAATTGGAAGGACTTCTGTAGGACCTCTCATTGCTCGTAGAGTGTTCAATAAGTCTATTCAAATATATATTGATACAGGATCTGTAGTCAGTGTTATAACAAGTACAGTTTTAGACCAGTTGAAACCAGGAGTGAAAGTCTTGGAACCAATCCATTCCTCATTGCAAGGAGTAACTGGAAATCAGTTAGAAACATTAGGTAAGGTTGAACTAGAAGTTATTTTATACACAAATGAACATATGCACATTCCAGTGATAGTTGTAGAAGAATCTGTTTTTCCAGATTTATTGATAAGATTTGCAACTATGAGAAAAGAGAGCATGGTGATATGTCCTGCTGACTTAGGGATCTTAGTGAAATCAAAATTAATCCCACTTTTAAACCAACCAGACTTAAGACCAGTGACAGGAAGCAGTGAATCCCTAGACATAGATAAGAAAGATTACAAATTTATATTAGATAACGAGGCCGAGCGGTCCAGACCAACAGAAAGTAAAGCCTCATATAGTGAATCCAACTCAGATGTTCAAGAAATCCCAGAAATTACTAATTCATCAACTACAAATGAAGCCTTGCAAATTGTGGATGGTGGCGTAATAAAGTCGACATTATTACACTCCAGAACAATTAACAGGGTAGATGTGCAGTTGAAAGGAGTTCCTGTAGACTGAAATTTTAACCCTCCCAGAATCAATTAGATTAAAAGGTTTGAAATCGGACTCAGGGATTTATAAGTCAAATAAGAACATAGTAGAAATATTAATTATTAATACTTTAAACAAAGGTATAGTTGTAGGGAAAGGTACACAAATTGGATGTTTTCAGGTGTCTACCAAACCCATCAAGATTTTAAATGATAGTGAGGAGGTGGAATGACCAATTTCATCAACCTGTTTAATTCAAGAAGAAATAGAATTAAGAAAGAAATACAAGAATCAATTAGATTCTACTAATTGCCCTGAGTTGGATAAACGTTTAGTTGCTTTGCTTGCGAAGCACAATAACGCTATTGCTTTACCGGGGGACGTCTTAGGCAAAACAACTGTTTTAAAACATCAGATTAAATTAAAACCAGGAACACAGCCTATTTACATACCCGCCTATAGAGTTTCCTACTCTAAATTAGAAATAGATAAACTGATCACTGAAATGTTATCGCAGGATATCATTGAACATAGTAAAAGTTAGTGGAACTTTCTTTGATTTTGGTGCCAAAATCAGATGTTACTATGCGCCCAGTTTTGATTATAGGGAATTGAATAAGCACACCATTCGCTACAGGTTACCATTACCAGTGATAGGTGACATTTTAAGAAGTTTGGGAACTTGGAATAGATATTTTAGCACTATAGATATCAAATCTGCTTTTTGGCAGAGTTACATGAAGACTCACGAGAGTTCACAGCATTTTCTACTCCAACGGGACATTATGCATTCAAAAGGATGCCATTTGGGTTATATGATAGTCTATTAACTTACATGAGATTAATGAATACAATTCTAGATGGGTTGTTAGGAAACACTGCCAGTGTATCCCTAGATGACATTTTAATAGTTTCCCAGACAGCAGTTGAGCACTTTAAGAAATTAGATTTGATATTCTCAAGACTAGTTGAAGCAGGTTAGAAAGTAAAACTTGAAAAATATAAGTTCTTGCAAGACAGTGTTATTCATTTGGGACATAAGATAGACATGGACTACAATGAATTCAAAAGTTGAAGCAGTCAAGAATTTTCCAGTTCCAACCAATGTAGACAAGGTTAGGAGCTTTTTGGTATTGACAGGATATTATAGAAAATTTACTCAACGATATGCTGACATTGCTAATCCATTAAGTTCTGTGTTGAGGAAGGACTTATAGTTCTCCAATTTTAATATTTCCAGGCTGTGATCAAGATTTCATTCTTTGCACTAATGCATCTGACATAGGATTAGGAGGAATACTTATGCAAGAGAGAAATGGAACTTTGAAACCAATAGCTTACACATCAAGACTTTGTAAAAATGCAGAAACTACTCTATAATAGAAAGAGAAACATTAGCAGTGATATATTCATTAGAAAGTTTTAGCGATATGATACTGGGATATCCAATCAGAGATCCTACAAAACTACCAAAGGGGTATAAGATAGAGGAATTTCATTTGACTAATGGACTTTTGAATAGAAAAACAGTTATAAGCGGGAAAGGAATTTCTAGAGGTCCAGTAAATCAGTTGGTAATACCACAAACTCTTATAAAAGATATATTGAAGTTACTTCATAATACTGATTGTAGCTCACATCCAGGAAAGGATAACTTATAGACAAGCACAACTTAAATACCTTTGGCCAGTTATGAAGATATAATTAATTGAAAATTGTTTGAAATGTGTTAAGGCAAAACCTGCTCCTATACTTGCCTATCCCTTTCCACAGAAACCGTGGGCAAGAGTTCACATAGAATCAGTACAGAGAAGAATGACCAAAATGATACAAGGACTCGGAAATTTGCCTTACGAAGAGAGGCTTAGGCACCTAAACTTACACTCTCTGGAAAGACGCAGAGTGCGGGGTGATCTAATAGAAGTGTTCAAGTGGATCAAAGGCTATAACAAGGGTGATGCAAGCAAGGTCATCATAATAAAACAACAGGGCAGGACTCGCAGTAATGGGTATAAACTGGACAAATTTAGATTTAAGAAGGAAATAGGCAAGAATTGGTTTACAAATAGGGTGGTCGATGAATGGAATAAACTTAGTAACCACGTAGTAAGCGCTGAAACTATCAGTTGTTTTAAAAAACGATTAGACAACATTATGGATGGGGACGACAGGTGGTGATGGATACGGAGCTGCCTAGTGTAGGCCTTATGGTCTTTTGCAGTCTCCTTTATTTCTTATGTTCTTATGTTCTTATGTTCTTATACATTGGAGTTACCTATGTCTGAGAATGGATATAAATATATATTTGTTGCCATTGATTATATTATTTTTCAAGATTTTGTATTTTACAACCCATTCCAAATAAGAAAGCTGAAATTATTGCTTCAGTAATCTATGATCAGATAATCTGTAATTTCACTACACCTAAGATCTTAGTTTCAGATAATGGAACTGAATTTAATAACAAAATCTTGGAAAAATTATGTAGTTTATTTAAGATAAAGAAAGTAAACATTCTAGTGAATCATCCACAAAGTAATGGAGTTGTAGAGAGGTTAGATAAGAAAATTATTACATGTCTTAGAAGTATGATAAGTCCTCATAGTATAACTTGGGAGACTTGGATTCCTTGTGTTAAATGTACTCAGAACAACCAAATTAATATAGCAATAGGTGAAA
>NC_134803.1:43247214-43269714 GCF_046742065.1 Oratosquilla oratoria | reverse complement strand
CTTTCAAGTCGCTCTTGATGCTGAAAACGTGCCCAGCTATATCTATGTTGGCATGACCATAGATCTGACCGTTTACATTCAGGTCAATTTCCGCCACTGTTATTGGCTTCCTGTAAGCTGGGAGAAGGATCTCTGTGGAAGCATGGATCTTCTTGTCGTGATGGGTCCAAATAAAATGGCCTCCGATGTGGTGAAGATCCATGAAAGGAGTCTCTACGATGAACTTTCCCTCAACGTTGGCAGTGCCCTCAAAGTGGAAAAGAATGTCGACTAGAATCTTCTCTCCAAAAATTTCGCCCTCCAACGAAAGCCCATGTTTTTTAGTATCTTTGGGAAGTCCACCCTTCAGTATGAGCTCATAATCATTGTAGCCAAGTTCAGTGAAGAAGGCAGTGTTAGAGAAGGAACGTTTAGCGCGTAGTCGATGCATACCAGTAAGAAGGCTGTTAAGACGAGCTTCCACTCCTTCAGAGTCATATACGAATCTGAGTTCAATGTCCTTATCATTGCCAAGATCAAGGTCAAAATCGACATAGAAGGCATTCTCTCTATTGAAGCCATACTCTGCTTCATACTCAATTACAGGATATCCTAACTGGCCGAGATCAAGTTTTCCAGCCAGGCCTTCCATGTAACTGTTTGCTCTTGGACTAATAGAGAAGATCAAGTCCTTACCATGTCCATACCCAACATTTAGAGTGACTGTTTGCCCGCTCAGGACCAATTTGATCGCCATTCGCGAGTCATTAATCAGTACTTCACTCGTAAAATGAGAATCGCTTATTCCCATCAGTTTCAATGCCGTTTCAATTTTCAGGTGGTGACCATGGATTCTGGTTTCTATGACACCGTGTCGCATGTCATTCTGGTTGGAGGTGTCAAAGGTAAGCATAACGTCACCGGGGATTCTAAAGGAAGAGTTGCTATTAAGCTGGAGGTAGATCCTTTCGCTGTTCCTGAAACCTTTGAAGTTGATATTCAGGTTGTGTGTCTCGAATCCAAAGGAAATACTTCCCAGTTTATCTGCTTTCTTCCCGGTCCCGTTAAGAAGGTTTTTGATATTGTAAGACGCGGCGAAGACAATGGGCTTCTTGTCAGGAAGCAAGAAAGAAATTTCAAAGGAGCTGTTGTCGTAAGACCTGAGTTCATATTTACCGGTCAGTCTATAATGAACTTCATTCACTGTATACATGATCTCAGCTTCATCATTAGCCCAAGTGGCATCAAGTGAAAACTTGCTGAAGGAATGGAAGGGTGTACTAATTCTCGCTTTGAACTCTCCTTCGCCCCTGTTCGTTACTTCCAATTCCATAACCATTTTGATCTCTATGTTTCCATGAGCAAGCATCAGTGTGACCATCTTCTTTGTAGGAGACAATCTGTACGTGACATCAACAGTGACGTTCTTGAAATATTCAAATGTTGTTGTGATTTGGGCACCGACCTTGGACTCATTTGCTTTGAGCACCAGGTCAATCTTACTATCTGCATACCCCATATGGAGATTGAATTTGATGATGTCAGCAAATTGTGTGTCAAGAACGAATTGGGCACTTGGGATAATCTGAATGGGAGACACAAGGGAAAGCTCGGTGAGCAAGGTCGTATCTGTTTGTTTGTGGACAGCCTTGACACTAAAAACGGTTTCTTTGTTTCTTGCCAAAGAAAGTTCGACGTGGGATTGTCTGATGTCATTAATATCATAAATGATATGAAGGTTGGCACTCCCAATGGTGAGTGACTTGAACTCGAGTTTTCCATTGAGAACATTGTAGTTCTCACCTGGAATCCACTTTGCATGAATGGAAGATTTCTCTCCAGCAAATGCGACGGCAATGTCGATGGACTTGAAACTTTTATTTCTGAAGTCATGTTTAAACGTCATTTCTATTTTTCCTAGGTAAGGTAAATTGATTTTCGCACTGTTACTGGAGAATTCTGGGTTAAGGTCTTTAAAGTCGATGTCAAGAGAAACGTGGAATTCTTCATAAGATAGAAGAGTTTTTACTTCAAATTTATTTACGAAATCGTACTCAACTTCGAATCGTGTCCTGAGGAAACCTGGAATGTTTGTTGTGCTCTCCAAGTCAAATGTGAACTGTTGTTGAAGATCTTCCGCCAGGTATTCAAGTTTCTGGTGGCCTTTATATTCTCCAAGTGTGAAATTACTCCTGCCTACAAAAGTGTTATCCCATTTCTGGCTTAGCTTCATATTCAAATTAAGGTCAGGCATGAAGGCACTAACTCCAAAAGCTGTATGGATATCTGCATTGGTTAAGCTGCCGAATGTTCCCATCAGTTTACCCATGGCGTAGGTGTTTTCGTCACCAATTCTGAAGAAATGATCGTGCTGCGTGCCAACGTTTGAGAATTTCCACTGTGTGGAGATTTTAGTGATTGGTTCTATTGTAGATGTAAACGTAAAGTCCGTTTCAAAAATACCAAGTTTACCATAACCAGAAATGTGGACACCTCCTGCAGTTATGTGGAAGTCGGCAGCATCTAGGTTTGTGAAGTCCCACTTGCCTGAGACATCCGTGGATCGCCGCATGCCACCCTCAGATGTAAAGACTTGTATATCAGCGTTTCCACTCCAGGGATTATTCACATCAACCTCAATGTTGAATTCAATTTTGTGGTGTTTATTCTTACTGGGGATAAGTTCTATGACAATCTTCTTAGGTTTGGTGATAAGATTGAGATCCATCTTGGCGTTTAGGATACTTTCATTGTGGAAGAGGTTATCAGTGAACAAAACACTGAAGTAACCTTCCTGTGGAATATGGCTCATGTCTCCCTCAATTTTTATTTCCATTTGTTTTCCATCCTTTTCCAACAAAAGAGATATGATACGGAACGCCTCCTGATACAAACGGAGTCGGTGATACTGGGTGTGGGTCGAGCGCACTTGTACTTCAATGTCATTCTTGTTAATAACACTGTTATGCTCGCCCCTGATGTGGAAGAGCTCCTCATTACCAATCGTTGCTTGAACTGTAGCCTTGGAAATGTCCCCAAAGACAAATTCATATTCTGCCTTCAAACTGTCGGTGACATATCGGGGATTGCTAATGTAGAAATGCCCGGACAATGGACTTAGGACTATGTTAACCTGATTGTGTTCGTGAGTATCAGAATAAAAGCCTCTGAGCTCCATATTCTCCAACAATTCTGACTTGAAGTTAAGAGTAGTTGAGGAAGCCTCAATCTTGGCAGTGTGTCTTGCTGTATTGTAACTTAAATCAAAGGAGACTGCCTGGAAGTTTTGGAATGGAGTCTGAATCTTAATTTTCACATCTCCGGCTTCGAGATTTAAAGTACCTATAATATGGAAAGAAGTTAGCTCACCATTCATTTCGGCTCCTAAATAGGCTTCTGGTTCTTCTGTATTCAGATATCCTTTAAGAGTAAATGGCTGTGGTACCCAAAAGTCACATTTGGTTGAGACTTGGAAAGATTGTATGATTCCCTTAGGGACAACGTGGATGGTGAGGAAGTTGTCATTTCTTTTCATATCAAGTGAAATCTTACCCATCTCGTCAACACTGACAGTCAATGAAATCTTGCGAGCCAACTCGTAGGGTGTCTTGATGTCCATTTGGATCAAGTTAGAAGTAGCTGTAACACTTGCCTCTGCATCCTTGTCTTTTATTACCTTTATTTCAACAGATCTTCTGGTACGGTCGAGAGAGCCTGTGAGTTTTAGATTTTCAAACCCTTGTAAAGGAGAATGCATTTGAAGGTCCAAATCGTCTCCCACAAATTTACCAATGATGGCTAAGCTTTTAGAACCATCTTTTTCAAATATGAGTTTTAAATTTTCATTATGATGAGCAAAGTCAAGCTTGGTTATAAGGCTTATGACTTTCCATCCATCGACAGGAGTCTCCATCATGGTAGTAAGCTCAACATTGTTGTCATTAAATAATCCGCCAAGGGAGAAAGCATATGTTTTGCTGTCAAGAACGGCTCTGACAAGAATAAGTTGGTCTTTGTTATTAGGATCATATTTTGCTTGAATGGAGATGTTTTCATAGCCAGGGAAGGGAAGGCTTGCAGTGATTGTGAAATCAGATTTGAATGCAGACAGGCGTAGAGCGGCAGTAAGCTGATAGGTGATATCATTATAGAAAATTGTAAGTGAAGCGTCCTTCCTCTCCGTTTCCCAGTTGTAGAGAGCATCAACGTGAACAACCTTGAGATCATCAAAAGGCGTGGTTAATCTCACTTTGACCTGTCCAAATTTCAGAGTACCTTCAATTTTAAAAGTGTGAGGTCCAATTTTGAGGACGGCTTCTCCAGTCTTGTGTAGTGTATCAAGATTGGCTTGAAGAAGAACAGTTTCATAACCTTCAAATGGTGTCATATACTTAATCTCAATGTGATCATTGCTAAAGTGACCCTTAGCAGAGAAATTCCAAGTCTTGATGTTTTTATTGAAGGTGAAGGAAGCATCAAGGATTTGGTTGATCTGGTCGATAGTGAGGTTGTAACTCGCCCCTAGAGATTCAAGTTCTGCTAAAGGAGTTTTGATCTTGAAACTTCCACCATTTATGTTGTAACTGGCTTCAGCAGACACTTTGAGTGTGCCCTTCTCGACTGAGATTCCAAATGTTTTGATATCTGGGACGATATCGTAGTGGGACTTCATGATAAGCTTCTCCCATCCAACAACGGGGCTCGTGATGAAAACGTAAAGAGTGGATTTCGTGGGAGTATAGCTGGCACCAGTACCAGCTTCAAACTTTTCGTTGTTTCTTTGGAATAGAACCGAGGCCTCTATGTCATTACCGTTGACCTCATAGTGGCCAGTGAAAGTCAACTTGGATATATCTTGAATAGGAGTCTGCAGACTGAACGAAATCGATTTAGGGGTGATGTAATACTCAGTGCTAAACTGGTATACGTCGTTCTCTTTTGAAATTTCAAGGTCTATACGGTTGTTGCCGACGTGTCCAGTGGCTGCCATGTTATAGCGGGGCAAGGGTGATGTTAAGGAGACCAAAAATAGCCTTTCGCTCATGTTAAACACACCATTGATGGTATATTTCAAATTATTAGTCTCGAAGCTTGCTAAAACTTTGTGTTGTAGTCTTGTTTTACTGTAGTCTCCATTTAGCTTAATTCTTTCATATCCAGGGATAGTTGTATTTGCATCAATCAAAAAAGTATTGTCGTTTACCTTGATGTTCATCGAGAATTCGTGTAGTTTATGTTCTTTGATAAGAGAAGCATAAACCGTACCGACATCATTCTTCACCTGTAATATAGCTGTTAACGATGCTGACGTATATCCTTTGATGGGAGAGGCAAAGTTTATCTTAATCTCATTATTAGTGAGGGAATATTTACCATTCATTTTCAAGGAATATAAAGCGCTATTTTTCCTGAAGGTAATACTTGCTTCCTTCTGATCACTGGAGAAGTCTGCTTCCATTGCCAGTTGAAAGTTGAAGCCTTGGGCAGGAGAGGTACTAGTGGCTATATCTAGCTTTGGAGTCAGTTTGTCTTTCAGGACAAGGATCTTCATCTCATAGTAGTCTGGCTTGTTGACCATCTTCACACCAAACTGGATTTCGAAGTCAGATATTTTATAGAATCCTTCTAAGTCCAGCTTCCATTCTGGCAAAGATGTCTCAATATGTGTAGTGAAGGATTTATTGTTAACATCAACACTTGTAGAGAATTCGCCCTTCATCCCTTCCTTTTCCATGGTGATTATAAGAGAATAGGGATTTGTGAAAACGTTCAGATGAGCTTCCAGGTTCAACAGGGACCATCCATTCAAAGGAGTAGTTATAGTTGCAATGGCACTGGTCTTGAAAGCATTTTCAGACGTGATGGAGAATTTGCCACGGTAGTCATCATTATTTTGGTAAATTTTAATGTCAGCCATTTTCAGTCCGTCCCTTGTCTTCAATTTGACCTCACCACCTACACGTCTAAGAGTCTTGAAGGGCAAGGTAATTTTTAGTGTCATGACAGGGGCTGCCATATCTCCCAAATTAGCCAAGGCTCGCACAGAAACTGTTTTCGAACCGTAGCTGGAGTCGAAGTTAATCTTTTTGGTTGTCCCCTCGAAAACATACTTTGCATCTATGTTGATTATTTCTTTTGTATAGAAAGGTATAAGAGCATTGAGTGTAAGCTGTCCTTTTCCGTTCTCAATTTGCGCTTTTCCTGTTATTTCGATTTTATAATCGTTTCTGAAGACAGAAGCACCGATGTCCACTGTTGAAAGGAGCAGGGAAGCACCAAGTCTTTCCCATCCGTGGAATGGTGTTGATCCTTTGAAGATAATTCGATTGTCAACAAATTCTCCGCGAAGTTTCAATTCATTTGAAGCGTGCTTCATTTTGATGTCAAAATATTTCTCTGTGAGATCGTAAGAGGCAATAAGGTGAAGATCGTCTATAGAAGTAATAGGAGACTTGAAGCTGACATGGATTTCAGCTTTGGACATGGAATAATCATATCCCCATTTGGTAATGAATTCACCTGTTTTGCCATCAAAGTCCATGTCGATCTGGATCCCATAATTTGTCATTTCACCTCGTATAAGGTACTCATGATTATCAGTTGTAAGAATGGTGGAAACATGGTAGGGCATGTAGTGCAAGTTATAAGCAATGGATGCTGACAACCTTCTGAATTTTTCTAGAGGCGTTTCAACGATGATGGAAAGTTTTTCTTCGTTTTCTGACCTGGAGAAAGTGGAGGTTATTCTATGCGTATGGATGTATTCATATGAGAAGTCAAGGGACTTACTGATAGCGTCTTCTTGATAACTCCCTACAATTTGTACTGGATGGCGTAGATATGTAGTGTCTAGATTGAGAAGACCTTGGATTTTGTTATCATAAGCATCACTTGTGGCAGTCAGAGTAATTTTATTGTCATTCCATGTAATTGAGCCATCGAACGATTTCTTTGGGTCTAGGGAGAAGCTTCCTTGAACGGCCACTGGAGCGAAGAGATAAGTATCCAACTTTAACTGGAGATTTCCTGAGTTATCTTTCAGCTTGGTGAAAATAGAATTGACGATTTTCTTGCATGGTTCGACCTCAATTGTCAGTGTAGAATTGATTTCATTTTCGTTGTGATGGTAACTGAAAGCAGCTCGAAAGTCCTCAGTGAAGGAGGACTTGCTGGCAAGCGAAGCATCTATTTGGAGTTGCGAGGACTGTCTCTTCATGTCAAAGAAAACTTCTGAACTAATGGTCTTCTCATACCAAGTGTACTCAAAGTCATGGTGGAAGCGGTATCCATCAAGAGACTGCTTGTTCTTCAATTTATAATAATTGTTGATTTCAAAATTATTCTCCCAGTTGAAGACATCGGTGAAGAGGAATAAGTGATTGATAACAAGCGATGACAAACTTTTGGCTAATGAGAGTTTCGTTTCATACTTGTTTCCATCGTTCTTGTGCGAAATAAGCATGTTTATGTCCTGAAGCTCCTCCATGCTGGAAGCAATGGCTACATTCATTTTAGCCCTTCTGGAATGGGTGTCTAATACTGCATCAGTGTTGACTGCGATACGATTTCCGTTGATACTAAAGTCAGCTTTAAGGTCGAGGGTGTTTGCAATGAGTTTATAGTTTAGAACGGCTTTAGCATTTGTATCCAGACTGCTGACAGAGGAAGAAAGTTCGAAATTGCTCATAGCGTTCACCTTGCCTTCAGCGTAAATTTTTACTGTGTTGAAGTCAGACCAGAAGCGAGACATCTCGATGTCATAGATGAAATAATCTATGGACTGGCTTTGGGAAATGGTAAATGTCAGTGGTCGAGTGACAGGGGTAATCAGGCGAAGGTTTCCGGTAAAAGCGGTATGGTCTCCAGTTACCGTTTTCTGACCGTTGATGTTTAGAATAGCCTTCTCGTTGTTTGCTTTAAGCTCAGCAAGGAAGGTAAGCTCTGAATCTCTCAATCTGTAGTTGACGTTGGCAGAAATGGAGGGTATAGCTTTGTTAGAAGTGTCCATCTTAAGAACGAGCACGATGTCATGGTCATGCGAGATGTCCACATGTCCTTTGGCAGTAAATAGAACAATTGTCCTGGGACCATAGTTAGCTTCGAGATCGATAGATAGGTCTTGACTCCTTAGAGTGTGGCGGAGAGAAACGCTTAGATTATCTGTGAAAGGCGAACTGAACGCAAGATCCATCATTGTTTCTTCATTGGCGTATGTGAAGCTAAAGGCTCCTTGGAGCGGCTTGTAGTTCAATTGGCCTTGCAGCTGTGATTTGATGTCAGTATTTTCCATTTGATGATTGAGTGAAATCTTGGCCTGTTCGTAGCCCGGAATACTACTTGTGAATGACATTTCGGACATTAGAAAGTGCCGTATGGGAGTTCCTTCGTACTTGTTGATGAGAGAAAAGGAAAGTAGTTCAGCATTTTTCCAGACAATGGTAATACTACCATGGTGTTCTTTGCCATGGGCATGGAAGGCAACAGTAGCGCTCTGCTTTTCGTACCCAGCAAATGGCGTCTCCACCAGAATGGAGAGAGACTTTTCCTCACCCATGCTATAATTTACAACGGAAGTAATTTTTTGCTTCGGTGCCCACTCAGCTTGCAAAAGGATCTTACCATTGGTTGCCCTGACTTCAAACGAGACTTCATTGTTGGGATACTTGAGACTTCCTCGGATAGCCTTTGGACTTACCATACCAAACACATGGAAGCTCTTGGACTGGTCATTGGCTTTGTCCCAGAAGGCAGTGACTTCTATACTCTTCTCCTCTGTTGTTGGCGAGATCTGAAACCCAAATGAGAACTTATTGTTAGAGAAGTCGACAATGTAGATATACGAGACTTTTTCACAAAGCAGCAAATTATACAGTTACCACATTTGTTTACCTTAGCTTCTAGAAACATATGTTTCAAGAAATTAACATCAAGAAGTAGGGAAGTGTGACAAACTTCTGCCTTGACGGTATAGTCTCTGTCGTTGATATTCAGAAGGAGATCAGCATTAGCTTTTTCACTGTCGGCAACAATAGCGGTGTCAAGGATCACCTTATGTCCCGTTCCAACAAACTGAGCATCCAGGTCAATGTCGAAAGACGAGACGGTAGATCTGTTTTTGAAGATGGCTTCAAAACTGTACCCCACGTCTTTTAAATTCGAATTTACCTGCAATATACATATAAAAATCACTTGTTTAATGTAGCCTATATGTGCACGAAATATGTTAGGAATCGTCTATTATATGTTCATGTATAAGAATACTAAATTTTATAGAACTTATTAATGATATTAGGAAATATAACACGCCATTTTAATCATCATCATCAAAATCAGTGCGAATCACATGTTGATGCTATTCCCTGCACTTTTTTTTTCCGAGAAAACCCACCCTTCCCATACCAAAACAGATCTAGCCATGAGTATTTTGGGGGGCGTCCCTTTGTTGTTCCTATTGCTGTCGTTCCTTAATCTGTCTGGCCGAGCATTCCTATCTCCCTGAGGAGCGCCACGGCTGGAACGGAGATTTCTCACATCTCTTATAGAATGTATATTGTGTTGGCGTGCGTGATTGTGTACAATGTAGTCTTCCATGATGTGTAGTATCGGATGAAGTGGTACATCCTGGACAGTTATCTGTTATGCAATCATGCAACCTCTTTTTGGTAACTTAGAAGGGCTGGATGGTGGCCACATTGCAACCTCTCTTCTCAGGAGAGAGAGGATTCAGAGGGATGGATATCCAGTGGGGGGGGGGGGTTGGCATTGTTTCTTCTACCGGGATTTACCTCTCGCCGAGATAACCATGTGAGTAGGATCAATATCAGGAAAGCGTACCACATGTCTGTATAGCTGGAGTCGACTGAGTCTCACGAAACAGTCGCTGGTTTGAATTGAAGTCAACGATACTTCACAATTCCCTGAAGACACTTTGTTCCAAAAATGTCGAGACACATCATGAAGTTAGCATTTAGTGCTCATATCTCACATCCACATAGCAAGACAAGGGGAACAAACGACTCTTTAAGATTCGGGTATTCGCCCTTCTGCATAAATTTCTAAATCACATACTTTGGTTGAACGAGTCTTGATGTGGTTATGCCTTGTTTGCACTGTCTTGTTTGCAGAGCCGACTTGGTGGATTTGACGGGAGCAGGTTGCAACTGCACCCCTATCAGGATCTCCATATCTAGATGTTAGCTTAATATATTACTAGAAAGGCACTACGTAATATTAAAAAAAAAATTGTAAAATGCAATGTGAGGGCAGAGCGCCGAAAGACCTTTTGGGCCAAAACAAGAATAGAAGAAAAGAGTTGATAGAGGGAGAGAGAGAAAATGAGAGGGAAAAGACAGAATTGGAGAGAGAGAGAGTGAGAGAGAGAGAAGCAAAATTGTCGTATGTAATTTTGGATGTCTGCGTAAATTTTAGTTTCAGATTAATCTCCATATACTTGAGTGTTTTTCGACTAGCGATATCTATACTACCTATATGTCTTTTAAGTCTGATAATATACGAATAGCTGCAGCCGAAGAAAAGAGCACTTGGACAATCATTTAAATATCACATTTACACAGACTAACCTTTAATTTGTACTGGCCAGGAGCAATCCTGATGAATGAGGCTTCTGTATAAAATTTGCCGAGGGGAAGTGTGATGGAACCAGCGCTGTGGTATTTTGCACTTAAGAAGTTGAGCTGAACCTGTTTCTCGAATGCTAGCTCGTCAGTCAGACGAATCTTAAGATCACTGTTGACTTCGTCGTTATTATGGAGGTGGTGGAAGAAGAACATGTAATTTATATCATGATTAGGACATTTGATCATCGTACTGGCAGTGATATCGACGAACTGGTCTTGAACTCGATCGTAATACCAGGAATGCTCAACACCCCAAGCTGTGGCACCATAGATTAGATCGATCTTAGTTTCCGTCTTCCCGGACGTTATAGTTGTTCGTACTTTGGAGTCGATACTGGACGAGGGAAACTGGGAAGGTGTAAACTGGAAGTCTAACAAATAGACCTTGGAAGAAATGTAGTCATCCAACTTCAGAAGACCTGTATGCTTGATTGTTTGTTTAGGGTTCTCTATCCAACGATATTCGATGTTGAAATTGGAAGACAAAGAGGTTTCCTCCATTTGATAGATTCCTTCGAAGGAGGCGTCTAGAAGTGGAGAATTGAGGGAGGTTTGGAGGTTCATCTTACGATCTCCTGCGTCAATGGCGGCTGAAAAAAAAAAAAAATGCAAAGATAAGAACATACTTGAAAAGAACTCTTAAATACGACATGAAAACATTCCAATAACTTATATTGCCTTTAAGAATATAAGTAAAAATACTGTGTGCTGAACTTACCATGAAAAGTGATGGGTTTTGCGTTCAATGTGGCAAGTGAAAGGTCGGCTTGGCACTTCTTGTCTTCAGCATTTACGAGAAAAGCTCCTTGTAGATTTACTATTTCTGCCCCAGACGTTGTGATCACTATTGTCGGTTTATACTGGATTTGTATATTATTACGCTGTGTTGCGAGATTAGCAATGAGTGTATATTTGTTGGTCTGGCCTAGATCGATCTCAAATCGGGCTTTCTTATCAGCACTAGTTAAGTGGTAGCTTCCGTGAGCATTGATTGCCTTCCAAGGAGTATAGAGGCTGATATCGAGAGAATTTTCATGCCGGGAGAGTTGAAGAGACACTTTACGGTCGATTGTTGAGTCAGGGGTGTCAAAAAGGAAAGAGATGTCGTTATTCTCTCGTCTGAACTGAAGAAGATAAGAAGATTGGGTGTCAGTTTTCTGTGTGAAGATTTGGGCTTCCATAGGTCCGATGAATGGGAAATAAGGAGCATTAGGTTGGGGAAGTGGGTAATTAACAGAACCACAAATTCTAAGGCCAAGGAAGGAAGTGGCAGTAATACAGTTCTCATGTACAGGACTGTCGTCTGGTATGACTTGGACCTCCCTGTCTCCATCGTAATAGAAAAAGTCATTATTCACCTTTAGAACTTCAGTTTTCTCCTTGGGCATATCGAATGCAATGTCGACAAGTTTTCCTCCTTGAATAATTATTTTGCCATCAAAGGATGTGGATGTGTGCAGAGTGGAGACCATCTTAACTCCTGAGCGAGCCATGAAGGCATCGACATATACACTACTAGCCATCTGTATGGCGGCAGATGGATGGATCTTACCTTCGATATTGATATTATTAAGACTTCTTGGCAGGAATGTTCCAGACATTTTAAATCCAACTGTAGCCGATCCATTGACTGCAAGTGTGATAGGAAGACCAGATACAGAAGGCAAGGAGAAATCTGTGTCGACGATGGCAAAGGATTTTAGATAGTCGACATTACCCTTACGAGCTAGTTCAGTAAGAAGATCCATGGGGTTGGAGAAGTCTGAGAAAATATCTGCCAGTCCGTGAAAGTGTTTGTAGTACATTTCGTTTCCAAATAGTCGCAAGTAGAGAGAACCACTGGGTTCGTCTGTTGTATGGTCAAGTATAGATTCAAGTGTTGTTGTTTCTTCCTTATTTTTGCCTTGACGAAGATTCTTGAGTATACCAGCAATGGTTTCTTCTGGATAGTAACCGTTAGGCCCAAAGAAACGCTCTATGTATGCCTCGAAGCCCTCAAATCTTCCTCCGATTTCGAAAAAGTTGATGGATTCTCCAAATAGGTCCATCGTGAGGTTGAACATGGCAGAGCGTGGCAAGAATGATCTGTCAGAGAAGATAACATTACTTTCGACAGTGGACCCAACATTGATCTCGTTCATAAAGAATGATGACTCAAAATTACGTGAAAATTTGAGGTTGGTGCTGTTGAATTTCTGCTTAAGTAGATCTCGACCAATGAGGTCGTGCATCCAGAGTTTGCCAGGAGCAGCTGACTCATGCAAGTTAGTTAGGTGCGTCCAGACGAAGGAGCTGACGTGGTTAACCGGCTCAGAAATCAAACGATCTTTGATTACTTCAATCACTTCCTTGGTAGGGCAGGTCATGATGGACAAGTAGGAAGCGATGCGCACTTCGATGTTTTGGTGAACATCACTGAAGACCTGCATTAAGTTGGAACGGTCGTAATGACAGGGGGCGTGTCGCCAAGCATCCAGAGCAGCAACACGGATCTCCATATCGTTGTCTTCGGTGTAGCACCGCTCCAGAATAGAATCTGCGTTGACCCATCGGCCGGCGTTACCAAGAGCCTTGAGGGCCACTACAATTCTTTCTTTTTCCTCCTCGGTGAAAGATCGGCATGCGGATCCCAGCTGAGCTTCGAAGAGAAGCAGAAGCTTCTTAACACCGACATGCTCTCCGCAGGTAGAGTCCTTCAGGCAGTAGTTATTGATGAGCGCCGAAATTCCTAACATGGCCTGCTTTGTGGGAGTTGTTTGTAGTGTCTGGAAAGAAGATAAAAGTGAGTTCATCCATTTTATAACGTAGGCATGCAAACTACTTTAAATTTTATTTTCCGAATACGAAGAAAAGGAGAACAATGGACTTACAGCAAGAGCACTGAATATATCAGGGTTTGGGTTCTTGATGAATGCAAGTGAAGTAAACCAAACATCAGCATCCTTATCACTGATATGATCTGCCCTGAGTAAGTCGCGTATGGTCTCAGCGGATGCAGGTGTGGTAAGAAGAAGAATGGCGTCTACAAGAAACTTATGCTGTTTAGTATCTTTAGTAGTTGCGAGTAGCGTTGTTAGTTGGGAATGTGAGAAACCCCTAAGGTTAGCCACAAGGTCGTAGAATAGAGTAGGAACTCGAGGGTTGATCTCATCTTGGCTAGAAGAATGCAGAAGCTCCAGAAGTTTAGCAGCTTTCTCCACCTCTGCAGGGGTTTCGTGGTACTTAGAGGAATCAAAAATGAGAGGTGAACGCTTCATGAAGTGGTCAGCACCAAAAATGGAAGCCTTGCTGGTGGAAATAAAGACGAGGGTTGTCATAATCTTGGTGACTGTGCCACTTTCATGATTGGAGAAGGGGTGATATATGTGGCTCTCTTCACATTCAGCGTTCCTTAGCCGGCCGTCCTCCAAAATTTGATGACAAGACTGTGTACTTCTGTAGAATCAGACAACAGAATGATAGATTTGTGTTTTATGCAAAGAGCTCTACAAAACTATAACAGTAAATACATTGTTTCATTTGAAAATTGTCACTGGGAGGGAAGAACTGACAGGTTTTATCTAATAATTGAGTTCGTGGTAAAAATTCCACAACTATGAGTAATTGATATTCACACCTAGTGAGGTTATTGGTATATCTATATACTGAGAACTTTTTCCCCCTTAAATGTGAGGTAGCCAAGTCAAATGCTATTCCCACCCAATTCGCTCCCTTCCACCACCTCCAGCCCTCCTGTCTCAGCTCCTCATGGATGACGGATCATCCCTGCATCCGCCAACTGCCCTGGGTCTAACGCAATGCAGCAAGACACAGTACATTTACAGCAAGACCGTTTCACTTAATCGGCGACCACCCTCTCCCCTACCCTCATGCAGAAAAAGAGAAAGTTGTGGAGAAATCACTTCGGGCTGCGTCAAAATATTTACAAATAAGCGCCCCCTACCCCCCATCCTCCACATCTCCCTTGCATAACAGTATTATCCATACAGTCAATCTCCACTCATCCCTATTTCCTTCCTTCTCCCTTCCTTGCTCAACAGATATTCCTTTCTTGCTCACCGCCTCCTTCACCCCATCCATCCATCTCATTCTCGGTCGTTCCCTCAAGTTCACTCTTTCCACCTCTGCCTTGCATACCTCTTTTACTAATCTTGTATCACTCATTCTTTCCATGTGTCCAAACCATACTTCAAGCCACTCGCTCTCTAATTCCCATTCTAACACTTGCGTAAAAAAAACTTGACTGCCCTTAACAGCTTTCCCCTAATCCCATATATCTGCGAAACCTCTCACAGTGCCTTTCTATCTAGCCTGTTAAAAGCCTTTTCCAAATCCATAAAGGTTAAAAAAAAAAAAAAAAAATCGTTACCTTTTCCTAAAGCTTTCTGACATCTACTTTACCACAAAAAATCTGATCCACGCAAACCCAAGCTTTCCTAAACCCACACTGTTCCTGACGAATTACTCCCTCTATACCTCTCCTAATACTCTCCCATAAGCCTTCCCAACTACATTCAACAAACTGATCCAACTGAAACTATTACACTTATATTTGTCCCCTTTCTTCTGGCAAAATGAAACTATACAGGCACTCCAGTCCTCCGGCACTCTACCCCCCCTTAGACATACATTAAACAACCTCACTATCTAGTCCACTATCATTTAGCTTCTTTCTTCAGACACTGTATGATACCCGTCTGACGCAGGTACCTTAAATGTTCTCATGATTTTCAGAGCTACTTGCACCTCATCTTTTCTTATTTGTACTCCGTTTTCCTCTCCCATCAACATAATTTTCTTCGCGCCTCCCACTGCTACCACCAATCCGTCGCTATCCTCCACATTCAACAGCTCTCAAAAATACTCCGCCCATCTTCCCCTTACCGCCTCCTCTTAAGTTAAGATCTGTCTATCTGTGCCTTTTACCTTTTCTTCTTTACTTGACTCCCCTCCCCTCCCTCTTTTGATTCCCCTCCAAAACATGATTTAAAAAAAAAAAAAAAAAAATCATGCTCTTCCCCCATTTTGTATCTGCTCTCATATTTGACTCTTTTTTTCTTTTGTTTTACTTCTCTTTTTTATACCTCTCATATGTTCCTCTTACCCTACTGTGCAACCAGTCCCTGAATTCTCGCTGCTTCTCCTCTACTACCTTTTCACTTCATCATTCCACTACTCGCTACCTTTCCTTCTATTCCCTCCCATCCTCCTTGTTCACGTTCTTTGCACGCTTGTCACTTCCTCTTCAAAACACCCCCATTCCTCTTTCACACCTACTTCCACTCTATCCTTCACTTCCCACACTTTTCTCAGCTTCTCCTTATACTCCTGATCCTTTTCCTTCTTATTTAAACAGTTTGCTCTACGCCCCCCTCTATCTTCCGCCCTTCTCCTGTTTCTCCACCTATCCTCCACTCTCAATATACCGTTGACCAAAAAATTATTTGAAATTCCCCCAGTCTTTCCCCTAAGAACAAGGACATCAAAAATATTCCCTCTCTTTTCCTAGATACCACTACATAGTTAATTAATGCCCTATCAGTCACCCTTCTATCCACCATCCTGTCCCATGTGTACTTATGCTTGACTTTATTCCTAAACACTGAGTTAGCTACCATCAACTTTTTCTAAACACATCTCCACCATTAACTCTCCACTATGATTATTTCCAGGCACTTCTAAATTTCCAACACCTCATTGGTATGAGATCAGGGAAAAGCAATTTTCCTGAGAGTGAATGACACCGGTGCCTCCTTCAGTAAAATAATTTACATACCTCATGATGGGCAAGGACTGAATAGGAGATGTACTGGTGTAGCTGGAGGTGGCAAAGTCAGCTGCACGGTCCGGGCGAAGAGTACAAGAATCAAGGTCTTTGGACTTGAAGTAGTTGGTGACTGTACCCTCGACATGAGCCGAATAATGCGTGTTGCACTTGCCAGTGATGTCTGTCTCTTCCACCACCTACGGTATCAAATCACACATGATATATGCTATCTCATGAGTATTAAAATGTTGTTCAAGTTTTGGGCAAACCATATTGACGGTCAGCATTCAAAGATCCTTACCTCCTGGTCAGGGTTGGTCATGGAGTTCTGGAAGGTGGAGAGGACTCCCCTTTTGAAGTTCATAACCCATGTGGGTTCATTTTCTGCTCCGCATACGTGGTCTATTACACCGTCCTGGAAAGAGAACCTGAGGGGCATCTTGGTCAGAGCGTCCGCAAACTCGGAGGAGCGAGAAGACTCAACCAGTTCGACATCTTTCAGCTGTGGAAATTGAAAATAAACATTAGAATGCACGACGAAACTATATGAGTGATTATTTCTAACAAGTTGCCGTTCTTAGAAAGTAAAGTACACATGGTCAACTAACCCGGAGGATGTGTTCACATGGGGAAGACACCTCGATCTCGACTTTGGACTTAATCTGCACTCTGGAACTCTCTTCAGATGTCCCAAGGAGAGAAGTCACTGTGTCTACGGTGTAGTCGTACAGGTAGCTTTTTCCTTTGGGAAGAATTGCACACATAAAATCATAAGAGATATTAAACAGGTGGAAAACTGCACTCAATAGAATGAGATATAAAATGTCGTGGAAACTCATATTTTCTTACCAGTTTCATAGGAGAACTTGTCGGTATTTTTACAGTGGAATGCGCATTGGGACTGCTGGCTTGACTCTGTAAAATGAAAAAAAAAAAAAATTAATGAAAGTGTTATCGGTGATCTTAAAGGTAGAAATGCTGTTTTTAGGCATTTCTCTTCGGATCCTGTATATCTATATTGCTTAGAGTAATTATGATAGTCTAAGCTTTTGTGTTCTGTGTTCTCTGACAGCTATCACTTTATTTACAATATATAAGAATAGGCTATAATGGCAAAGCATTCCGATAGGAGAGCTTGTAATCCTTAACGAGGTTGGGTATAATGATGGAATCTTTATCTGTTAAATGAACGAGTAAGTGGTAAGTAAAATGAATGTTAAACAGATGGATGTATAAATAAACATAAGCGCAGAGAAAGAGATAAACCAACTAGCTAATAGACATTACAACGTAGTGCTTAGGTATTTATCTAAGTGAATCTTGAAGCTTCGAACGGTATTACACGTGATCCCTTCTTTGGGAAGTTTATCATTGACTAAATAGGCGAATTTTATTTTATCTACTTCGAGAGTCAACCCACGCCTTGAAAGCTTATGGTCACTACATCTTGTCTGGTTAATTTTGTGGTTAACCTCTTCGATACGATGACGCGTACGTAGACGTCATGATGCGCGAGTTATACGAGAGTGCCGGATTTGACGTCTTGATTATATTTTGTAGTTGTAGCTGAGTGACTCCCGAATTATGTGATCTGGCTTGATCACGTTTTCTGTGTTTATTTTTACTCTGAGTGAAAGAGAACGAGTAATACAGCAGTGACTTTATATTTCATAACGCGAGTAGTATGATGTATAGTACATTAGGCATCCGATACTGCGCAAGAGAATTTTACTCGTATTGAAGAGGTTAATGATTGAAGAGAGTTATAGTAAAATACTCCACACAACCTGGAACTAGAGTTATATATAGTGACACTTGTTACATATGAGAGCCTGATCAATTTTTAATGTGAGCATATATACATTAATTAAGATACTCAGTAAAACTTGTTCTTTCAAAGCACTTCCTACCAATTATGCCCAAGGTATCACGGAACAGTATGTCATCCTTCGTCTAACCAGCCAAAACCAAAAATCCTGCATCATCTCTTTGCGACAAGTTAGATGAAACGAGAGCTCCTGTTGCCTGGGCTTCGAAGTCCCTAGGTCAGACTTTGGCAAATAGTCCTAAGTCCACGCTGTGGGTAGGAAAAGCCATCTTGACCCTAAACCTCATTTGGTGGGTCGTCAGGCTGGCCCAGAGGCCGTATGACCGCTTGCAGACATGTTAATACGAAGAGTGGGTTGTCAGTTGTACTATTATAATAATTCAGACCGGATGACCGCTTGCATAGATACCATTAGATGTAAAGGCGGTGATCATTCGCTCTATTATGAATGCAATTAGTAGTATAGGTTGCAGTCGTTATAGAATGTAGTTTACCAGCACTTCTATCCGAGTGGGCAATCTCGTGTGGCTGTCGTGTGGGTGGTGTAGGTTAAAGTCACTTTATACGCAGAGTTGCGACATGAGAGGTAAATGAAAATTATTTGGCCACAAAATGGCTCCATGGGGCAAGTGGCTGATATTGTATCGTCACATCGCAACTCTCTGTATAAAGGGACTTTAGATAATGTAATTTTGTAACACAGTTACACATGTACGACGCCCACACATGTTGTGCAGAACAGCATAGTGGTCTGCCATGTGCGCACTGTTCCGCACACACCGCAGAATGGCCACAAAATGGCGGCGTGTCCGAAGTTGTCTCAATTCTATATAAAGGGACTAGTGTAGGTTAAGGTAACGTAAAGTATATGTAAACTACCTTCTTCGGCTATTATAAATTTGATTACCAAATAGTCTCTAAAATTATTTTGCTAATACAAAGAACCTGCAGTTGGTTACTGCATACGACATAAATGATATGAGATGAGTGAAATATCAGTACTAAGATAAAGGCGCTTTGTGACTATCGAAATGCAAACCTTTGAAAATTGTTTATTACCTATTTAGATCACCATCGTATATTGAGAATGTCTCAAATACTCGCATCAGAATTAAAATGTGCAACTCACTGCCAGAGAGGCTCTTCAAAGAAACGTTTTGAGTTTTGTTTTAAATGTCAAATTATGAAATACACTAAATGATCTGACGGCAGATGTGAAGGGATCGGTAAATTCAAGGTGTTCAAGTGAGTCAAAGGCTTTAAGAGTGATGCAAGCAAGGTCATCGTATTAAGACAACAGGGAAGGACTCGCAGTAATGGGTTTGAATAGGACACATTTAGATTTAAGAAGGAAATAGGCAAGAACTAGTTTGCCAATAGAGTGGTCAACGAATGAAATAGACTTAGTAACCATGTAGTGAGCGCTGAAACTATCAGTTGTTTTAAGAAAAGGTTTGACAACTTTATGAATGGAGATGGCAGGTGTAATGGACATGGAACTGCTTAAAGTAAGCCTTATGGTCACTTGCAGTCTCCTTCATTCTTATGTTTTATGCTTCTAAATGGGAATAGAACAAAATATATAGTCATAGTTATAAGATGTATTACATAGCGTTTCATTATGAACGCGTGGCAGTTGTCAAATGTGATATGTCAAATTAATGTATTGAAAATTCGTACTTCACAGTGACGAACGTGTTCTTTATAAATCGAAACTAGGGTTCATTAAAACTCATGTTGACCAACTTAATTAGAAAATTAGACTTAAATCTCGGCGCATCATAATCTGCCAACGAATGTCCTCGCTTGCCGCTCTATACTTACCAGAAAATCATTTACCTGCGCGAGTTATTACAAGATATCTAGAAGATTAAAATCCTGTCCGCATAGAGTGCCTGCATGTATTAGCGAGAATATCGGTCTCAGTGACGAACTCACCGCTTCTCTCTCTAACCAAACAACTATTCTTATTTGTGTTTATAACAATATATGTTGGCGGGACTTAACAGATATGAAGACACCTAATTGCGGCCAAAATCGTCACCTGTGCCTGTTATGCTCGACCATTCAGGGTTGACAGCAAAATAGTAATAATAATAAAATACTACCATTGAATAAACGCGCCCATTGTGAGTCTGGCCACCACTATGAAACTTATTATTGTGCACTGAGCATTCAGAACCATTTACCAGATAATATCAATACAATGAAAATTGTAGTGTATTCATCAGAAACGATCTTTTATTGCGCAGCAAAATTGTAATACCATTCACTAGAAAAGTTAAAGCAGTGATATCAATGTATTTAGAAAGGAAGTACAAAACACTAAACCAGTAAACCTTAGGACTAAGGTTTAATTGATTTTGACCAACAAATTATGAGTTATGTCCAAGTGTGTTTCATGCTGATAGGTTGTAGAACCTTGATGAAGCCTGATTAGTAATAACTACGTTGCATTCTCACCAAAAAGTGGACTGGGAACAGGGGTGACCCTTTAGCCACGAGGTGTTAAGAAGGAAGAGGGGTTAAATGAGTCGTAAGCCTAATCGCAAACTGAGGCGCAGGCGACACAAGTGATACAGCACAGGAAAGGCAGACTTCCTGTTGCTGAACTGAAGTTCAGTTTGAACTTCGTTCTCACTTGAAGTGCTTGTAGATATTTCAGATTTCACATGAGAGAGAAGTTCAAACTGTACTTCAATTCAGCAACAGGAAAATTGTCTTTGTTTTGTGCTGTGTCACCAGTATCTCAGTTTACGCTTAGGCTAATGTGCGTGAATAGGGAGTGAGCCTTAACTCGGTCACCCTCAAGGAAAAAGGGCCTTTGGTATACATAATAACTAAAACAACTAAACAAACCCAGCTCTCGCGAAACTTCGATCCGGGGTTCCTAAGAATGCGAGTTCACTGCGTTACTGATCGAAGTTTGATTATTTGAAAGACTTCACTGTAACGAATGATTTGTTCCATAGAATGATCTTTTTTAATTTTCTTTTTTCGTAAGAATTTTCAAAATATAGTCGTGGTCGCCTTCATTGCTTCCATGTGGAGCAACGAGTCATTAACACTGTCGACAAGAAATTTCACTTGCACTTCAGCAGTTCCCACAGTTCCCTTGCTATAGGTGACATTCCAGGTTTGAATCTGGACAAGCTTTGCAGTGGGGAAGCCAGCATTTGGCTTTGGAAGACCTCTTTAACATTACCAACACTAAGATGGTCTTCCACTTTGAAATAAATGTCCCAGTATCTGGCTTTGGAAAGCCTCTCTAACATTACCGATACTGGAATGGTTTTCAGCACTTCGACAAGAAAGAATAATAAAAAACATTATAACTCCCTCTTAAGGATTTACCTGCTGCAGTAGCAGAAGCCAACAGTGCCACAAGAAGTAGCGGTGTCGTGCAGCGGCGCATGGCGTCGGCGGCTCACACTATCTTGGATAGGTCTAGCCGGCGGTCTCCACTGTACCGGCTCTAGCTGGACACAGCCTTTATATACCTCCTTCTTATCAACCCATGGCAACCAGTCTTCGAAGACCCGAGGAGGTGGGGTGGCACTCGAAGCCCCCATTGCGCAGTTCGATCGAAGACTTCGACCCCACATCGGCCTCCCTTGACGAGAGAGTCTTTGGCACCCCCACGTGGGTGACCGGGAATGTCATACGTCACGTGGAGGCAGGCGCGTACGTCACAGCAGATGACATGTGCAGGGAAATAATTTCTCTAGTTGTAGGTGTGTAATTTTGCGGATTGCAAAATTAAATTATTTTTTACCTTTATACAAAAATATATGGCACCTCCTGGTGCCAAAATAAGAGGGAGGGAAGAGGTTAGAGGGGAGTGGAGTATGTAGGGGATGGAATGGGTGGGAGTGGTTTCTATGCCGTTTTATTTTAGCTTCCTCCCGTGTAAGGGGGAAAAAAGCCTTTGAATTACAGGTTACAAATTTTTCTTTAATTTCTCTGTTTAGGTTAAAAAATACCTCTCATTGATATAGGCACATGTCATTTTATGCTTCGAGTAAAAAAAAAAAAAAAAAAAAGTAAATAAACTCTACTCGTACAGTGTCCTTGAACGCTGATAAGCCTTTATGAAAAAGGTAAGAAAAAAAGTTCTATCTTCATGTTAGTAGGTACGCCACAATTTTTTTTTTTTTTAAATTTGTAATGTATGTTAATAACCACATATTTTCGATATTTTCTAATAGCTATAGCGATATTTTAAAGAACGTTTTGTAAGACAAAAATGAATAAGCAGACAAAATAATAAATAGATAATGAATTAATAA
>NC_134803.1:43092214-43242214 GCF_046742065.1 Oratosquilla oratoria | reverse complement strand
TATTATAATTGGGAAAAATATTTATTAGAGAGGATTATATTGTTTTTCTCCTAAAACTGCATTTTGATATATAAACTAGTTCAACGGCGTGCCAATTTATGCTATGGTTTTTATTGGTAACATGCTGAAATACGGCAGAGTTTTCTTGCCCATATTTGACTGAGTGCTTGTGCTCTTTTATCCTGGTAGTGAGATTTCTACCCGTTTGTCCCCAATATACAGCATTACAATCCAAACATGGCAATTTATAAACTCCAGGAGTTGTATTACTCCTTGGTCTGTGATGTGCATTGACAGTTTTACTGAACAAATTATTGGGGTAATTGAAAATGAAGTTAACATTATCTTCCGGTAACAGTTGCGATATATCATGATTTATTGTAAGGTAATTTTATGCAACAGTTTTCCAACTTATAATTCATAGTGGAATGGGAATCAGATTTATAAAAGATAATCTTAGCTGCTAAGGGCTTTCTGTAAAAACCACGGCGGGTATCCTAATTTTGTTAATTGATTTCTTAGTGATGCTAACTCCGTGTCTAAATATTCTCAAAGTTCTTAAAAATAGGCCAGAAGCGACACTATATTTGATTTTATCTAGTTGGTAGCTAAAGAAATGTAGTTCCCTGTGTGGGTGGGCTTCCTATGCACTATAAATGATAAATGTCCAAGTAGCCGGACACGTTCCCTGAGTAACATATCTGCAGAAGAGGATCACAGATAGTGATCGAAATATACGAATTTCTTTACTTTCGCATATTTTTCTCCGAAAGTGGGCCATTAGTATAATTTTACCAATATACTACATTACTTTGTGATATATATATATATATATATATATATATATATATACACACATATATAAAGCCACATGTTCTTTCTGTATGTTTCTATATATGTGTGTGTATTTCTTCGTAAACTTGAGTATCCGTGTTTGTATACGTGTATTTTTAAACAATAAATGTGTAATATTCGTTTATACTCATCGACCTATAACCTCTTGAGGACGTCAAAGGGGCTTAGAAAGCAGAATTTCACTCCTTGAAAACGAAGTATTTTTCTTCATTAGACAATACTTTTTTTATTTATTTTTATTTATTTTTTTATTTTTTATAGAATTAGTATACAGTGTTTAAGAAGAAAATCAAGCATATATACACATGGGAGAGGGTGGTGGATGGAAGGGTGGCAGATGGAGCGTTAATGGACTATATAGTGGTGACTAGGAGTATGGTAGGAAGAGTTAAGGATGTACATGTTCTAAGGGGAGAGTGGGGGAATATCAGATCATTTCCTGGTGGAAGGTAAATTGAGAGTGGAGAAAGAGGAAAAGGGCAGAAGGTAGGGAGGTACTTAGAGTGAACTGCATAAATAAAGAAAAAAAGGAGAATAAGTATAAGAAGTTGAGAGAGGAGTGGGAGAGAGTAAAGGATAGAGTAGAACTAAGAGTGAAGGAAGAATGGGGACGGTTCAAGGAGGGAGTCATAAGGTGTGCAAAGATAGTGTGTGGAACAAGGAGGGCGGGAGGAAATAGAAAGAAGGGTAGTGAGTGGTGGGATGAGGAAGCAAAGAAGGGTGTAGAAGAGAAGAATAAGGCATTCATATATTGGCTACAAATTAGGACGAGGGAATCGTATGAGAGGTACAAAGTAAAGAGAAAGGAAGTTAAGCATAAGATAAAGAAAGCAAAAAGGAGAGCAGATGTGAAATGGGGAAATAGTATGACAGAAAATTTTGAAAGTAATGAAAAGATGTTTTGGAAGGAAGTTAAAAGAGGAAGAGGAGGCGAATCAAGTAGAGAAGAAAAGGTAAAAGGTGCAGATGGAGAGATGATAATGGAAGAGAAGGCAGTGAGAGGAAGGTGGGCAGAGTATTTTAGGGAGTTGCTAAATGTGAAGGAGCATAGGGAGGGAAAGGTAGTTGCAGTGGGAAGCGCTAAGAAAATAAGAGTGATGAGTGAGGAAAATGGAGGAGAAATCGGGAAGGATGAAGTGAAAGCAGCTGTTAAGATGATGAGAGCAAGTAAGGCACCTGGGTTGGATGGATGCCATGCAGAATGTCTGAAGAAAGGAGGTACAGTTATGGTGGACTGGCTGGTGAGGTTATTTAATGTTTGTTTAAGAGAGGGTAGAGTGTCAGAATGCTGGAGGAGTGCCCGTATAGTTCCGCTTTACAAAGGAAAGGGGGACAAGTGTGAATGTAGTAGTTACAGAGGGATCAGCTTGTTGAGTGTAGTTGGGAAGGCTTATGGGAGGGTCTTGATTGAGAGGATTAGGAGAGGAACAGAGGGAGTAATTGGTGAGGAACAGTGTGGTTTTAGGACAGGTAGGGGATGTGTAGATCAGATTTTTGTGGTAAGACAGATATGTGAGAAAGCTATAGGAAAAGGTAAGGATGTTTTTTGGGCTTTTATGGATCTGGAAAAGGCTTACGACAGGGTAGACAGGAAGGCACTGTAGGAGGAAAGCTGTTAAAAGCAGTCAAGAGTTTTTATGAGAGTAGTAGAGCTTGCGTTAGGATTAGAAATGGAGAGAGTGAATGGTTTGAGGTAAAAGTGGGACTTCGTCAGGGGTGTGTTATGTCGCCCTGGCTGTTCAATCTTTATATGGATGGGGTGGTGCGAGAGGTGAATGCAAGGGTAGTGGGTCAGGGGTTGGAGATGGTTAAAGAAAATGGAGAAAAGTGGGAAGTGAGCCAGTTGTTGTTTGCCGATGACACTGCGCTTGTAGCAGGATCGGAGGAGGGATTGAGGAAGTTAGTTACAGAGTTTGAGAAGGTGTGTGAAAGAAGGAAGCTGAAGATTAATGTGGGCAAATGTAAGGTGATGAGATGTACAAGGGGAGAGAGTGACAGTAGGCTGGAAGTGAGCATTAAGGGTTAGAAACTGGAGGAAGTGGATAGTTTCAGATACTTGGGTGCGAATGTGATAGGAAAGGGAGTGGAGGTAGAACTAAGATTGAGAGAAGCGAGTAAATGCCTTGGTGGAGTAAAAAGTGTAATGAGAAATAGACATCTGGGAATGGATGCTAAGAGGAGGTTATATGAAGGAGTGATTGTGCCAACAGCAATGTGCGGGGCAGAAACATGGAACCTAAGAGAGGAAGAGAGGAGTTTGAATGTGTTTGAGATGAAATGTCTGAGAAGTATGATAGGGGTTACTAGGCTAGAGTGAGAAATGAGGAGGTGAGGAGGAGAACAGGGGTGGAAAAGGAGCTGGGAGATAGGGTTGATGAAAGAGTATTAGGATGGTTTGGACACATGGAAAGAATGAGTGAAGAAAGATTAGTAAAAGAAGTGTGGAAGACGGAGGTGGAAGGAGTGAATATGAGGGGGCGTCCTAGGATGAGATGGATGGATGGGGTGAAAGGGGCTTTACAAAAGAGAGGAATGTCTGTAGAGGAAGGACGGGAGAGGACAGAAGATAGGGGTGAATGGAGAAGGGTTGTGTATAGATGATGCTGTGATGCATGAGGGGGAGTGGGTGGAGGATGGGTGGGTGAGGAATTATGTATGGAAAATAATTTGATGCAGCCCGAAGGGATTTCTCCCCGTCTTCTCCTTTTCTGCATGAGGGGACGGAGAGGGGGGTCGCCGAATTTATGAAGCGGCCTTGCTGTGGATGTGCTGTGTCTTGCGACACTGCTTCTGACCCAGGGCAATGGACAGGATGCAGGGATGACCCGTCATCCAGGAGGTGCCAAGATAGGAGGGAGGGAGTAGGGTGGAGGGAAGTGGAATATATGGGAAATGAAATGGGTGAGAGTGATTTCTATGCCTTTTTCTTTTTGGCTACCCCCCGTGTAAGGGGGGGAAAGCCTTGGTATATGTATGTATGTATGTATGTATGTATGTAGTATCCATGTTGAGATCTTTAAAATATGAGCTTCAAATAATTATGTTGAGGCAAGGTTCTGTTTATTTGAGCTACTTTTTATTTTTATTTTTTTGTAACTTAACTGTATGCATTTATAAATAGTTGGCATGGTTAGTGAAACTTGTAGTTTTTCCTTTAATCCAATAAAATATGCGCGCGCACACACACAAACACACACACGCACACAAACACACACACGCACACACACACACACGTTTAAAACGTCCTCTGCCACAGTAAAACCTCAATATGCATGCTAAGTATGGACCATCTATCTTTATTGGGAGCTGAGGTTGGGGTTCTGCACATATACCCCGTCAAGACAAGGGAGAGTGGGTCTTGCTTTCCCTCCCGTCCACGTCCTGGTCGGGGCCCTTAGGAACTCCCAATGCCTATAGCACTCTTTGGATTATGGATGTTGGAGTCAATAGATAATACCATTTTGCGGACAAAAACCCTTGTTTTTTTTTCCACAATTTTTTCCCCACAATTTTTGTTTTTTTCTGAAAATATTCCCAGGGTCTCCTTTAGTATACATGCCAAGCATAGAGTCACTATCTTATAAACTGAGGTATTAGTTTGTGAACAAATTCTTATAGAAACTGCGCTTTTTGTATATACATATACACATACAAGAGAAGAAATATAAAAAGATGAAAAGATAAGTAAAAAGAAAAATGTAAGTGGTGTTAATACTAATGATTTACAAAACAGTGATAGGACTATGATAACGATAAATATCAGAACGATAATTGCAATGATAGTGATGAAGATATTGGGCATGATAATGAAAATGATAATAACAATTGTTGATAACAATGACAGAGGATGAAGGTATAATATAAGGAGTGAGGCTATATTCAATGCATTTCACGTATGTGAATTTCCTGTTTTTTATGCAGTTGCGCTATATGATCATATCTCATATCTCCTCTCTCCTTTCCTTCAGTGATGGTAATGGCAGTATCTCTATTTTCTCCATATATGGGAAATACTGTGGACTGACAAACCATGTATTCATTTATTATTTATTTATTTATTTATTTATTTACTACACCCTTCCCTTTGTGATATCTAACCTTTTGCTTAGGGCTCAAACCTAGGTCCAAGAGCCTTAGTTATTAGCGTTTTCATTATTTCTTTTCTATTTGTATTAGAAAAATATCTTTCAAAAATTCTCATGTGACGCATACTCGTTTCTGTTGCCTTCAGATTACTTTTTTTTTCGGGAGTGATTGGTACCGAAATTTTCATTACATATATCAGACAATGACTGGCTGTATTTTTGTTATGTTTTTTGGAATGAATAAATATTCATTTTAACTTTTTTCACTCAATATTGACGGATTTAAACCTGAAAAAGTTAGTGTATAGCTAACCGGCAACCCTAGCTGAACGTGGTCGGGGAAAAGGGTGAGGTTGTCGGCGCTGGGGAGCTCAGTTGGGGGTCTCAGAATGTTTTAAGTCCAGGAACTCTGTCCTCTGAGATCGGCCTGGTTCGAGACAGCGAAGGGTGAAAGTTCTTCCTACTGGATATTCGGAAGAGGAGGGTCATTGTCGAACCTGGAGGGGGGCTTGGAAGGGAAGGGGGCAAAGGGTCAAGCATTGGTGGAGCTGGGTTGGGCAATAGTACACATGAGGAAAAAGATATTTGTAAAAAAAAAAAGAAGAAGAAAAAAGTAGAGGAGCAAAAAGGCGCCAAGCGCGACGTGGAGTTGGCTAGCTATTGATAAGTTGCAGTATTTTCCTCTGCTTATCGGGACACTTCTTAATCTTAACTAGATAAAGATAGCGTCTTCTTGAACATTGTCTTATCAAGGAACGCGCTGATTCAATTACTGAATGCAACGTAAAATTGGTTCTAGACTTCCGCGTGTTTGCCTCTATTTATACACCTAAGCCGAATCAATGTTCAACTCTAAAGCAATCATGATCAATTATAAGCAAGTGTAATCAAAGAAGAGAATTTTCAAGATTATTGTTAACCAGGCCAAGTGCTGAAACTAAATAAAAAGAAATAGATAATTATGCGTATCGTAGTTGGACAATATATGGTGAATATAGGAACATGAGAGACCCTCTACCTTTATGTCTAAAACGCAAAGGTTATAGTCATTGTATGACTCCAGCTATGATCTTTGGGTGATGGAGACAAAACTAAAGAGTACATAGAGAGCAAAGGGGAGATCAGTACTGGTAATAACACTGAGACAGGAAGAGGGCAAATTGTGTAAGAGAACAGATGATGATAATTCGATTTAACTTCTCGAATTTTCTCTGTCAGGATTGTCGGACTGTGCCCACTATTGAGGTCTTTGTAGCGTGGAACTTGAAATATGCCCATAGTCCAACTCGAAGGCGGCAGTGTTCGAACTGACATCACTTCGACCTCCAACGCAAGTAGCAATGCTCTAACCCATTCACCCAGAGAGAATAGACTTGAGTGAAAAACATTGTGGAGGTGATAAAGGAGTGTAAATGGAATCGACCTGGCCAGATAGCCAGAAAGGAAGACGGGAGATATAGCATGTGTGCTACTGACTGATCGCCACGAGATGGGAAACGTGAAAGAGGGGAAACCAAGCAGAATGTTAAGACAATACAAATAAGATTGCATTAATGACGTGGCAGAAGTTAGTTTGGTTGTGTGATTCACGCAAGAGATTTGGAGAGTCTTCTGTTAAGTAGTGGACTCCAGATGGCTGGTTTATTGACATACATTTGACATACATAAGTAATAGTGATCACATACACTGGTATACGAACAAAGACCCCGAAGTTTCCTATCATTTTGTCTCATCGTTCCCTCCTATCATCTACACAGAACATTTCTTCTTTTTCCAGTTCCCAAAGTGGCTTACTACTACTAAACCTACATTCTGTCTCCTCAGTTCTTTCTCTTATTTATTTCCTTTTCCTCCGCCATTTTCTTCTCCCCTGTATAGATTTTTTACCTCTTTCATATTTATCCTTTTCTTCATCATGCATTCCTTGAATTTTACTGACATACATATACCAAAGGCTTTTTTCCCCTTATACAGGGGGTAGCCAAAAAGAAAAAGGCATGGAAACCACTCCCGCCCATTCTATCCCCTACATATTCCACTCCTCCCTCCCTCACAACTTGGCACCTCCTGGATGACGGGTCATCCCTGCATCCTGTCCACTGCCCTGGATCAGAAGTAGTGTCGCAAGACACACCACATCCACAGCAAGGCCGCTTCATTAATTCGGCGACCCCCTCCCCTCTCCGTCCCCTCATGCAGAAAAGGAGAAGACGGGGAGAAATCCCTTCGGGCTGCGTCAAATTTTATCTCGTACATACATCCTCACCCCCCATCCCCCACCCACTCCCCCTCATGCATCACAGCATCATCCATACACAACCCTTCTCCATTCACCCCTATCTTCTGTCTTCTCCCGTCCTTCCTCAACAGACATTCCTCCTTTTGTAATGCCCCTTTTACCTCATCCATCCATCTCATCCTAGGACGCACCCTCATATTCACTCCTTCCACCTCTGCCTTCCACATCTCTTTTACTAATCTTTCTTCACTCATTCTTTCCATGTGTCCAAACCATCCTAATACTCTTTCATCAACCCTATCTCCCAGCTCCTTTTCCACCCCTGTTCTCCTCACCTCCTCATTTCTCACTCTAGCCTAGTAACCCCTATCATACTTCTCAGACATTTCATCTCAAACACATTCAAACTCCTCTCTTCCTCTCTTAGGTTCCATGTTTCTGCCCCGTACAGTGCAATCGGCACAACCATTCCTTCATCTAACCTCCTTTTAGCATCCATTCCCAGATGTCTATTTTTCATTACACCTTTTAAGTGTAATAATGAATTTTACTGACACATAGGTTTAACTTTCTCCCACCACGTACCTCCCGCCTTTGAGTCATACATTCTCTTTGTCATTCTCTTTATTTTCATTCTTTTAGTATTTAATACACCAATTCATTTCTTAGATAATTCATCTCAGCCGTGTGTATTCTATTACAATTTCTTTCAGCAGGCTTCTAATACTCACTCCAATACAGCAGAATTGGCTCCATTACGTTCACCACCACACGTGAATCCCCGGCGCTGACCCATGTCAATTTCCCTTTTGTCTCATTTGCACGAATACCCTTGCGTTTTCACTATATTTCGACCACATTCCATTGTGGATGAATCCTTTCTAACAAAGTATTTTTTCATTTCAGATGTACCACCCGCACCCTACATCAGCTTATCTTCTTTTCAGCTTGTATTGGCGTCACAGATCATCATTATCATACATTTCTTCCAAAGTTTTACATTTCTAATTCTGTTTTCAGTGAAAAATACAAACATATATATATAGACATATGTACAGTCACTCAAAAACGTATCGGTAAGAAATCGTACAGAAATGGACGTAAGTAAACGCCAAATTCTGACAAATTGTTCAAAAGACTTCGAAACTGTTGGTACGCCTGTGCATCAATGCGCCAGTGTTTCTCATAGCTTTGTAGTTTATAAATGTGCGTCTTCGTTATAGCAGCATTCAGTGAAGTCATCTAAAATATTAAAGTGATAAGTTTATATGTGACACAAATGTTATATTACTTGGAAGAAACAACCTGTTAACAGCTAAGGAGCTGTTGAGTGTTTTATTATTGCTCGATTGGCTGCCCCTCTAGGAGTGCGAGGGTTGAGAAAAGGAGTGACGGGCAGGGCCATGTAGACAGGAGAGCCTGTAGCGTTGTAGGCCGAAAGCATATAGTGTGGTAATATCTATTGCGTATGCTCTGGGTGTGTGTGTGTGTGTGTGTGATTTCAGTAACAAAAATATTAACAATTCTTGTCGGTGCAAATATAATTACTTTCAATCTTGTCACATCTTCACGCATTAAATGTTTATTCTACACCACGTATTCTAACTGGGGGGAAAAGGTAGGGCGCAACTCTGTCACGACTACCAACTTTACAGGAACATCGATTCTGTTATTACACTTTTCCCCAATCGATACTTTTTTGAGTGACTGTACGTACACACGTACTTCTGCATATACCTGTGTTACGAGTTAGAAAACTATCGGAACACAGGATATGCAAAACATTCAACTAACCAATTTGTTTTCAATGTCCTTCGTTCCTCGGTGTCATAATGTTTCATGCATAATATGCACCTGTATATCCACGGAAAATGTGTACGTAATTATATACATATACTTGTAAAAATGCATGTATATATGCATGCAAATGAATGTACAGAACATTTATATACATCTACATACTTCACGAAAGAGAGCCGAAAACCGCTCTAAACGTCACCAACGTATGGCTGGAGCCCAACCAACTCCTCGTGAAGAACACCTTTGCCATAAATGTGATAAAATGTGTGGCTCCCGCATTGGACTCAACAGCCACCTACGATGGCATGAACGACAGAGTCATTAAAATTTCATCATCCTCACAAACTCTTCATCTACACAAACGGATGCAGAACAGCGTCGTCATCGGCAACGATGGACCGCCATAACTAACATACACATATATTTACACACGCAATGCAAATGCACAAACACTTGCATTGTATACGTATACTTTATATAGCATTATTTACTGCAAGTATATCGTGTTCAGGATGACAGAGTAGAGTTGTTTCTTTTTTAATGTTTAACTCACTGATCAGGGTTCTTCCTTTGTTAGGCAAACAACATATTGTGATTACTTTCAGGGAAAACTCTTTGAATCTACTTAAGTAATGTTTAAGTATATATTATTAATGATTACGATAAAGTATAAGTACGAAATAGGTACAAAGGTTAATTAGGAAAAAAAATTCACGCTTATCACTGAGACAAGAATTGGCACTCTGTGTGGTGGTGGTAGTGGCCCTTGTGTGTTCATAGCGGGTTGCAAAGCTGTACTTTTATTTTAAGTCATTTTGTGTTGCTCCTGCCGTCAATGACTAGAATTTTTATTAGTATTTCCCTTATAGGTTGAATTCCCTGTGTCTCTTGTGTGTGTACTGTACCTTCCGGATGCTAAACTGGAGATGAAGTCGAGTGTTGTGGCAATGCTGTTGTTAGTCAGTATTAGAAGTGTGGATATCACAATCTGGGAAAGTAACGCTAGATCTGCTCACTTCGCTTTTTTTTTTTATCTTGTTTTATTTTTAACGAGAGGTGTTGTAGCAAATAGCTAGTTGTAATTTGTCTTTCAGGTTGACCTGAGTGACGCTTCTGGTTACTCTTCATCGCGCGTTCATCTCCTTAAGTATAAATGCATTTCCGGTGTGCGCGCCCACGCTTTGTGTATATGTAGGTCAATGTATTGTGTGTGTGTATACGTATGTACATATATGCATGTGATTCACCATGTTCTTGGAGAACATGCAGGACTTGATCGGCAGTTACTATTCTACGAATGAGAGCTTCAGAGTACACATAGTTTGATCTATAATACTGAGACCTTATTGAACAAACACATCACACCCACCCTTTGCTCGGGGGGACAGTAACCTTTTGCAGTTACGTAATAAAATGTTCCATCTTTGAGTGAGTCACGAAATTGGTACCCCTAATATTGGCAGCTAGTCAACGCTACCCACTACACCTTAAGAACATAAGAATGAATGAAACTGCAAGAGACCATAAGGCCTACACTAGGCAGTTCCATGTCCATTACCACCTGTCATCACCATAAAATTGTCTAACCGTTTCTTAAAATATCCGATAGTTTCAGCGCTCACTACATGGTTACTAAGTTTATTCCATTCCTTGACCACTCTAGTAGTAAACTAGTTCTTGCCTATTTCCTTCTTAAGTCTAAATTTGTCCATTTTGAATCCATTACTGCTAATCCTGGCCTATCTTAATATGATGACCTTGTTTGTGTCACCCGTGTTAAGCCTTTGATTCACTTGAATACCTCTATTAGATCGCCCCGCACTATGCGTCTTTCCAGAGAGTGTAAGTTAAGGTCATTCTCCTCTGTACTGATTCTAGTGAATTGATGTCGATTCTACAGGACGTAGACCAAAACTGCACCGCATAGTCAAGGATGGGTCTAACTAACGCTAGATGGAGTTTGATAATTACCTCTGCACATCTGTTCGTAACCATCCTACCAATGAAACCTAATACTCTGTTAGCTTTATTCCTGGCGCTAATGCACTGTTTCCAGGATTTAAGGTCAGGACTCACTAAAACTCCCAAGTCTTTCTTGCACTCAGCTTTCTCTAAAAACGTGTTATCTAAGCTATATCTGCTGTCGGGGTTGTGTAGCCCTACGCTTAACACGCTGCACTTTGAGGTATTGAAGTCCATTTGCCATTTCACTGACCATGCGAACAATTTGTTAAGATCATCCTGTAGAATCTCGGCGTCGTCTCCAGACCTAATTAGGCGTCCTGTTTTAGTGTCGTCCGCAAATTTACTAACATCACTATTAATCCCATTTTCCAATTCGTTTATGAACTTAATGAACAATATGGGACACAAAACTGAGCCTTGGAGAACACCACTAGAAACACCCCCTTTTGTATTTTACACCATTTATGGTGACCCGCTGTTTACTGTCCCTGATCCAAGCTCTAATCCATTCGATCACTTTTCCTCCTATGTCATGGGCTTTGATTTTATTTAGTAGTCTCTGGTGGGGCACCTTGTCGAACGCTTTGCTAAAGTCAAGGGAAATAACATAGTAACTATTATTATCTGACGCCTTATATACTGTGCATGGATACATGTGACTGCTTGTGCGCTGGCTCTACTGTGGATGCGTTTGTGCTTGTATCAGCATTATAATGGGGAAAGGTAACAGAGTATATGTTTTGTATGATATATAGACAATTTCATTTCTTTAAGCACATAAGTTTAATGTGATGTAAAAAATACTTTTGTGAGAGTAACAGACAAGGTTAGGGCGTCGTTACTTGCGGTGTAAGTCGGGGGGATGATGGTTCTAACCGTGCCACCGGCGAAGTCGTACCAAAGTCATGGTTCATTTAATTCCACGCTCTGTAAGGGGCACCGTCCAGCCTCCTGTTAGGAGGGAATTTATGACGTAAAATCAAATAAGTTATCATGCGTATATACATACGTGTGTGTTTGTGTATATATATATATATTATATGTATATATGTGTGTGTGTGTATATATATATATGTGTGTATATATATATATATATATATATATATATATATATATCTTTATTGTTATTATTCATTGTTATTATTTTTACTTATTATTGTTATTATTATTATTATTGTTTTTTCGAAACAAATTAATTATTCTCCCGGGTTGGCCCGCTTGGTCATTGACCCCACTCCCCCTCCCTCCCCCACCCCCTAAAAAAATCTAGATTAGCGTCACGAAGGTAAACTGGTCATGTCTGCTTCATGCTATCTCTCAAATAATTTAGAACGTTTTCAATACCTAATAGACACAGACAAACAAGCCACAAAGACTTGCCTGTGTCTGTCCCCACTCGCTATGGACATAGTCTGAAAATTAGGTTACACACACATACCTAGGGTAACGTTTGTGATTTAATCGTATTTACAAACGTATGTATGTATATGTATACACACACACACACACACACACACACACACACACACACACACATATATATATATATATATATATATGTATATATATAATATATGTGTGTATGTGTGTGTGTGTGTTTGTGTGTATGTGTGTTTATATGTATATATATACTCTATGTGTATGTATGGATACTGTATATATGTGTATGTATATATAATTATATATATATATATATAATATCTTTATATATGTGTGTGTGTATGTGTATGTATGTATGCACAGTGATAAACATTAGATATTTTGTTCTGAGTAAGGGCATATGATTTTGTGTAGCCTAGGAGGCGGATTCAGGTCCGAGAAGGTGGAGGGGGGGGGTCTGCGTTTAGGAACCCCCCCCCCCTCGGATCTTGACCCCGCTCAGTTGAATTTTTGTGTCCTTAATAAATCCCCCTGGAGCACGTTCCTTTATCAAAAGTATTAGTCCATCACTTATATAAGGGACAACTATCTATGACTTGTTTTCCATAAAATTCTGTTTATTCGTTTATTTCATTGTTTATTATTTATTGATTGTTTAATGTTTTTATTTATTTTACACATTGTTAATGGCGTCGGGTTGTTTTTCCGACCTTTGATAAGGGATACCGGGAGGATTATCTTATATCTAAAGATACTTCACATTGTCAAGGCCACTAGGCTCTCTCTCTCTCTCTCTCTCTCTCTCTCTCTCTCTCTCTCTCTCTCTCTCTCTCTCTCTCATTGTAGCAAATACTCTAGCGTTCACTGGCAACTACAAAATTGGTAGTAGAACTCAAGGATCAAGGAGAAGCTTATGACGTGTTATGAAGATAATTACAATTGAACAGATTGATTTGAACTTTACATCTCATAGAGTAGACGGATTAATATAACTGCAGGTATTTTTGGTCACTTATGCTGAATGGGACAACTTTGAAATCATGAAATGACACAAGTGGATATATGACTTGAGAGAGACTAAAGGGGACGGCACACTAGGCCAGCGTGCTGCTTGCTTTTGCTGCTGCGTATGAGTAGAAACGACTTCGGTTACTAAATTCTAGATTTCTGTAAGAACCTCTTAGCTATGTATCTTAACTTTCGTATTTGTTTAATTTCTTAAATGTTCGCCATTCAGCATCTTACTATATGATGCAAGAGCAATTTGACATTTGAAAATATGAAAAACAGAAGATCATAACCGAAGTCGCTGCTACTCAAACGAAGTATCAAAAACAAGTAGCATGCTTGCGAGAAATGGCTATTATACCGCCACCGGAAGACATATTCCAGTGAGGCATATTCAGTCCATCAAGTCTGTATAACCACACCCTTCTCCAGAAACCCAGAAATTCCTCCGCAGAGGAAATTTCCTACCCCGTCAGAGAACCCTTATCCCCACACAAAGACCGAGAAAGACGGAAATCCACGTGAGGGAATCCTTTCGAAATATCGAACTCCCGAAGTAGATTACCTGCAGTGGCAGAAGCCACGGAGACCACAATGATGAGAATTGAGGCGATGGAGCGCATGGTCGGCTCACATTGTACTATACAGGTCTAGCCTATTTTTACACTGGGATATCTTACGTCAGCTGGCTCTTATATAGGGGGTGGGTGATGGGGTGCTTATCAGCTCCATAAGCAGATAAATGGAGAGATGGAGTGGTGGTTTGTCTGTGTGTTGGGGTGGGGGGAGTAGATGGGCCTTGAGATGGGGTGAAGGCACCCATTGCATAGTTCAATTATCTATTAATTTCCTCTCCAAGTTTGTGATGTTCTCAAAGGAAATAAATTGGAACAATAAAGAAATTATATTAGAACTGTATAAGCCTACATGTAATATATATATATATATATATATATATATATATATATATATATATATATATATATCACTGTGCAGCCCACAACAAGTTTCAACAAGATTCTTATTGAAACTTGTTATAGGTAAGCAGCTTCTCACTGAGTCAGTTGCTGCTTTGGAATCAACCAGGAAGGATGTCTTCTGGACCTGGCACAGTGGTTCCTTCAGGCAGAAAAAATTATCCTGTCTGGAATTATTTTGAAAAACTACCAACAACTTCTGGCAAAGGGTACCGAGCTAAATGCAAAGATTGCAGCCAGGAACTACAGGGCATTGTGTCAAGATAAAATCTCACAGAGATAAATGCCAAGGTCAGCCACAGCATACAGAAGAAATTGATGACCCAGGTAAATAATTTTACTTATATTGTGTGCATTTCTCCCTTTTCATGCGCAACTATATAAATTTGGTGAACAATGGAGAGCATGTGCAATAAAAATGTGAAGGCCTAAAGAGATGATACTTCAACTTCATTACTTCTAAATTTGGGTAATGACTATATCACTATAATATACTGTATCCACTCAACTTTGGGGCCTAGATGATTTTATTCATTTCATTCAGCATTGTGTAATATATTTCATAGGTTCCATTGGAATTCACCCCACATGGGATTCAGCCCAAAGGGATTTAGCCTAGCCTAACCCAACTAACCCATTATTTTTAGTGAATTTAAAAGTGGACTGAATCTTGTGTGGACTGAATTCCAAGCCCACCTATTTCATATCCTGTTAATTATTTCCAAATAATTTAGTGGCTTGTGTGAATATGATCATTACCTAAAAAAATAACTACTGTACTCAAAAATAGCCTAAATCACACTGTATTCATTCATTTATTTATTCATTTATGAATTATGCAATATGCTACAATTTTCTGTTTCCATTTCAGGATCTGTATCACCAGCTTCAATCAATCCCTTCATCATCGGCTCCACTTAAATATCTGCAAACCTAACTCCATCATTAAAAAGGTCACTATCAGACTCCTCCACAGGCGCCACTTCTGCTAAATCATTTTCATCTAAAAGAAAGTCATCAATATCTCTGTACAGATTTATCATAAAAACTTCAGCCTCTCAAAAGGAAAATCTCGACAAAGAAGTTGCAAGAATTATATTTGCTACAAATTCACCATTTCGTCTTGTTCAGCATCCTCAGTTTCTCAAGATGGTTCAAAACCTGAGGCCAGGTTTATTCCTCCATCCAGAAAATATGTTGCTGATAAGTACTTGGATCTTGTGTATGAAAAGGAATATAAAAAATGTGCAGATGACCTGAATAATGAAACTGTCTTTCAATTGATGGGTGGTCTAACATCCATAATGAGCCCATAATATGTGTCACTCTAACAACATCAGCTGGTCAGATTTATTTTGTTGACACAATAGACACATCATGGAAACCTCACACTGCTGAATATCTTCTACAACTTGTACAAAATTCGATCAAGAAGGCTGAACAAAATTTTGGTTGTCACATTGGAAGTGTTGTGACAGACAATGCAGCAAATATCACCAAGATGAGAAAACTCTTGGAGGAATCGAGTGAACCTGAGCATACCGTCCTCACATACGGCTTATACCGTTTTTTGTATACTTGTGGCAAATCTATATAGCACTGCTCCTTATATTGATATGTTAAAAATGTCTTTTAGCAATCAGATCACATATCAGATAGCAATCCCACAATATATAAAATCTATAAAAAAAACTATTTAAATCAAATAAATCTGATTTAAATTAAAAATATATATATTTTTTAAAGATAAAAAAAAAAAAAAATCGCCAACCCTGGTGTCTGCTAACCTCATACAATAATACCTGTTAAGTCCGGCTAAAATTGTCATTTCAAAGCATAACAGTGCCTTAGAAATAGTTTCTTATTTCACTATAAAAGTTTATATTAACTTATACTGCATTGAATAAGTCAATAGTTGATATATTTGTCCTATATACAATTTTAGGTTTCTAGTTTTGATATATCTGTCCAATATAAAATGTTAGGTTAGAAAGAAAGCAATGGCCTCTGCTAGCGGACCCAGGGATCTGGGTGCGCACGTCCTGGTCCTGTGTATAGTAGTCCTTGATATATATATATATATATATATATATATATATATATATATATATAGAGAGAGAGAGAGAGAGGGAGAGAGAGGAGACAATGCAACTATTAAGGACATATCACTTTACAACCTGATTTTTCTGCCAACGAAGTTCATCTTAACAGTTTTCTTTGAGCCAGCCTATCTAGAAGTTGTTTTGTGAATGTGCTTATGCCCGAGTCTCCAGGGGCTTGTTTTTTTTATATTAGTTATGATTGATTTCGTGTTGTTGGTATGAGTGAGAGAAATTAAGGCAATGTCCGGATTTACTGTCTAGATCAGCAAGGTGATGCTACTTTTTGATTGAGTCGTTTATGGTGAGTACTGCGTCCATATGTGTAGCATCAAAGATGGTGTTTTCATATAGTAGCATCTTGAACACTTTAATCCAGTGTTTCCTTAGAATTCGTTCTTCGTCTGTATCGTCATATATTTTATGTGATTTTAATCAGGAATGGAATAGGGGTTCGATTGGTTTCTCATCTGATGTAATTTAAAAATTGTTCCAGTTCATCTGATGCTACATATATATATATATATATATATATATATATATATATATATATATATATATATGCTTTTATTTTTTGTAGTCTTATGTCCTCTTAGGGAATTTAATCAGACTTCTTAAGTGAGAAGACCAAGTTCCTTCTCTAATTGCTGCTTGCTGACTCTAGGTTCTTGTACTTCCAGCACAGTAATTTTAGACGATCAGACTTTTATGTAAAGGCAAGTGTTTGGTAATTAGTGTTTGGAAGAATAATTATATCTGGTATGATTTATTTATTTATTCATTTATTTTTAGCGGGTAAAGTAAGTTTTGACTCACAGGTAAAGGTCATATTTTCATAATGTAAATTATACAGGGAAAATATGGAAAATATTGATATGCATGATTATGTTTATTAGCAATTCATACAAAATATACATGAAGCTTATGTGACATGACTGAGAATATTTATGAGATATTTTGACATGATGCAGTGGTACAACATTGATGATTTCTTACAACGGAAATCTCACCACAGTGGGATAGAATGGATAAGTGAAGGAGATGACCAACATGTCTGTGACGAGGTCAGAAGAAATAAGGACTGGTAGAGAAAGGATCAGGAATGTCTCTTAAGGGTTTGACGAAATGGATTTTTAACTTTTAGTTTAATTTAGACAAAGGATCTAGCAAGAACCAGCAATACAGTTTAGGTTGAAGGGGTGACGAGATTCAGGAAGGAAGAATCTGTCCTGATATGAAAACTGCTCTGTTTCTCTTTTACGAAGGTTCTGTAACCGAACTCGTAGGGAACCTTTGTCCTGACGACTGCGTCAGCGCCGTATTTATAGACACCGTTGACGGTGACGAAGGCACTTGCTTTCTTGCTTTCATCGTTACCCTCATAATGAGAATCAACTATGTAGGATCTGTCGGGGAGCTGGAGGGACATTCGAGGTTGGAACTTGTCTAAGGGGATATCTAAGGCAGCGCCAATTTTCTCAAACCTTTCGATAGGAGTCTCTACAGAAACGTTGGTATGGAATTCGTTTTCAGTGTTACCGAAAGTGGCGTCTACGATGAACATGAAAGGGGTAATTGAGTCAGAATAGATATGTATTCTGCTAGATGAGGCCTTTGAATAGCTTGCTCCAAATTTCATCTTCTTGTATCCCTTGAAAGGGGTCAGAATTTTTAGAGAAGTGTATATGTCGTTTGACTTGTGCTTGAGTTTGAAGAGGCCAGAGAGCGTGTCCTTTGCGTCAGTAAATGCCAATTTGAGCTTAACGTCTTCCGTACTTTGACCATCGATGGTTGCTTCAACTTGAACAGCACCATTTGGAAGGAAAGGCGATTCAGCAGTGATTGAAATTTTCTTGTTATCTTTATCAAATAGCAGGGAAATTTGGTTAATATAATCTGCAAGGGTGATTTCCAGGGATGTCTCAAGTTTTTCTGTAAAACTGAGCTTTGCACCAACGAAGGCTTTCTGGATATCCATGAAAGGTGTGGCGAGATCAAAGTTTACGATTCCTCCAGCTTCTTCCATTTTAGCCACCCCAGTAAGTTCATGAACTTTATTCCCAATAGCTAATTCGAAGTGACCCTCAACGATACTCTGCCCACCAGACACACTTCCCTTGAACATGTAGTTCTCACTAAGGAGGGGTGAAGAAAGATGAATGTCAAATACATAGTCAGTGGAATTATTGTGTGTCACAATCCACGATACCTTGGCTTCATGAGCCCCATCAGGAGTGAGAAGAGTAATGCTAGCTGCACCTTCCTGTAGAAGTAAAATCAAAGACACCTTCGACAAAACAGGTGTATCAATTTCCATTCTGAGGTTAATCTCAGACTCCAGATCGAGGCTAAAGAGTATGGCATGTGTTTCATTTGCTATAAGCACTGAGTTGACATATAACTTAGTGTATGGACTGGTGGGAATAAGAATGTCGAAATCAATCTTACGTGTACCGTCAACAAAGCTAGAGGTGAAAATGAAGTTACATTTAATGTGACGATTCTCAACTTTAAATGCACCATTGATCTCGAGGGATTTGCCCTCCACAGTAGCTGTGATTTTTCCATTCATCTTATCCAGAGCTTGGAAAGTAGTATCTATCATAAAATTGGCACTATTCTTACCTAAATAGGAAGTGTGGATATTCAGTATCACCTTGAGACTTGTATCGGTGATCTCGTACTCAATTTCAGCTTTATGGTTGTTAAGAGAAAACTGGATCTTTAGAGCTTTACTGGGGTTACCTGTTGCGATGAAATCCAACACATAGAACTTGTCAAATTGGGTTGAATCAATGAAAATTCTTGCGGAAGCCTTAGTGTTAGTGATATCATACTTAATTTTTAATATATGTGAATCGGATTGAGCTATAATCTTTAGATCTAGTTGCATAGACTGAATTGGATCGGCCTTGAAAAAGGCAGTGATGGCGAGTTCGGGGAAGGGAGCGAAGGGAGTGACGATTTCGATGCCACCGATGTAGCCAGTGGAAAGAGAGGAACCCTTTACATTGGCTATGAAGCTGAATATCTGTCCAAACACATTGATGTTGCCATGACCATATATATGGCCATTGGTATCCAGGTCAATTTCAGCCACAATCTTTGGGAAAGTATAAGAATAGAATGGGAGAATGATTTCAGCTCTACCAAGAATTCTATTATCCTTGTTTGTCCAAGTGTAGCGCCCTCCCAAGTGATTCAAATTCTCAAAAGGAGTCTCAATGGTGAGTTTTCCCTCGAGGTATTCACTACCCTTAGATTGGAAAAGAGTATCAATCAGAACTTTCTTTCCGAAGACTTCTCCCTCTAGGAGAAGTCCACGTTTTGAATTGTCGTCCGGTAACCCTCCTTTCAATTTGAGTTCGTATTCATTATATCCGAGTTCAGTAAAGAATGCTGTAGTTGAGAAAGAACGTTTTGCTCTAAGTTTGTGGTCGCCCGTGAAGTAGCTAGAAAAGCGTGCTTCCACTCCTTCTGAATCATAGAGGAAATGGACCTGAATATCCTGATCATCGCCTATATCAATTTCTACGTCTATGTACAGCTGATTATAGTTCTTGAATCCATACTCAACTTCGTATTCCATGTTGTGATATCCTTGCTTAGGAAGATCAATTTTCCCGGAGAACCCTTCTTTATAGCCTCTCTCGTTAGGTTTCATCGAAACGGTGACTTCAATATCTGGTCCGTAGCCAGCCGTTAAAGTATACTCTTGGTCATGATAGCCAAGTCCAAATGTCAGGCTCAAACTGTTTTTGTTTAGTGTCCCCTTGAAATAGAAACCATTGTTGTCTTTGAGCTCCAGTTGTGTGCTTAACTTGAAATGGTGGTCGTTGAATTGAAGTTCAAATACACCGTTACGCTCCTGTCCCTGGAGATCGTAGTTAAGACAAGTCATGAAGATCCGGAACTCATCAAACGAGGAACTGGCTTGAAGACGCGCATAAATCTTTTCACGGTTGTGAAAACCTTCAAGATTAAAGTTTATGCTATTGTTTTTGAACAAAACTGAAATACTTGCCAACGTTTCTGGCTCGTTTGTGATACCATGTATGAATTTTTCCATGTTGTAAGATGCAGTTAACGTAATGGGGCTGAAGTCGGGAAGCGTTAAGATGAATTCAATCGAAGTATTATCTGATGACTTCACGTCAACATCAGCAGTAAAGTTGAAAGGAACTTCATTAAGACTCCAATTAACTATAGCTTTTCCATCTCTCCATTGGGCTTCAATTGAAAATTGATGGAAAACCTCAAATGGTGCAGCAATCTTAAGATCTAGTGAACCCTCATTTTCATTCACAGTGTTGTAGTACATTCTTATATCTAAAACATGATCACCTCTTGTATATGTAAAGTAACCTGTCTTTGAATTTTCAGAACTATTGTATTCAGCATCAATGGTGATTTTTTCATACCCCTTGAATGTTGTTTCTATCAGGGTTGCAGACTTAGAATCTGTTGATATGTGTGTCATAGTTATTCTACTGGTAGAATATTCCATAAAAAGATCCACCTGTAGTTTATCTAAGAAATGAGCATCAAATACAAATCTGGAACTTGGGATATTTTCAACATGAGAATTGAAAGCCAGTTCAGCGTATGTGCTGTCAGCCTCATCTTTGAAAATCCATATCAGGCTTATATAAGTCACTTCATTATGACGATACAAAAATTGTGCACAAGAATCTCTAATGTTAGTTGTATCGTACTTTGCTTCAATGCTGACATTCCCGAAAAAGTACGATTTGATAGTAATGTTGCTGTCAAGAATATTTAGGTCTTTGCTCAGGTTCCAGTGGCCATGGTAAGAAGATTTGTATGACCCAATCATAAGAAGTACATCAATAGACTTTATTCCCACTTCTCTAAAGTCATGCTTCAGGACTATCTCAGCAAGACCAACGCCAGCAAACTGTAGTAGAGCACTATTATTGGAGAACTCTGGGCTGAGATCGGTGAAATTGATCTCAAGGAAGTCGTTGATATTGTCATGCTTTAAGTGGATCTTAATGACACATTTGTTGTTGAAATCGATATTTCCATCAAAGTGTATGGTATTGTACTCGAGAATATTGGAGGTGCCTTCCCAAGCAATTTCCATAGTTTTCTCTTCTATATTGAGCTTAAATTTGATAAGTTTGAACTGACCTTTATGTTCCCCATAGATAAAACTACCACTCCCTGTCAGTGAATTATCCTGGTTTTGACTCCATTGTATTTTCAGGTTGAGATCTGGTGTCAAGTGATTGATTTTTAGATGAGCATTCATGTCGACATTCATCACATCAACGTAATTTCCAGTTACTTGAATCAGTAAATAATAATCATGAAGACCCATTCTAAGGCGGTGATCGTGTTTGGTCCCACTTTTTGAGAACTTCCATTCCACCGAAAAAATATCTGCTGGGGCTAGGTTAGTAGTAAGGCTCAGATTAGTCTCTGCAAGGGTTAGTTTTCCGTGACCCTTGAAGATTTTATCGTTTACACTAATGTTAAAGTCGATGGAATCAGATGAAGAGAAATCCCAACTACTTGAAATGTTTTCAAAAAGTTGCATATTTTTATCAGGTGTGGTGTAGTGCAAATCAAACTTTCCAGTCTGAAGCTTCTGTAAGTCTGCCTCATAGTAAATCTCAATTTTGTAAAGTTCATATATATGTGGTGAAAGTTCTACAATAAGTGACCTAGGTGTGGAAGTACGATCAAGGTCCACTTCAGCTGTCATGTCGTATTGATCATGGAAAAGGTTGTCCGTTACTGAGATATGAAAATGCCCTTTCATTGGAAGTTGTTTCATTTCACCCGTGGCTTTGATCGTAATCTCCTTGCCGTCTCTTTCTAATGTGAGAGAAATTATATCGAACTCTTCCCGATGGAGATGAAAAGCGGAATGGTGGGTATCACTTTTGCGGACTTCGACTTGAATGTCATCTATATGTGTGTGTGTATCGTGTCCAATATTGAGGTTGAAAAGAACAAGTTCTCCTTGCTTGAACTGAGCTGTGGCCTTGATATCTTCTTCAGGAGTGGTTTCATAGTGAGCGATTAGGTCCCACAGCCTGTCACGGTGAGTAACAATATGAATATGACCAGCGTTGGGGGTGAAGAGGACTTCAAGTTGATTATTGTACTGGGGATAGGGCATGGTAATATTGAACTCTAGCCTATCAGAGACTTCTGCTTTGAGATGGAAGTCAGAAGAGGAGGATGAAGCTTCCAATTTTGCAGTCTGCTCGGGAATATTGTAGCTAAGATCAATGGTCACTTTCTTGAAGTTCTGGAATGGACTCTGAATGTCGATCTTCATGTTTCCAGCTTGGGCACTTGCTGTGCCTGTCCCATCGAAAGAGATGTTATCATCGTTGACTTGTGCTCCCAAATGCGCTTCAAGCTTCTCGGTGTTGATGTGTCCATCAATGGTAAGGCTTTGTAGTCCTTCAAGTTCACTTTTTAGAGAAATTTCGAATGACTTCCTTGTTCCTCGAGGGACAACATCAAATATTAAGAAGTTATCGTTCCTTTTCCATTCGAAAAATAACCTTCCATTATCACCGACACTAAGAGTCCATGTCAATTTGCGAGCCATCTCGAAGGGAGTCTTTACAATTAATTTAAACGAATGGAAGCTAGCCAAAACGCTGGCTTTTATTTCTTCGTCCTTTACCATTTTAACTCTGACTGAGCGCTTGGCGCGGTCGAGAGTACCTGAGAATTTAAAGTTCTTGAGTTTCTGTAGAGGGGTATTCAAATTAAACTCCATATCATCCCCAACAATATTTCCAGAGATTACGATAAGTTTGTCACCATTCTTTTCGAAGAGGACGTCCACATTCTTGTTCTTAACTGTAAGATCGATTTTGGTAAACATCTTGATGACTCTCCAACCTTTGATAGGCGTTTCAATCATGAGAGTGACTTTACCTTTTTTACCATTAAGGTAGCCTCCAAGGGAAAATCCGTACAAATATTCATTGAGGGCAAGACTACCTAAAAGAAGTTGGTCTTTGTTGTTTACATCGTACTTTGCAGAGAAGAAAAGAGTTTCAAAACCAGTAAAGGGGAGAGACATAGATGCACTTATCTCTGATGTTGGTCCAGATAGACGGAGATCAGCTGTAACATGATAGCTGAATTCGTTGTGGAAAATTTTCACAGAAATATCCTTCTTCTCATTGTTCCAGTTGTAATTGGCATCAAGAGAAACAAACCTAAGGTTATCGAAAGGAGTGGTCATTGCAAAAGTTATCTGCTCCTGTTTGAGAGCAAACTCGCATGTGGATATATATTGCCCAAACTGAATGATGGCCTCTCCAGTTTTCTTAGATGTATCTAGATTGGCCTCGATTAGGGTAGTGTCGTAACCCTCAAATGGAGTCTTAAACTTCATCTGAAAACTTGTCTTGCTAAAATGACCATATGTGACAAATGTCCAAGTCTGGATATTTTTCTTAAAGTTGAAGCTTGCTTCAAGTTTGTTTTGTTTTTTGTCAATATCAAGGTTGTAGCTGGCCTCAAATGTCTGAAAGCCTTCTATGGGAGTTTCGATTCTAAAATATCCACTGTTCATATTGTAACTAGCTTCAAATGATAATCCCTTAATTGAGCCGTCCTTCTCGACCGAGATACCGCACTTCTTAACGTCAGACATGATGTCATATTGGATGTTAAGGGAAACCTCTTTCCACTCGTTGAATGGAGTAGCAATAAAAGCATATATGTAGGACTTTAGAGGACTGTAGCTGGCACGAGAGTTTATCTCGAAAGTTTCTCCATTACGTTGTAAAGTAGTAAAGACCTCCAGGTCCCTTTCTTGAAGATTGTAATGTCCTTTCATGGATAAATCAGCAATAAACTTAAAAGGAGTTTGCAGGGTGAATGATACTGAATAAGGAGTAAGGTGGTATTCGGCGACAAATTGGTAATTTTCGTTCTCTTTAGAGACTTCCATTTCTATATGATTATTGCTGACACTGCCTGAGACTGACATTTTCCCGTATCCAGAAATAGGTGATGTGGCGGAGAGAGTAAGAACCTTCTCATTGATGTCTACTAAACCATTGAAGAAATACTTTTCACTGTTCTTTTCCAGGTATGCCAAAGCATTGTGCTGCATGTTGACTTTAGCGTAGTGTCCACTTAATCGGATGGTCTCAAATTCTTTCATTGGAGTAATCACACTGATTAAGAAACTGCTTTCTTGTATTCTTGCCTCAACGCTTATTTTGTTGTCTACGTTCTCTCTGACGATAGAGAAATTAGCAGTCTTAACCTCACTATTGAAGTCAACGAGGGCGGTCAAATCAATTAAACTGAATCCCATGATGGGAGTCTTCATAGTCATCATAATCTCACCTGTCCGGTCCGATCTCTTACCGGCTAAGTTCATGGAATAAACTTTTTTGTTGCGCACAAAGGAAAGATTGACTTCTTTCATTTCCTTGATCAAATCTGCTTCCATTGCTAAATAAGTGTTAGACATTTCAACAGTCTTGGTGTCGATTTCAAGCTTCAACTTCGGAGTTAATTTGTTCATAAGGAGAGAGCCTTGCACCTGGTACTTATCAGAGGATTTGCTCAGATCAGCTTTGAAAATCATATGTGAATCAGTCAAATTGTAATGCATACGTAATTCAGCGTTCTCCCATCCTGAGAAAGGAGTTTCAACTAAACCAAAGATGGTGTGATCGTCAGCATGAAGGGTTACAGAGTAAGTGTCCTTAACACCTTCCTTCTCCATAACAATACTGAAGGAGTAAGGATCAGCAGAGAAATCTAATTGGCCTTCTAAGATGAGAGAGGTCCATCCCGCTAGCGGAGTAACAATGGTTGCCACGGCTTTGCCTTTGAATTTGCTCTCGTGTGTGACGATTAGAGCCCAGTGATAGGTTTTATCGTCACAAAAGGTCTTGATATTAACTGTCTTCACTTCACTTTTCATATTCCATTTAGCATTGCCACCTAGTCGACAAGCAGGCTCAAAGGGAATATTAATCTCCATTGACATTTCAGGAGCCATCAGGTCTTCTAAATTCACAAAGGCTTCAAATGAAAGTTGTTTGGAGCCTAAGTTGGATTTGAAATTGACAGATTTATTTATGCCTTGAAAATGATACGTGGCCTCGATAGTAAAGTTTTCATAGACAGTGAAGGGGGTGGTAACATCAATAATTATTAGACCTTCTTCGCTCTTAATTTGAACTTGTCCGTTTAATTCAAACTTATGTTCATTCCTGAAGACAGAGGCAAAGATGGTAGAGCCAGAAAAAAGAAGAGAGCCGCCAAAAGTTTCCCATCCAGAAAAAGGCGTTGATCCCTTTATGGTTATTTGTTCGTTCTCCGCCGTTGCATAAAATTTCATTTCTTGAGAATTGCACTTCAAGCTGATATTGACGTAGTTCTTTTCCTCGAAGGCATATTCAAGTGAGGCTTGGAGATCCTTCAGAGTAGTCACTGGAGACTTTAAGTTGACGTGTACTTGTGCTTTGGACATAGAAGGATCATACTGCCAGTTAGCAGAGAAATCACCTGTCCTTCCATCTAGATCGACACTGATGCCGACTTCTCCAAATGATAATTTACCCTGAAGAGTGTAGTGATGGTCGTTCACTGCCAAGGTGGTTGAAACGGTATAGGGCATATTACTTAACACATATTTGGTAGATAGAGAAAGTCTGCTAAGTTTTTCATAAGGAAGCTCAACTAATGTGATCACTTCACCTTCTCTTTCTGATCCGGTAATAGTGCTCTGTATTCTGTATTTGTCTTGGTATGCGAAAGAGAGATCAAGATGTTTGACACTGGGCGTAATATCGTAAGCTCCTTTGATTTCGATAGGGTGCGTCAGGTATGTAGTGTCCAGTTTGGCAAGACCATGAATCCCAGATTCACCTTGAGCACCTTTAAGAGTCAGGGAAGCCTTATTTTTCCCCAACATAACAGAAGCCATAAGAATTTTCTTTTGAGCCAAGGCTAAGCTCCCTTCCATGGTAAGTGGATGGAAGAATGGAGTGTCAAAGTGGATCATAATATATTTCGCTTTTTCATCCTTCCTCAAGACGACTGATGCAGTTATCTTTCTTGTTGGTGTATATTCAATAGTGAAAGTGGCCTTGACCTCATTCTGGCTTTGTTGGTAATCTAAAAATAACTTCAAATCGTTCGTATAAGGTGTTTTTAAAGAAAGAGAAGCATCAATCTTGTTTTGGTTTTCGTCTCTTTTCATATTGAAAGAAATCTTTGAACTTATGACATTGTCATTTAAAGTGTACTCAAGGTTGTGCACAAAATGGAGTCCAACAAGTGTTTGTTTGTTTTTCAATATATATATATTATTAATACTTAAAGTGTTCTCCCAGTTGAATGCATCCGTAAAGAGGAGCCCATGATTAAGTACAAGTGAGGATTGACCCTTTGTAATGAAGATATTAGTCTCGTACATTTTCCCTTCATTTACATGGTCAAAAGATACTTTTAGCTCATGGAGTTGTTTCACGGTAGATGTCACTCCAACGTTAAGTTTGACCACCTTGGCAGAAGTATCTAGAACCCCATTTGCAGCAATGAGAATCTGATTATCATTGACATCAAAGTCAATATTGGAGTTAAGAGTATTGTTGATAAATTTGTGGTCGACAAGAGTTTTGACTTTGATAACTGGACTGCTGATGCTTGTTGACAGCTCAAACTCACTAGTAGAGGATACCTTGCCGGTGGAGTGAACCTTCACAATCCCAGATGTAGACCAGATACGAGATATCTCGAAATTTGTGGTAAAGGAAACCATATCGTGGTTATGGACGAGGGTAAGAATGAGTGGATGAGTGAAAGGAGTTGTAAAACGAAGATCACCAGTAACAGAAGTCGTATCTTCAGTTACTTTCTTCTCCCCACTGATATTTAGAGTTATACATTCTTCATCTTTGTTGATCATAGTGTGAAGAGTGAGGCTTGAATCATCCAAATTGTAGTTGAGATTACCAGAAATTTTGGGTATGATTTGCACAGGCATATCCATCTTACAGGAAAGCGTAATGGCTTGTTTATCAGAAATGTCGATATACCCCTTAATAGTAACGGCTGCGAGGGTCTCCGAATCATAAGAAGCTTCAAATGCGATAGCCAGATCTTTATCTTTTAGAGTATTCTTGAAAGAGACCATTAAGTCTTTGGTGAATGGAGACTTGAAAGTAAGTTCCATGAGAGGCCCCGCGGCACTGTAAATAGAGTTGAAGTTACCCTGGAGTTCTTGGTCTTTCCATTTACTAATAAGATTGGATTTAATGATGTTATCATCCATTCGATAATGGAATGATATTTTGGCTTGTTCATAATTGACAATGGTACTTGTAAAAGATATTTCGGACACAAAGATGTGGCTGAGGGAAGAGCCCTCGTAGGTACCAGCCATGGAAAAGTTAAGCTCTTGATCTTCGTCCCACGTAGCGGTGACACTGCTTCGGAGCTGAGTGCCATGTGTATGGAAAATGATAGAAGCATGTTGCTTCTTGTATCCAGTAAATGGAGTCTCAATCATAACTGAAAGAGACTTTTTCTCATCTAAAGAATAACTTACGATGGATGTAATCCTCTGGTCAGGTGTCCACTGAGCTTCTAGTTGGAGTTGACCTTGATTGAGCTGTCCTCCAAGAAGGAATTCGTTGTCTAAATACTTTAGAGATCCATGAACAGCATTAGGAAGAATCATTCCAGTCATGTTAAAGACTTTAGACGGGTCGTTGTCCTTGTCCCAGAAAGCAATAACATAAATAGTCTTCTCCTTACCTGTGGGCACTATCTGTAATTGAAATGAAAATACATTTCATGAATGAATGATTGATTGTTGCATGTGAATGCAATAGGAATATCTGAAATCACTTGGTAAGTAAATCTAATTAAGAATTTTCTGCTCACCTTTGCATCAAGAGTCATGTGCTTGAGGACGTTGATATCCAGAAAGAGGGAGGTATGACTAGCGTCGGCTTTAACTGTGATGTGTCTATCATTCATGTTGAAGAGAAGATTAAGAATGGCATTGTCCTTGCTGGCTACAGCGGATGTATCTATTATTGCCATCTGACCCATACCGTTGAAATAACCACCAATTTCAAGGTCAAATTTTGTAGGAGTAGATTTGTTCTTTAGGTTGATTTCAAAGTTGACTTCGTTGGCCATCAGCTTGCCACTCATCTGAAATATATTGAAAATGATTACAAGCCATGTTAACTTTATCTGGTCTGATTGATCCAGGGCAATACCTAACTGCCATGGAGATTACATTTGAGAATATATACATGTCTCTATTATAGTATAAACAAATGTGTGCAAATATACACATTCACACACACACATTACTAATCCCAGGGTACACATTCTCCAGTAATTGCTTGATATAACAATGGAACTACGGTACTCACTTTGGCATTATATTGACCTTCTGAAATCCTGTTGAATGATAAAGCAGACGAAATTGTACCCTCGGGAATAGTGATAGAATTGAGGACATTATATTCTAAGGTCGAGAAAGCAAACCGTGCCTTTTGCTGAATTTCAAGTTGTTTGGACAGACGAAGCGTGAACGCATTGTCAAGTACTTGTTTGTTATGGAGGTATTGTTGGAAGAAAAGGATATCTACGCTATGAGCGGGACATTGAACAGCCAGACGAGTAGTCAGGTTCACGTGGTCATCTTGAACTCGGTCGTATGACCAAATGTACTCAGCGTTCCAGACTACGGGGCCATTTGTCAAATTAGCTTTGGATTCCACATTTCCGGGGGACAAGACTGAGTGTACATTAGATTCAATGAAAGCGCCAGGGAATTGGGAGGGTCTGAAGGAGAAGTTGAAAGAGTAAGTATTGGTGGTGTTTTCTTCTTCCTTTTGAAGAAGGAGAGAGTGCGTGACGATGTGTTTTGTTCCCTCCATAAATGAATACTCCATGTCGAATTGGGAATTCAAGGCGTTGTCCTCTATTCGGGTGAACCCCTTGAAGGATGCATCCAAAAATGGCGACTCTAAAGAAGTTTCCCCTACCATTTTTTTAGGTTCTCCATCAATAGCGGCTGAAAGAAGAAAATTATCTGAAAATATGTTACTTGGGTGAAAATTTTCTTTGGATAAAATGATTGGTTAATTGTGTGATACAAAATGAAGCTACAGTGGACTTACCGTGAAAAATTATGGGTTTCGGGGTAAGCTCGGTGATTAATACATCTGTTACATATATTTTGTTCTTTCTACTTGAGAGGAAAGTACCTTGCAATTTAAAGAGCTGATCCTCATGTGAACTAATTGTTAATGTAGATAGATGTCTGACTTGTATATTGTCACGTTGGGTTGATAAAGTGAAGACAAAAGTGTAGGTTTCCTTTTGTCCTGTGATAATTTCAAGGTCAATTATTTTTTCCTCGGCGTTCAGCTGGTAGCCTCCATGTGCTTTTATTTCTTTCAGAGGAGTGTAAATGTTAAGATCGAGAGCGTTTTCTTGCCGGGAGAGAATAAGCGAGATCTTTCGATCTGTGAGGGATGCCGGTGTGTCGAAGAGTAGGGAGATGGTATTCTCCGAGCGCCTGAATCGGAAGATGTAGGAGGAGTGGCTGTCGGTTTTTTCCAGGTAGACATTAACTCCCATGGGTGCAAGGAGAGGAAAAGAGAAAGAATCGGTCTTGATGGGTGGATAGTTTACAGCCCCACAAATTCTCATTCCAAGGAGAGTAGAGGCTCCTGAACATCCTTTAATCTTATTTTCATGCCGATATTGGGCTTGAGTTTCTTGATCTCCATCGTAGTAGAAAAATTGGTTGCCTATATTCAAAATTTCAACCTTTTCCTTTGGCATATTGAAAGCCATATCAACCAGTTTTCCTTCCTTTATTAGCATTTTACCGTCGAGAAATGTGGAAGACTGAAGGGTAGAGACCATCTTAACACCTGATCTAGACACAAAGGCGTCAACATGAATACTACTGGCCAGCTGAATAGCAGCTGATGGCTGGATATGACCCTGGATATTGATGTCCGTGAGACTCCTTGGCTGGAATGTTCCAGTCATATTAAGTCCAAGCGTTGTTGTTCCATTGAGCTTTAGAGTTATCGGGAGTCCGGATATTGAAGGCAGTGAAAAATGAGTGTCGATGATACCAAAGGATTTTACGTATTCAATCTTATCCTTACGAGAAAGGTCCAGGAGCAGGTCCATAGGACTGGAGTAATCAGACTTCCTAAATAGATCTGAAAGGCCATGCAGATGTTTGTAATATATTTCGTTTCCAAAAAATCTTAGGTAAAGTGACCCATGCGATCTATCTTTTTCATCTAACACTGATTCAAGGTTAGTTTGCTCCTCGTCCTTGTCTTCGCGGAAGTTTTTGAGAACTGCAGAAACAGTTTCCTCTGGGTAATAGCCATTGGGGCCGAAAAAACGCTCAACGTAATCTTCCAGGCCTTCAAATCGACCTCCGATCTCAAAAAAGTTGATCGATTCACCAAAGAGATCCATAGTTAAATTGAGCATAGCGGAGCTGGGTAAGTAGGATTTGCCAGAAAAAATTACATTGCTTTCAAAAGTAGCTCCAGCATTTATCTCGTTCATAAAAAAGGATGACTCAAAGTTGCGCGAGAGCTTCAGAACGGAAGCATTGAATTTATTCTTCAGTAGATCTTGGCCAATCAGATCATGCATCCAGAGTTTACCTGGAGCAGCTGACTCGTACAGATTAGTTAAGTGACTCCAGACAAAAGAACTAACTTGGTTGACGGCCTCCGAGTTGAGGCGATCCTTTATGATTCTGATGACTTCCTTGTTGGGGCAAGTCATAATTGCCAAGTAGGAAGCAATACGCACTTCTGGATCTTGATTAATGTCATTGAACACGGGTAACAGGGTCGATCGACTGTAGTGGCATGGGGTATGTCGCCAGGCCTCAAGGGTAGCAATACGGACTTCCATGTCATTATTTTCAGTAAAACACTTCTTGAGGATAGAGTCTGCATTTACCCATCGACCGGCGTTGCCAAGAGCTTTAAGGGCCACAACAATCCTCTCTTTTTCCTCATCCGTGGAGGAACTACAAGCAGAACCAAGCTGAGCTTCAAAAGTAAGGAGAAGTCTTTCAACGCCGGCTTCCTTTTCACAAGCAGGATTTTTTGCACAGTAGTTGTTGATGAGCGCCGAAACTCCCAGCATACCTTGTTTGTTGAGAAGTGTGCCCATTGTCTGTAAAAGAAAAAACAATATTTGTCTTTATGAATTAGGGCAGTGATGTATTGCATTGCAAGTACCTATTAATGCAGGGAACGAGACATAATGTAAGAATCCAAACTCACTGCCAATGCATCGAAGATATCAGAGCTCGGGTTTTTGACGAATGCAAGAGACGTGAACCAAATATTAATGTCGTCCTCACTGATGAGTTCATCCCTCACCATGTCACGCAAGATTTCAGCGGATGCAGGCGTGATGAGAAGAGGCATTGCATCAACAAGGAACTTGTGTTTGTTGGTATCCTTGTTTCTCTCAAGAAGCGATGCGAGCTGCGTGTAGGTAAGACCTTTAAGAGTGGCTACCAGTTCATAGAAGATGGATGGCGTATTGATATTCTGGTCTTGTCTGGAGGACTCCAGCTGCTCTAGGATGGTAGTAGCCGTCTCTAGCTTAGCATTAGTTTTTTTAGGTTCAGAAGAGTCAAATGTGAGGAGGGAACATTCTGAAAAATCGTCCCCTCTAGCCGGTGAAGACTTGCTTATGGAGGTGAAGACCAGATGAGTCTCAATTTTGGTGACTGTACCGCTATCATGGTTAGAGAAAGGGCGGTACTGGTGGCTTTCTTCACATTCTGATTCCTTCAGCACGCCGTTCTCAAATTTCTGGTGGCAATTTTGTTCACTCCTAATTGGGTGAGATAGTATCGTTAGCAGTATATAGCCTTAAGATAGAGAATTATTAATATTTTACTTATATATTTGGTTTTCATTCTTCCTGCCCTGTGTAAACTTAAGTGTTATCAGGTCGTACATACAGTTTTTATTTCCACAATGTTGTCTTATTCTATGGTTGAAATTGATCATGCATGATATATTCTCTAGAATTGTCACCTTATTTACTTTACCCTGAGATCCATAGCGCCCTGGGTAGCTAAAGGATAAAGGAGAATTTGAGATTGATTACCTCAATATTGGCAAGGACTGAATTGGAGAGGTGCTGGTGTAGCTAGACGTGGCGAAGTAGGCAGTACGATCAGGACGAAGAGTACAAGAGTCGAAATCTTTTGTTTTATAGTAGTCTGTAGTTGTGCCATTGACTCGAGCCAGGTATTTTGTGGTGCATTTACCAGTTATATCTGTTTCTTCTAAAATCTGAAATATGAAGTCTCGGGTGTGAGATCTCTTACAATAGTGTGAAATGTCATTCAAGATGAGTAGATTCTTATTTATTTATTTTCTAGATTGCTCACCTCCTCATCAGTTTTAGTCATAGAGGTTTGGAAAGCAGAGAGAACTCCTTTTTTGAAGTTCATGACCCAAGCTGGTTCTTCCTTTACTCCGCACACACTACTCACGACACCATTCTGGAAGGAAAACTTGAGAGGCACCTTGCTCAGAGCCTCTGCAAATTTCGAAGAACGGGACGATCCTACCAGCTCAATGTCGCTCAGCTGTGAAAAAATATATATAGAGAGAGAAGTTGTATATGAACTTGATTCATATTATTTGTTAATTCTAACATATTTCCTTCATTTAGGCGTACATTATAAGTGAAACTAGGGATTTTCAACTTGTTTGTGTATCTCATACTTGGCGCTGTTCTTTCATTTCGGGAAGATCACTTCAACAGTGAAATCAATCGTTGTGAATCCACGACCTCTAATTTTTTGCTTGTGACCATACATGTGAGACTCTTTTACTCCTTAGGCATGGACCACAGGTTGAGAACAACTGAGATACTCTACTTACCCTAAGGATGTATTCACATGGAGCAGAGATATCGAAATGGGCCTTAGAGTTTATCAGAACTCGAGATTCCCCATCAAAAGCTCCAAGTAAGGTCGTGGTTGTGTCCACAGTGTAGTTGTAGATATAGCTCCTTCCTGATAGGATTTTGTAGAGTGATATAGAGACAGTCGTGACATTTCAGAAAAGGAGCGAATATATTGGAACGTTTTTCATCAATATTTTGTTGAAGCAAGATCACACTGCAATATTTGAAAACCCTCACCTGACACATAGTCAAATTTGTCAGCAATTTCACTGGAGAATGAGCAAATGCCACGCTTCTCGGCTGGCACTGTAGAGATAAAAAAATATATATACTCAGTTGAGGAAAAAATCAGCTTGTTTGTGCAAATGCAATAGGGTCTTAAACAGTACTTACGAAGTTGTATGCAGAGATTAACAATAATTTTCTTTCATAGTGCCCAATAGGTGAGAATAATTTGCATTACAATGTTTCAATTAACTTAGAGGTATTCCATAAAATATTATAAAAAAAAAAATACATTATTAACAGAGTATTTTTAACATTTTGATAGAAAATATAGCATGCAACCGACAAATGAAAGAATGTGATAGTGCCGGTGGACACAAAATTTTATTTCGTAACAAGCACCTGGCTTACGCCAGCCCTGGCTACGCCAGGGGTGTTTGGCCTTCGGCAAGACCCGCTGCGCGGATCGCTCGCTTCGCTTTCGTGTTACACGGGCAGTTCTAATCTTTAATTGTTGGTCTCTGTCATAATAAAAGTATAGGTCCAAACACGAATTATAATTTCTCCCTTCCGGCGCCCCTGGAAACGGGCAGAGGCATTGTGTCCAACGTGCAACCTTGACCACGATTGGGGTACATACATACATATACCAAGGCTTTTTCCCCCTTCCAAGGGAGGTAGCCAAAAAGGGAAAGGCATAAAAACACTCCCACCCATTTCATCCCTAGATACACTCCACATCCCTCCCACCCTTCCTCTCATCTGAGCACCTCCTGGATGACGGGTCATCCCTGCACCCTGCCCACCGCCCTGGGTCAGAAGCAGTGTCGCAAGACACAGTACATCCACAGCAAGGCCGCTTCATTTAATCGGCGACCCCCCCGTCCCCCTTTGCATATAAGGTGAGGACGGGGAGAAATCCCTTCGGGCTGCGTCAAAATTTACTCACACATACTACCCCACCCCCCATCATCCATATACAACCATTCTCCACTCACCTCTGTCTTCCGTCCTCTCCCTTCCTTCCTCAACAGACATTCCCCTCTTCCCCACAGCCCCCTTCACCCCATCCATCCACCTCATCCTAGGACGTCCCCTCATGTTCACTCCCTCCACATCTGCCTTCCATACCTCTTTTACTAGTCTTTCTTCACTCATTCTTTCCATGTGTCCAAACCATCCTAATATTCTTTCATCAACCCTATCTCCCAAATCCTTTTTCACCCCTGTTCTCCTCCTCACCTCCTCATTTCTCACACTATCCAGCCTAGTAACCCCCATCATACTTCTCAGACACCTCATCTCAAACACATTCAAACTCCTTCTCTCTTCTTCTCTTATGTTCCACGTTTCTGCCCCATACAGTGCTGTTGGCACAATCACTCCTTCATACAGTCTCCTCTTCGCATCCATTCCCAAATGTCTATTCCTCATTACACTCTTTAAACCACCAAGACATTTACTCGCTTCTCTCAATCTACATTCTACCTCCACCTTCACTCCACCTTTTCCTGCTACACTTGCACCCAAGTATCTAAAACTATCCACTTCCTCCAGTCGCTCTCCCTTAATGTTCACTTCCAGTCTACTGCCACTTTCACCCCTTGGTACAATCTCATCACCTTACTTTTACCCACATTTATCTTTAGCTTTCTTCTATCACATACTCTCCCAAACTCTGCCACCAGCTTCCTCAATCCCTCCTCTGACCCTGCCACAAGCGCAGTGTCGTCCGCAAACAACAGCTGGCTCACCTCCCACTTTTCTCCATTTTCTTTAACCATCTCCAATCCCTGACTCACTACCCTAGCATTCACCTCTCGCACCACCCCATCCATGTATAAGTTGAACAGCCAGGGCGACATAACGCATCCTTGACGAAGTCCCACCTTTACTTCAAACCACTCACTCTCTCCATTTCTAATCCTAACACATGCTCTACTACTCTCATAAAAACTCTTAACAGCTCTTAACAGCTCCCAAAAGCTTTCTTTTAAATGTCTTGAACCTACGCTCTAAATAGTACAACTGGTATTGCCTGTGTCCTCTTCCACCATTACCACATTTTTTTTTTAGCCTGCGTAATAGTGCTTCTTGAAATTTTCTACAACCTTGGAAGAAATACGAACACCAAGAACTTCGAGATCTTCGAGACCTTCCAGAAATTCGAGACCTTCCAGAACTTCGAGACCTTCCAGACATTCGAGAACTTCGGCACTTTCGAGAACTTCGGCACTTTCTAGAACTTCGGCACTTTCGAGAGCTTCGGCACCTTCGAGAACTTCGGCACCTTCCAGAATTTCGGCACCTTCGAGAACTTGAACACCCTCGAGAACTTCGGCACCTTCGACAACTTCGACGCCTTCGAGAACTTCGGCACCTTCGAGAACTTCGGCGCTTTCGAGAACTTCGGCGCCTTTGAGAACTTTGGCACCTTCGAGAATTTCTTCACCTTCGAGAACTTCGGCACCTTCGACAATTTCGGCACTTTCGAGAACTTCGAGAACCTCGACACCTTCGAGAACTTCGGCACCTTCGAGAACTTTGACACCATGGCTTAACGATGATCGTTCTTTACTCAACGATGATCGTCCACGGCTCAACGATTATCGTCCATTGCAAAACGATGATCGTTCAGGGCTCAACGATGATCGTCCATGACTCAACGATGAGCGTCCATGGCCTAACAATGATCGTCCACGGCTCAAGGTTGAGTCGTCGAAATCGATGAAATGACTTTATTGATTCCTTGATGGAGAAATCCTTGCAAGTTTGATATAACGTTGGAAATTTAGCGGCATGTTCTCGTTTTAGAAACACAACTTGCTTTTTGTTTTTCGACAGGTGCTGTTTTGTTATTTTTTCGTTTCTGTAACCCATTTCCAAAAATGGCGGTTTCTTCGTTTCATTACTGCTGAAGTTTCAGGCATCTTTCACAGGTTGAATGTACACGTGCCCTTGATATCACGTCGGGCCCTGCCAAAAAAATCGAATAGACCTTTACTCTCGGACAGGGGTCAGCGTGTCCGCATTCTGCCGGGTTCTGACGGATTGGGAAAACCGATCGGGTCACAGATTTTTAGTAATAGATACTTTAAGATTTATTAACCGGTTTAAGAAACCACACTAAAACACAAAATCACACTACCCAATTGTACACCATAGTCAGGGAAGACAAAATCCCTGATGCACATAATCTCCAACAAAATAAAATTAATTACTAACAGACGCCACAACAGAAATAATCACAATACAATTAAAGAAATGTATACAATATCACAAACATGTATATACCACCATCATATCCTCCAGGGCTACTCGCACTAATTCCAACAACTCAGTGCGCTAACAAACCATATACTGGAAGATGACATGGATCCACAATACCTAATATGTGTATACACACAAACAGCAGATTAAAGAAGAAATGAAATACGAGAACAGCTCCCCTACCTAATCATACTAGAGACTCCAGCAACCGTACCAGTACACAGCTTCCCCAGTACAACCAACTGACAACATCCTCAGATATGTCATTGTGCTCACCCTCCCTCCAACCACATATAACACAGTAAATTAGACATGATATCTACTCAGACCATTTACCAATAAAGATCACCATATATCGGGAAGGAAAAAAATCCTACACAAAATAATTACAAATTGCAAGAAAGCAAATTTGCAAGAAAATTATATATATATATATATATATATATATATATATATATATTTATATATATATATATATATATATATGTACATTCAACTACATTATTATTATTATTTTTTTTATTTTATTTTTTTTTTTTTTTTTTTTTACTTTAATTTCATGTCATCACTATCAATACTGACAAGGAGCTCGACGGAGACATATGCGGAAACTGATACGTAGTGAAACCAAGAACTCGAACCCAGCTCAGACGTAACAAGTGAATAGTGACAAACCACTGCGCTCTCTTGATAGCGCAGTGGTTTAAGTCATATATATATATTTATATATATATATGTGTGTGTGTGTGAGAGTCTACTAGTACCCATTTTTCATCCGTAGACAAAACTATAAGAGATCACAATGACTTTAATGAAATCCAACAAGAAACACAAATCTGGAGAGAGAGGGGTTATGAGAAGGTTAATCAGTGCAGTCCCCGACGGAGCAGTACTCCCACCATCACTGTTTAACCTCTTCACAAGTGATCTCCCTACATCAAATCTAAGGCATGACATAAGAACACTCACTATACAAATGACCATAAATACTAACCCAATACAGAAATCATAGATCGGCTCCTATAATGTCGCAAACTTATTTTTGACAAACTAGAACAGCGACTATGAAAAATAGAATGGAAACATGAGGCAAGGAGACGCATGTGTGTATAAGGTCACACAGTGCCCACAGGTCGGGCCATGTGAGTAATAACTGTTGATCACAACTCCAGCACTTGATCCGAGGTAATGGTGATTCTCTCTCACACACATAATCCCATTTCAGCATTTCAGAGATGAAGAGTCGCCATGGCACATGAAGTAATCGAACAATGAACTTATACAATAGGAGACCAAAGCACTGCTAACTAAAATGAGAGAAAAAAAAAAGGGCCAAAGTTTAATGGTTTCCTTTTTGAAATGTTGGAAAGGTTAGCGCTGTGGTCTATCTATCATTGTCAAGTCAAAGAATTTGTTCGCGGTGAATCGTTTGAAAAGAACATTTGCTTTTGATTTAGAAACTTCCACTTTTTCTAATCCACGAAAACGAAATTCGAAACGTTAATGCAGACACTTCATCGATTTGGAAAATTTCTGTTTTCTTGAAGATTTAAAAAATCTAAACAACACTCGAGAGTCACTAAGGGTTTTCCAGAGGTTACCTGTGAGTCACCAAGTGTCTTCAAGAAGTTTCCTGCTAGAGTCACTAAGAGTCTTCCAGAGGTTACCCGTGAGTCATTAAAAGTCTTCCAGAGATTACCTGTGAGTCACTAATAGTCTTCCAGAACCTGTGAGTCACTAAATAGCTTCCAGAGGTTGCCTTTTGGAATCACTAAGAGTCCTCCGGAGGTTGTTACATTTACATTTACATTTACTGAAGGTCTTACGAAGGTTACCTGTCAGTCACTAAGAGCGTTTCATAGATCACCGGTTAAAATCATTAAGGGTATTCCGGAAGTTACCTGCAATAGCGGAGACTACAAGAGCCCCGACGAAGAGCACCGAAAACCAGCGCATGGCTGCTCACACACACACACACAATCCCTGACGGGTCTCAATCAGGTTCTCACTATGACCGTTTTCTGTACCACTTGTCCATATATAGGTATATATATACCTACGTACTTATCAAGGCTCCCTTGGCAACCAGATAAGACGCCTGAAGATAGACTGGGTTGGAAGTGGTCTGTCGCCGTGGGGTGGGGTCGGGATCTTTCGTTTCATCTTCAGTTCCTGTATCGTGGAAGGATCAAGAACTGCTCCTCCACGGAGAAAGGATTGCGGTCCAGCTGGTCTGGAGGAAGACATTAGGGCAACGCCTTCTCCCTCCGTACACCTCCAACCCTTCCCTCCCGTTTACACCTTAAACCCTTCCTCTCACCCCTCTCCCACATTTCCTCTCTTCCCTTCCCCCCTACACCTCCACCCCCCTCTCCTCTCATTTAACTCTCCTCCCCCTCCTACAAAGGCCCTCTTTATTTCCATCTGGAGATTCAACCCCCAAAGGCTGGCAATCGATCTTTTTACCATACTCGAGATCTCACCTCTCTGAGAGATCTTTTGGGATAATCTTAAGTACGTTGCCAGCCTACTCGAGACATTGAGAAAAAAAAAAACAGTAGCAAGAGTTACTGCATATTGCTTCAAACTATTTTGGGGAATTTTAGTGGAAGGTTTAAGCCAGCTCGCACGTCGACGTAACCAGTTGCATGAAACCGATCGCAACGGATGCGTACACTGGGAGCAGTATTCCCTGTACGTTTGCCCACAAGCAATAAGTATGTGCATTTCTGAAATAACAAGTAAAGGAAAAAAAACAACATATGTTCCTGTCCATACAGAACAGGGAATACTGTGCTTTCACAAAGTGTGGACATCTGTTGCAATCGGGTTTATGCATCTGATTGCGTCGGTGTGTGAGTTGCCAATATATATATATATATATATATATATATATATATATATATATATATATTATGTGTGTGTGTGTGTGCACGCGCGCGTACGTGTGTGTTCGCGCATGTGCATACGTGTGAGCGTGTGTAAGACACTGATAACGAAGACGCCAAAGGTTGAATTCTGGCCCTCTATCGCACAGAGAACGTCATCCACAGATAAAACAAGGAATGGATCCGAAAAGGTGGTTGAGGAGTACATGTGGGTCTTCATATCAAGAGGAATACTGGTAGTCGAGTTGTTAAAATATAGCGCTCAATCAGGATGATTGGTGACTACTATGACTTGCTGTCTGGCCTCGGCGACCAATAGGCGTCTCCTGCCGTCATCCCCTCACCTAATATTTTTGGGTCAAACGAAACTAAAGCAATTCTGCCCTGAATCGACGTGTGTTGATTTTTGGAAATTCCTCCAAGGAAAATAAATCCCATGTAAACGAGTTAATCGACAAAATAACCTTCATTTATTTTTCTCGGTCTACAAACGAACCTCTATTGTGGAGTTTACGTAACAGCACATGGCAAACCCGCACGTTTTTGCCCCCAACGCCTCCTCCAACAACCCCCAATCCCCCTTCCACCTACCCCCTTTCCCCCCTTCTGACCCTGATGATCTCTTGTCAATTGTCTACATCCACGTGTGAGGATCACATGTCTCAAGATTTAAGAATCAGTCACTCAAGATAGTCATTTGCACTGTCGTCTCGACACAGGCTTACGAGTACATGGTCTACAGAGGCTAACACGTTCCAAATATCATAAGTAACACCACAATTAGAAGAAAATATTGTGGTGTTAAGTTGTGATTTATAAATGTGTTATTACATTTTTCATCAATGTTCTAAACATGTTTCGTTTATGCAGAATACAAATTTGAAGATGGTGCCACGTATGTTTAGATAAATAATGTGTATAATCACAATTTCGTTTTTCTCTGTTTTTGTAATTAGTTTTTTTGACGTTATGTGGTGTAAGCCTTTACCAATTTATTAGTTGTTTTAATATTACTTTGAACTATTTTCTTTTAAAATTGTAGAGTATATATTTATAGTGTCAAATTACCTATGCGTCATAAGTTGAGAAACTGAATGGCGAACTAGAAGGTATACAACTATTAGAGATAATGTTGAAATGTTCTTAGGGTAGTCTAGAATACTGTAAGCGAAATGCTATTCTATTCAAATTCATAACATTTGACAAGAATCGGCTCAGTGTCAAGTGGGTGTTAGTCTGTCTCTCAGTTTTAGCAAGTCACGTGGCACTAGCTAGAGCAAGAGTCACAAAGGATGTCACTGGGTTGAAATGCTTAAAAAGCAAAGCGAAGCGAGGTAAACTGAAAGAAAACAAAGTCAAAGGAAGACAAAGTCAAAAGAAAACGGAATCAAGGGAAGAAAAGATAAGATAAGGAAAACAAAAGACAAAGGAGAACGGAAGATAAAAGGGGAAGGAAATATAAAGGAGAACAAAAGAAAAAAAACAGAGAGGGGGAGAAAATTAAACAAAAGACGAATTTTGTCGGTTTCCGACAACATTTGACGATTCACATTTGGGGTCTAAAGAAATACCCCGTAAAGACCATTTCGATATTTAATGAAAACCCTGAGACCAGAGGTCTCTCGAGGTCAGGAAGAAGAATAGATGGAAGACTTCGAAAGCTCGAGTGCCCCCGGAAAGATAAATTTCTAGAATTAATGAATATCCTGATATAGAGCTTTCGAGGTCAGGAAAGAACATATGGAAGACGACTTCAAGTGTCTCCAAGATTGCAGACACGTCACGTGTGACTGATGGGGAAGAGATCTCGTCAATCACGTGCGCTTGTTCTGACTGAACACGTTTTCCAGATCACGTGAACTGCAAAGTGTTTGGGATAAGAGGCTCAAAACGAGAATAAACATACCAGACACCCCATAACAAGGAGTCCATGGATGATAATTTCTAAGTTTACTAGTCATGTATCACGAATCTTGATGTACATCCTGACTTGGATGAATTCTCCCATATCTCAAAACTTCTTTTCCACCCCATTGTGTCAACCAAGAGCCTTCTTTCCTACAGTGTATTTAGTCTATAGTTGTTCGTGTAAACTAATGCTTGTAGAATCAGTGAGTTATTTCGTTATGATTCTTAGAAAACGTTTTCTTAGTTAAGCTATTGTACTGTGTCTGGTGGATTTTTTCGATCCAGCTACGGGCAACACAATCTCAAGTTCAGCTATATCAGCTGGTGGTGATTTTCAAAAGTATAACCAATGTAGTAAGTGAAACAAATGGTAGAAAGCGTTCATCAGGGCTGGTGAAAAAATCTAAAAGTAAGGCTGGCTCCAAATTGTAACGATCTTGCTATTCCTTTGTGTCCAGCGACGTGGAGAGGGTGGGGGGTCCTATAGCCTGGGTGACTGAGTCCTCCATATAATCTTTTTCTGGTTGTGCCTTTAGGGGTGCAACATACATGGTAGACGTCGACCGACGGAGGCCATCATCAACTTTTTCACAATGATGACGTTAATTACATAAATCAGTCCACCGTTAGCCAGATTAAAACCTTACACTGTGACACCCCCGCCCCACTCCCTTGGGAGTTATGCTTTCCCATGGGGAGTTTATTCCCCCTGGTATCCATTCCTCCCTGTGAGTCTATTATATATCTTCCCTTTCTGAGGTTCTATTCCCCCATTGGTCTGTGTTCCTTCTAGGCGTCCATGGAATTTACAAATTTATTTAACAACTCGTAAACTAAAAGAAACTACTATGCGCAAAACGAATCTATTCACTGTGAATATGACAACCAGGAGGCAGAAGAGAATGGCATATGTACATAATTGATGAACAAAAAAGTACAGTACTGCTGCAGTAGGACATCAAGATCTATTTAAGGATACTTAAACCCAATTGCTTTTCCTTCAGAAGCTTCGTCAGAGCACTCCTAGGCCCCGTTCAGCGCATGAAGATGGCGTGAACGCAATGTCACGTGGTCGAAGTAAAGTCCTTTATCGATGCGCCGGACAGTGACGTCAGTTTTTCGTGTTGTATATCTGTCGTCTTAGTTGGCAGCTCGTGATCATCGGTGGCGTTATGAATCGTGGCCTACATGATCTGAAGATATATTTTACATAGTCACACGTTTACACACACACGACTCGATGGCGCAAGTGGTAGCGATCGCGGCCGCCATTACAGCGGTCCTAATTCGAATCCCGCTGGGCTGAAATAATTGTATCGCTGCGCTGCGAGTAGTTACTCCAACTCTCGTAGGCTGGGAGTTGTGTGTGTGTGTGTGTGTGCGTGTGAGGTCACACCATTACCCATAGATTGGTCATATATGACCATGGTGAATTGCACACTCATACAAACAACTTGCTGTTGCAGTGGTTAGCGCATCGGGTTTCCATGCTTGAGGTCCCGAGTTCGAGCCGCGCTTCCTACTTGAAAAGGTTTCACCGATACTACAAGCCGATACTGTCACCCTCGTACAAAGGGATAGTGTGCGTGTGTAAACTCGCATATATCTACATATGTATAAATCTTCGATTGAAAAGGTTTCAATGCAGGCATAACGATAAACAGTGAGAAGATAAAGGTGGAAGCAGTGGTGTGATTAGATTTTAACCAAAGGGTCTCTGTCATAATAATAATAATAATAACAACAACAACAACAACAATAATAATGATAATAATAATAATAATAAGTTTATTTGGCAATGAATCAAATACATGAAATATAGATAATGAAAAGAACACACTGTTTGAAATTACAACTTTAATTGCCGAGGATAACACACAAAAGCATGTAAGCTTACCATTGTGGTCCTCAAGTAGCATGCAAATATTACTTAGGCTGTATAAAAAAAAAATTTGGTAACAGGTTCGCGGAATTCGTGAAAATCCAAAAACAGGTTCGTACGAACAGGTAAGAACTCGAATCCCACCACTGGGTGGAAGGAAAGCAGTTTTTCATGACTAAAGAATGGGTTTCTGAGATTTTTTTTTTTTTTTTTTTTTTTTTTTGTAAAACATGATTTACGTTATTATAGTTTATTGTTTTTATACATTTATTAATTTGATTGATCTATTATAATTTTTTTATATTGACATTACATAGGTATGTTCGAAGTTTGTCTTTTGTAACTCGTTATCCTGGCCCTATCATAGTACAAGTCAAAGTAATTAAAAAAAAAAAAAAAAAAAAAAAAAAAAAAAAAAAATCAGTCGCCCCTATAAAATGATAAAAGAAAACAAAGAGAACGACAGTGATTAAGGGATGACCAAGGTTTTATGCATTCTTCATATTTGTCGTATGTTTGAAGAGATAATTATTCATTGGCAATAAAATCGTTAGGCTAGGCAAAAAATTAAATAGACAAGACGTCATTTATGAAAATACTAATTAAAGTTAAATTTAACTATTAAAAGGGTAAGGTTAAATGTATTGTTACCCTTGAGGATATGTGTGCTTCCAGCTTTGGGTTGCGGACACACATGAGCTCACGTTTAGAGTACAGATAACATCATCGACCTCGAAGGACTACCAATAATAATTGTCGGCCCTTAATGCAGGCCAGTATCTATAGATTTAAGGAATGCAAATGATTTACGAAATGTACTTAAATTCCTATGAACAAAAGGCAGGAATCCACTCATTTGATTATCTTGTTTTAAACCTCAATTCTTAGTTTGACTAAGGTTGTACCCGATCTCTGTATCGCTGAAAATATAAACGACACACTGTTCATGGCTTTATTACTACAAAACCTCGAAGGAATACCAATGATAATTGTCAGGCCTTAATGCAAGCCAGTAACTATAGATGTAAGGAATGCGAATCATTTACGGAATGTACTTAGATTCCTATAAACAAAAGATAGGAATCCACTCATATGATTCTCATGTTTTGTACCTCAGATTTTAGTTTGACTAAGTTTGCACACGGTATACTTTTATCGCTGAAAATACAAGAAATGGTACAGTGTACTTGGCGTTATTACTACAAAACCTCGAGGGAAAACCAATGATAATTGTCGGCCCGTAATGTAGGCGATTTCTATAGATGTAAGGAATTCGAATAATTTACAGAATGTACTTAGATTCCCATAACCGGAAGGCAGGAATCCACTCAATTTATTATCTTGTTTTATACCTCAATTTTTAGTTTGACCCGATCTCTGTATCGTTGTAAATAAAAGAAATGATACACTTTACTCTGCGTTATTACTATAAAAACTTGAAGGACTACCAAAGATGATTATTGTTGGTCTTTAATGCAGGCCAGTTTCTATAGATAAATGGAATGCGAATCATTCATAGAATGTATTTAGATTTCTATAAACCAAGTTTGTACCCGATATCTGTATCGCTGTAAATACAAGAAATGATACACTGTACTTGGCGTTATTACTACAAAACCTTGAAGGACTACCGATGATGATAACGGCCTTTAATGCAGGCTAGTTTCTATAGACGTAAGGAATGCGATTCATTTACGGAATGTACTTAGATTCCTATAAACAAAAGGGAGGAATCCACTCATTTGATTCTCATGTTTTGTACCTCAGTTTTTAGTTTGACTAAGTTTGTAAACTATATAATTTTATGGCTGAAAATTCAAGAAATGGTACAGTGCACATGGAGTTATTACTACAAAACCTCGAAGGACTACCAATAATAATTGTCGGCTTTTAATGCAGGCCATTTCTATAGATGTAAGGAATGCGAATCATTTACAGAATGAACTTAAATTCCCATAAACAAAAGGCAGGAAGACACTTATTTTATTCTCCTGTTTTGTACCTTAATTTTTAGTTTAATTGAATTTGTATCCGCTTGATTCTTTGTTCTGTACCTCAGTTCTTTGTAATAAGTTTGTACCCGACATCTGTATCGCTGAAAATACAATAAATGATACACTACTTGGCGTTATTAATACAAAACCTTGAAGGACCACCAATGATAATTGTCGGCCTTTAATGCAGGCCTTCTACAGATGTAAGGAATGCGAATCATTTACGGAATGATCTTAGATTCCTATACACAAAAGACAGGAATCTACTCATTGATTCTCTTGCTTTGTACCTCAATTCTTAGTTTGACTAAGATTGTACCCGATCTGTATGGGTGAAAATACAAGAAATGATATGCTGTACTTGGTGTTAAATCTACAAAACCTTGAAGGACTACCAATGATGATAATTATTGGCCTTACTGCAGTCCAGTTTGTATAGATGTAAGGAATGCAAATCATTTACTTAATGTCCTTAGATTTCTATAAACAAAAGACAGGAATCCACTCATTTGATTCTCATGTTTTGTACCTCAGTTTTTAGTTTGACTTAGTTTGTACACTATATCCTTTTATGGCTGAAAATACAAGAAATAGTACAGTGTACATGGAGTTATTACTACAAAACCTCGAAGGACTACCAATGATAATAATTGTCGGCCCTTAATGTAGGCCATTTGTATAGATGTAAGGAATGCGAATCAATTACAGAATGTACTTAGATTCCCATAAACAAAAGACAGTAATCCACTGATTTGATTATCTTTTTTGTATCTTGATTTTTAGTTTAAATTTATATCTGTTCTCATTGTATCGCAGAAAATACAAGAAATGATACACTGTACATGGCGTTATTACTACAAAACCTTGAAGGACTAACAATAATAATTGTCGGCCCGTAATGTAGGCCATTAGTATAGTAAGGAACGCGAATCATTTACAGAAATGTACCTAAGTTCCCATAAACAGAAGCAGGAATCGATTGATTTTATTTTCTTGTTTTGTACCTCAATTTTTAGTTTGACTAAGTTGGTACCCACTCTCTGTATCCCTGTAAATACAAGAAATGATACACTGTACTTGGCGTTATTACTACAAAACCTTGAAGGAATACCAATGATGATAATTGTCGGCCTTTCGTGCAGGGCAGTTTCTACAGACGTAAGGAATGCGAATCATTTACGGAATGAACTTAGATTCCTATAAAGAAAAGACAGGAATCCACTCATTTGATTCTCATGTTTTGTACCTCAGTTTTTAGCTTGACTAAGTTTGTAAACGATATCTTTTTATGGCTAGAGATACAAGAAATGGTACAGTGTAAATGGCGTTACTACTACAAAACCTCGAAGGACTACCAATAGTAATAATTGTCGGCTCTTAATGTAGGCCATTTCTATAGATGTAAGGAATGAGAATCATTTACAGAATGTACCTAGATTCCCATAATCAAAAGGTAGGAAGACACTCATTTGATTCTCTTGTTTTGTATTTTAATTTTTAGTTTAAATTTGTATCCGCTCTCATTGTATCGCAGAAAATAGAAGAAATGATACAGTGTTCATGGCGGTATTACTACAAAACCTTGCAGGACTACCAATGATAATTGTCAGCCCTTAATGCAGGCCAGTGTCTATAGATGTAAGGAATACGAACCATTTACGAAATGTGCTTAGATTCCTATACACAAAAGGCAGGAATTCTCTCATTTGATTCTCTTGATCTGTACCTCAGTTCTTAGTTCGACTAAGTTTGTACCCGACTTCTGTATCGGTGAAAATACAAGAAAAGAAACACTGTCCTTGGCGTTATTACTACAAAAACTTAAAGGACTACCAATGATAATTGTCGGCCTTTAATGCAGGCCAATTTCTACAACTGTAATGAATGCGAATCATGGAATGTACTTTAGATTCTTATAAACAAAAGACAGGAATCCATTATTGATTCTCTTGTTTTGTACCTCAATTCTTAGTTTGACTAAGATTGTACCCGATCTGTATAGGTGAAAATACAAGAAATGATTTGCTGTACTTGGTGTTAATAGTACAAAACCTTGAAGGACTACCAATGATGATAATTGTTGGCCTTACTGCAGTCCGGTTTGTATAGATGTAAGGAATGCAAATCATTTACTTAATGTTCTTAGATTTCTATAAACAAAAGACAGGAATCCACTCATTTGATTCTCATGTTTTGTACCTCAGTATTTAGTTTGACTAAGTTTGTACACTATATCTTTTTATGGCTGAAAATACAAGAAATGGTGTAGTGTACATGGAGCTACTACTACCAAACCTCGAAGGACTACCAATGATAATAATTGTCGGCCCTTAATGTAGGCCATTTGTATAGATGTAAGGAATGCGAATCAATTACAGAATGTACTTAGATTCCCATAAACAAAAGACAGGAATCCACTGATTTGATTCTCTTTTTATATACATTGATTTTTAGTTTAACTAAATTTATATCTGCTCTCATTGTATCGCTAACACAAGAAATGATACACTGTACATGGCGTTATTACTACGAAACCTTGAAGGACTACCAATAATTATTGTCGGCCCGTAATGTAGGCCATTTGTATAGATGTAAGGAATGCGAATCATTTACAAAATGTACTTAGGTTCCCATAAACAGAAGGCAGGAATCGACTAATTTTATTTTCTTGTTTTGTACTCTCAGTTTTTAGTTTGACTAAGTTTGTACCCGATCTCTGTATTGCTGTAAATACAAGAAATGATACACTGTATTTGGCGTTATTACTACAAAACCTTGAAAGACTACCAATGATGATAATTGTCGGCCTTTCGTGCAGGACAGTTTCTATAGATGTAAGGAATGAGAATCATTTACGGAATGTACTTAAATCCCTATAAACAAAAGGCAGGAATCCATACATTTGATTCTCGTGTGTTGTACCTCAGTTTTTAGCTTGACTAAGTCTGTAAACTATATTTTTTTTATGGCTGAAAATTCAAGAAATGTTATAGTGTACATGGAGTTATTACTACAAAACCTCGAAGGACTACCAATAATAATTGTCGGCCCTTAATGGAGGCCATTTCTATAGATGTAAGGAATGCGAATCATTTACAGAATGTACTTAGATTCCCATAAATAAAAGGTGGGAAGACACTCGTTTGATTCTCCTGTTTTGTACCTTAATTTTTAGTTTAACTAAATTTGTATCCGCTTGATTCTCTTGTTCTGTACCTCAGTTCTTAGTTTGACTAAGTTTGTACCCGACATCTGTATCGCTGAAAATACAAGAAATAATACACTACTTGGCGTTATTACTACAAAACCTTGAAGGACCACCAATGATAATAATTGTCGGCCTTTAATGCAGGCCAATTTCTACAGATGTAAGGAATGCGAATCATTTACGAAATGTACTTAGATTCCTATAAACAAAAGACAGGAATCCACTCATTGATTCTCTTGTTTTGTACCTCAATTCTTAGTTTGACTAAGATTGTACCTGATATGTATCGGTGAAAATACAATAAATGATACGTTGTACTTGGTGTTAATACTACAAAACCTTGAAGGACTACCAATGATGATAATTGTTGGCCTCTAATGCAGGTCAGTTTGTATAGATGTAAGGAATATAAATCATTTATTTAATGTACTTAGATTCCTATAAACAAAAGACAGGAATACTCTCATTTGATTTTCATGGTTTGTATCTCAGTTTTTAGTTTGACTAAGTTTGTAAACTATATATTTTTATGGCTGAAATGTCAAGAAATGGCACTGTGAACATGGCGTTATTACTACAAAACCTCGAAGGACTACCAATGATGATAATTGTCAGCCCTTAATGTAGGCGATTTGTATAGATGTAAGGAATGCGAATCATTTACAGAATGTACTTAGATTCCCAAAAACAAAAGGTAGGAAGACACTCATTTGATTCTTTTGTTTTGTATTTCAATTTTTAGTTTAAATTTGTATCCGCTCTCATTGTATCGCAGAAAATAGAAGAAACGATACACTGTTCATGGCGTTATTAATACAAAACCTTGCAGGACTACCAATGATAATTGTCAGCCCTTAATGCAGGCCAGTGTCTATAGATGTAAGGAATACGAATCATTTACGAAATGTGCCTAGATTCCTATACACAAAAGGCAGGAATCCTCTCATTTGATTCTCTTGATCTGTACCTCAGTTCTTAGCTCGACTAAGTTTGTACCCGACTTCTGTATCGCTGAAAATACAAGAAATGACACACTGTACTTGGCGTTACTACTACAAGTACAGACAGCTTTATGGATGGGGATGACAGATGGGGATGGATACGGAACTGCCTAGTGTAGGCCTTATGGTCTCTTGCAGTCTCCTTAATTATGTTCTTAAACCTTGAAGGACTACCAATGATAATTGTCGGCCTTTAATGCAGGCCAATTTCTACAGCTGTACCTCAATTTTTAGTTTGACTTAGTTTGTACTCTATATCTTTTTTTGGCTGAAAATACAAGAAATGGTGTAGTGTACATGGAGTTACTACTACAAAACCTCGAAGGACTACCAATGATAATAATTGTCGGCCCTTAATGTAGGCCATTTGTATAGATGTAAGCAATGCGAATCAATTACAGAATGTACTTAGATTCCCATAAACAAAAGACAGGAATCCACTGATTTGGTTCTCTTTTTTATACCCGACGATTTGGTTCTCTTTTTATCGCTGAAAATACAAGAAATGATACACTACTTGGCGTTATTACTACAAAACCTTGAAGGACCACCAATGATAATAATTGTCGGCCTTTAATGCAGGCCAATTTCTACAGATGTAAGGAATGCGAATCATTTACGGAATGTACTTAGATTCCTATAAACAAAAGACAGGAATCCACTCATTGATTCTCTTGCTTTGTACCTCAGTTCTTAGTTTGACTAAGATTGTACCCGATCTGTATGGGTGAAAATACAATAAATGATACGTTGTACTTGGTGTTAATACTACAAAACATTGAAGGAGTACCAATAATTGTCTGTCCTTAATATAGGCCATTTCTATAGATGTAAGGAATGCTAATCTTTGACAGAGTTTTGATTCCCATAAACAAAAGGCAGGAATCCATTAATTTTATTTGCTTGTTTTGTACTTCAATTTTTATTTTGACTAAGTCTGTACCCGATCTCTGTATCGCTGAAAATACAAGAAATGATGCATTGTTCTTAACGTTATTACTACAAAACCTTGAAGAACTACCAATGATCGTCGGCTTTTAATGTAGGCCAATTTCTACAGATGTAAGGAATGCGAATCATTTACGGAATGTACTTAGAATCCTATAAACCAAAGACAGGAATCCACTCATTTGATTCTCTTGTTTTGTACCTCAATTCTTAGTTTGACTAAGGTTGTACCCGATCTGTATCGCTGAAAATACAAGAAATGATACATAATTATTGGCGTTATTCCTACAAATACTTGAAGGACTACCAATAATAATAGTCGGCCTTTTAATTCAGGCCAGTTTCTACATATGTAAGGAATGCGAATCATTTATAGAATGTAATTGGATTCCCATAAACAAAAGACGATTCCATACATTTGATTCTCTTGTTTTGTATCTTAATTTTTAGTTTGACTAAATTTGTATCCACTCTCACTCTATTGCTGAAAATACAAGAAATGATACACTACACTTGGTCTTATTACTACAAAACCCCTTAGCATTATGGTACGTTGGCAGTTTCGAGATGAAATGTGACATACAGGGGCTTGGCGTCTACTAGAACATCCTCATACACTCCCCTTTTTCCAGGTGAGTCCAACCAAATAAAGGTTTCTTTTAACAATGAAAATTGCATGTCATCAGATGCAATAGGTGAAATATATAAATATATATATATATATATATATATATATATATATAATCTTTACGTAAGACTAATCATCCTCTTTCAAACTACATTCTCTACACAGCAGTTGTGGGTTTGCTTGGCACAGAAATATATTTTGGATGCGATATTGATTATGATTGTTTTAATACCTGCTATGATATCCACAGTTTGTTTTGTTTCTTTTTCTATTTTATTTGTTTTCTGTTGTTCAGCTACATATTCTAAAATTGCATAATCTTAGTGTATTGAAAACATAATTTTAACCACAAGTACGAGTCAAATTTTCGTGCTCAGCATCAGTAGCTCTATGTACGATGCATCACACTACTTGCATTATAAAATATAAAGTCACTTGTATTACTCGTTCTCTTTTACTCTGAGTTATAAACACAGAAAACGTGATCAGACCAGTTGACAGCAATCGGGTGTAACTCATGTACAACTACAAGAAATATAAATAATCACAACGACATCCTCGTGTACCCATTCGCGCCTCATGACGCCTACATAGGCGTTATCCTACTGAAGTCGTTAAAGTAATTTTAAGTGGTAGGCATGCATGTTTAAGGCTAGCTATATTTAAATGTACCCTTTGCTCATTCTGATAGACTTGTTAGTTCCCATAGTTGTAGATATAATGAGAAAGATAACCGCATATACCAACAGAATATTTGTGTTCACTTGGTCTCAACCTCTTGTTGTAGCGAATTGTTATACTATTGTATTCTGTACTTTCTCACCTGTGCCAGAGTTGATAATTCAGATATGGGTAAAACTGTGTGAAGTAGGTTAAAAAAAATTATGGTGGTCTTATCTTATTCGTTTGTGAGATTCAATGATAATGTGTGGTATACTAAATATAAAAACACCTATGGTTATTGAGAAATCTTTTATACAATAATGTCTGAACAGGGAGTCGTCATGCCGACGTCATAGACAAGAAGTTATTCGAATACATAGGCCGGTGGTGCAACGAGGTGAAGGAAAGAAAAGTCCGTCCTTAGCATCAGCCCCGTACTTGAAATTATTGAAGATGAAGAAAGCACTTGCCTCCTTACTTTTCTTATTGCCGCTGTAATGAGCGTTAAATTCGTAACTCCCGTCTGGTATCTGCATACGCAAGCTATGTTGGAACTTGCATAAGGAAATTGTAAAAGAAAAGCCTGTCTTCTCGAACCTCTAGATGGGAGTCTGGATGGAGACACTGGCATGGAATTCATTGTCATTAGCCTTAAAGGTGGCGTCCACGTCGAGCTTGAAAGGACTTTGCGAGTCCGAGAAAACGTGAATCCTTGTGCTGGAGTCCTTAAGAGAAGTTGCTCCAAAGGTCATCAATCTGTATCCCTGGAAAGGAGTTAGGATTTTCAAAGTAGCTGATATATCATCATAAGACTTGCTCTCAAGCTTGTAGACACCCGACAAAGCGTTCTTAACGTTCTTGAGCGTCAAATTGAGTTTGAGATCTATGATACTTTTGCCATCAATTGTTGTTTCAACCTTGATAAGTTCGTTTGGTAGGAATGGAGGTTCGGCCTCGATCATTCATTTTTTGTCTTAGAGGATGTCCATCTTGTTGACTTTATCTGCAGAAGTAACTTGAAAGGATGCAACGATTTTGTCGGAAAGGTCAAGGTTAGCCATAATGAGAGCCCTTTCAGTATCCATGAGTGGAGTGACGAGTTCAAAGTTCAGGAGTTCTCCTGTATTCTTCATGTTGACCTCTGCCTCGAGCTTATATGTAACGGCTCCAATAGTTAGTTCCATGTGGGACTTGAAGAGTCTGGGGGAAGAGACCATCTTGCTCTTGAACTTATAGTTTTCCTGGAGGAAGGGAGAGGACACGTCAAGGGTGAAAATGTAGTCAGCAGGCATCCTCTGGGTCATGCGCCAAGAGCCTTTGGCTTTATGAATGCCCTTGGGAGTTGTAAGAGTGATACCAGCCGTAGCTCCCTTAAGGAGAAGGGTCAGAGCCACTTTAGAGAAGACAGGTGCCATTTGAGCATTAAACATGATTCCCGAGTCAAGATTGACATTGAATAAGAAGGAATATGCTTCCTTTGCTTGGAAGATCAAGTCGAAGGCCAGCTTTGTGTACGGTGCTGTGGGGACGAGGACGTTAATTTCAAAATTTCTTGTACCTTCAAATAATTCCGAAAGGAGAAGGTTACCCTTGATGTGTTGCTCCTCCAGTTTGAAGGCACCCTCAATTTTATGGGTCTTATTTTCAGCAAATGCCATGGTTATGCCCTGCATGTTTTCTAGAGAATTGAAAGCGGATTTTATCTTAAAACTGGCATGCTTGTTGGCCAAGAAGAAACCATATGCAGCAAGAGAGGCCCCAAGTTTCTTATCCGTAATCTCATATTGGTCAATAATCTTGTTATCGTTGAGAGATACTTGAAGCTTCGTCTTTCCACCAGCCAATAGGAATAGCCTTTAACGTCGCTTGAGATGCCAATTAACACCAAATAATTTAATGTGCACTTTTGCTGTCATGGTGTTTTCAGCTGCATATAGTTCTGGAACCTACTCCTTCGCTTTTACATTTTCAAGGTAGTAGTGGGGAAACTGACATCGATCATGATCTGTGAAGATAAAAAAAAAAGCTAAATGAGTCGCAAGACATCTATGAAGAATTTGTGTATGCTAATTGGCCAGAAGTACTTATGCTGTCTCACATATCTTATTTCCAGAACTTACTAGAACACAGTTACAGAAATATCAAAACTATAATATATATATATATATATATACATATATGTATATATACATATATATGTATGTGTATATATGTGTTTTATATATGTGTATATACATATAATATATGAGTGTGTGTGTGTGTGTATGTTCAGAATTGTTTAAAAGTAAACTGCGTTATTCATGTTATTTGTTCTGTTGCTAAGGTTGCTGTCAGTACATCATAAATAATCTGGTGATTACTGCCAACTATGGAATTGCCAACTGCTGCCGATTACTGGCAACTAGATGCTTATCAACTTTGACGATTACTGGCAATTACCGAATTATCAAATGGGTCTCATGGTTCAAGGAGTAGCTTCTGACATAGCAGGAAGAATACCCATAAATAGTTTGATTTTCACCTCACACCTCATTAAATAGATGAATTTGTAAGTCTATGTGAACACTTGGTTTGTTCATAGACATTTGGAGTGGTAGCGGTCGCAGACTTAATAAGTGGCGTCAAAAACCGAAAACTAGAGATAGTTTGTGGATATCTAGTATGTCAAAGGGCAGCAATGCGTAAATAAGGGGTGCGTGAGAAGACAAATCTAGAACTCCTACAAAGGAGGACACAACTAATCTCCTCCGTGGGGTACTCAAAGTAAATTACTTGCTAGAGCAGAAGCCGCAAAGACCGCGAAGAGGAGGGCTCAAGCATAGAAGCGCATGGTCGGCTCACACTGTCTTGGACAGGTCTAGTCGGTTTTCCATTATGCAGATTCAGCGTACACAGGTCCTTATATAGGGGATTAAAGGAGTGGGGGGAGGTGCTTATTAGTGCTGTAGCAGCTAAGGAAGGCGTGCGCGGGTGGGGGATGGACTTTGCGTTGGACTAAGGGCTCATATTAGAGTTCGATGGGCTCGTCCTCCATTCTCTCTCTCTCCCTCTCTTTTATTTGATTGCCTGTCTCACATTCTGCGTGTTTGTGTTAGTGTGAGTGTCTTTCTCTGTATCTCTCCCTCTGTGTGAGTGTCTTTCTCCCCCTCACTCACTCCCACCCATGTCTCCCACCCTCCCCCCTTCTCTCTCATTTTTCTTAAGAAAAAATAGAAAACCTTTTTAACTTTTACCCCTCCGTTCTGCTAACTTGCTGAAATATAATTTTTCACCTCTTGTTGACGAAATACTTATGTAATTCTGCCCTTACTCCCGTCTTGCCCTCTATTGTAGAATTATATATGCATGAATATGTATATATATATATATATATATATATATAATATATATATACATACATACATATATTCCTAGCTCCCTCTGAGATAGGCAAAACATGATGTAAAACCGATTAATGACCATCCCATTGATCAGGGGGAAAGGGCACTTTGGTATATATGTATATAGGTGTATATAAATATATGTATATATCGGATGTAGAGACATTCTGACAGGCTGGCGTAATTGGAAAGAGGAAACATAGGGATCTTAATCTGATTTTATTTCTGACTAATTTAGCTAGTTTCGCAAATAAGCCTGGTGACGACATCATACAGTAAGTCTTCAATACCCGAGGAGTCTCCAAAGATATTACTTTATTTTGACCCATGATGGTAACCATTTCCAGGAATAGATCATTTTTGTTTTCACTCATGTCTGACCCCAGCATACATAACTCCTCCTTGTCTCTTACGGTGAATGACAACCCCCAAGACAGTTGTGTTGTGGCGAGTAAAATAAAGCGTGCTTTATATTGTATTTTATGAACCGCATGGTGTATTACATTGAAGTACAATGGCAAAACGTGAAGACAGGAGGCCTTTCGGTCTATAACGAGTCCAGATATATATATATATATATATATATATATATATATAATATATATATATATATATATATTATATATATATGTATATATATGTATATAATAGTGATAATGCCTTGGATGTCTAAAATGGAAACGTGCGCGTGGGTGACAAGAATAGCTGGAGAAGATAAATGTTTAGCCTAAGGCAACAGCCTATCCCATAAAGAATGCGTGGATTGTGAATGTATAGCGTGAGGATGGTCCTTTATTATGTATGGCAATTTGGCCTTCTGGTCACGTCGGTTTTAGATGAAAGCCTACGATCCCTATTGAATAACTACCCCACCTTCACTCTTCTTTTCAAAAACTTAAGTTACTTTGCTGAGTCACTGTGTAGGCCAGTGGATCTCAACCAAGTGGTCATGGCTTGAATGTAGGGGACTATCATGAAATAAAAGAAGGGTAAACTCCTAACCTGTATTTTGTTTTCATTTATTTGGATAAAATATGCGTTGGGAGGAAAAATCATGGAGCCCATGACGATGTTCAAAATTCCTTTTGGGGGAAATGGTGTGATGAAGAAAGAGAATTCCAGGACTCAAGACAAACCATTTAATCTCCCTTCTTTTTTCGCACTTATCTTCCTCGCTGGAAGTATCTCTACATTCAACCTGTTCTAAAGAGTGACTACCTGCAGCCTTCCATCTACCGTCCTATAATTATATTTTTTATTTTCTTGAAGCTAAATCTATTCTAAGCTTATTTTGTGCGCATATGAGGCCATATACTTTTTGAGTCACCACATGGAAGCCTATTCTAAACTTAGATTTTTTTTTTACCCATATATGAGGTCAAACATTGAATCTTCAGAGGGCTTTCTCTATTCGATATTTTTGTTCTCCAGTTGGATTTCTCATAGTACTTAGGTGAGATCTCCGTTGTTATGCTAGGCATACTAAAACATTTCGATAAAAGTAGATACGTTTTTATGTAATCAAAATGCCCTCTTAAGATACCTATCCCTATGACTACTCTGATCTCTGGGTTGCTATCTGATTAAATGATTGCTGCCGTAGTAGACGGTTATTACTCTTATGTCAGTCTACTCAGGGTTTTTTTCATATTAGTTTTTTCCAATTCAAAAACACCTCACTCGATTTCAGGTCTTGTTTTATACGTTATTACGTTGTACATTTTCCATGCCATACTTTAAACTAAGTCCACAAGTTATATTTCTGTGTTTCGGAAGGATCTTCAAAAAACACTTGAATTCAGATATAAAATTCATCTGTGGAAAACAGCAACAACTAAATGGGTCCTATGCTTACAAGGCACAATTTCCCCATTTATAAATCTTCCACAAATCTAGCCCATCTTCAGTAGCACATATTTTTTCCCTCCGATACTGAGCAATTGTGGTATACTTTTAACCCAAAAATGAATTAGGAAACATTATTGCTAAAGTAATTTTGAGAAAAACTAGAGGTATTGTGCGTGATTCGAGTTTATTTTTCTGAGCTACCAATCCTGCGGGAAAAAAAAAAAATGAAATGAGGGTTTTAGGCAAAGAGCTACCCGACAGTTCTCGTTTCCTGTCTACGGTAATATAATATGTATCTTTTTTCTTGTGCCACCATTTCTGATGACCACTGGTCTTGTAAACTTAGTCACTTTGTAACTTTTTTGCTGGGAAATTCACAAAAATATAAGCTTAAAAAAACTTACAATCTTTTCCTGTACTACCACTTCGTACAAGTGTAAGGGAGAATGTATAATCCTCACCTTCCATTTTCATGCTCAGGCGCTCCCATCTGGAGCTCCTGAGTATCAAGACTGACAGCCTCCTTGATTACTTGAGTCTGAATGGGCATATTATCATTATTTTTTTTTATTGACTTATTTATTTATTTATTTCAGCCTTGCGAGATTGTCCAAAAAGGATAGAAATGTCTGTAAACCATAGACCATGAGCATTTATTACTTCAACCCTTATGATACACATATCAGTGAATTTCAAGAGGAAATAGGTGTGCTTTTTATATATATACTTGCCACTATTTTTGGCTTGGATTTCTTGTCTCCTCATCTATAGTTATATTTTCTGGCCTTCTTTAGCTTTAGTAAGCTTACAACCCATAAATTACTGAGACCTTGGCAATAACCTCAAGTTTTGCACATAGATGTTATGAATTCTCTATTTATATTCATAATTATCATTTGCTTTATCATAATTATCATAATTATCATTTGCTTTATTATAACTGTTGAACTATTATTGCATCAAGTAATACATAGATATCCATATTCTTGGTATTCTTTGAAACAATTTGACATTGATGCTCATTAGGTGTGTATCTTTTATTCGTTTCTAAATATATAGCATTATTTTTCAGAATTTCTGTTTCATCTTTGAGAAGATGTCAGGTGGTTCAAGCGTCAGACCTTGGTAAAAAAAAAAATGTTTCTCATTATGGTACTATTTATTAGGAGGTTGTTCAAATACAGAATGATATGTGGCGTATTGGAAATGAACGAAAAGCACTATTGGGATAGAAAAATAGTTAATGCCAAAATGTAGGAACGGGGGTGGGGTTGTGATGGCGACATTCGGGACAATAACTCACGCAATCACTTAAGCAGATGGTGCAACTAGGTGAAGGAAAGAAGAATCCGTCCTCAGATGGAAACCATACTTCTGGATACCTTCAAAGGCTCTGAAGCCCAGCTCGTAAGGAGCGTAGGTCCTGAGCTTAGCATCAGCACCGTACTTGTAGACACCGTCGAAGATGAGGAAGGCACTTAGTGTCTTGCTTTCCTTATTGCCGTCATAATGAGCATCAAATTGGTAGTTCCTGTCGGGAAGCTGCATAAAGAGACGAGGGTGGAACTTGTTCAAGGGGATCGTGAAAGAAAAGCCTATCTTCTCGAACTTCTGGATGGGAGTCTGGACGGAGACGTTGGCATTGAATTCGTTATCCTTAGTGCCGAAGGTGGCGTCCACGTCGAACTTGAAGGGACTTTGCGAGTCGGAGAAAACGTGCACCCTTGTGCTGGAATCCTTAAGATAAATTGCTCCAAAGGTCATCTTTCTGTATCCCTGGAAGGGAGTCAGGATTTTCAAAGTAGCTGAGATATCGTCATTTGACTTGCTCTTAAGCTTGAAGACACCTGACAAAGTGTTCTTAACGTCCATGAGCGTCATTTTGAATTTGAGGTCTTGGATATTTTCGCCATCAATTGTTGTTTCAACCTTGATAAATTCGTTTGGTAGGAATGGAGACTCGACCTCGATCATTCCTTTTTTGTTTGTCTTATCAAAGAGGATGTCCATCTTGTTGACTTTATCTGCAAAAGTGACTTGAAGGGCTGCAACGATTTTGTCGGCAAGGTCGAGGTTAGCCATAATGATAGCCCTTTCAATATCCATGAGTGGAGTGACGAGTTCCAAGTTGAGGAATCCTCCTGTTTCCTTCATATTAACCTCTACCTCGAGCTTATGTGTAACGGCTCCAATAGTCAGTTCCATGTGGGACTTGAAGAGTCTGGGGGAAGAGGCCATCTTGCTCTTGAACTTATAGTTTTCCTGGAGGAAGGGAGAGGACACGTCAAGGGTGAAAATGTAGTCAGCAGGCATCCTGCGTGTCATGCGCCACGATGCTTTAGCTTCATGAGTGCCCTTGGGAGTTGTAAGAGTGATACCAGCCGTAGCTCCCTTAAGGAGAAGGGTCAGAGCCACCTTAGGGAAGACAGGTGTGTCCACTTGGGCGTTAAAGAGGATTCCCGACTCGAGATTGACACTGAATAAGAAGGAATATGCTTCCTTTGCTTGGAAGGTCATGTCGAAGGCCAGCTTTGTGTAGGGTGCTGTGGGGATGAGGACGTTAAAATCAATTTTTCTTGTACCTTCAAATAAGTCCGAAGAAAGAAGTAGGTTACCCTTGATGTGTTGCTCCTCCAGTTTGAAGGCACCCTCAATTTTATGGGTCTTACCTTCAACAAATGCCATGATCATGCCCTGCATGTTTTCCAGGGAATTGAAAGTGGACTCCATCTTAAAAGTGGCATGCTTGTTGGCCAAGAAGAAAGCATGTACATCAAGAGAGGCCCCAAGTTTCTTATCCGTAATCTCATACTGACCAATAATCTTGTTATCGTTGAGAGATACTTGGAGCTTGCATGCATCTCTAGAAGAACATACAAATATAATGTCGAGCATGTAGATTTGGGATATCCTGGAAGAATCAACCAATACGCTGGCAGAAGATTGGGTGCTAGCTATGTCGTACTTGATCTTGAATATATGCGAGTGATAGGGGGTCACAATCTTGAAGTCAGCCTTCATAGATTTGTAGTCTTGAGCCTTGATGGAAGAGTTAATATCAATCTCGGAAAAGGAGAAGAAGGGAGTAGTGATTTGCATGCTTCCCTCATAGCCAGTGGAGAGAGAGGAACCCTGTAGGTCAGTCTTGATACTAAAGGCATATCCAGCAGCATCAATGGTGATATGGCCGTAGATTTGGTTATTTGTATCGAGATCGATTTGGGCCACTATCTTGGGAATATTGTAAGATGGAAGAATGATTTCGGCTTGGCCGAGAACCTTGTTATTCTTGTTGGTCCAGGTAAAACGGCCTCCGAAGTGTCGGAAGTTTGTAAGGGGAGTTTCAACGACGAACTTTCCCTCGGCGTATTTGGTACCCTGTGACTGGAAAAGGGCGTCAATCAAGACCTTTTCTCCGAAGATTTCTCCCTCCAGGACAAATCCTCTCTTAGCAGCGTCTTCGGGGAATCCCCCTCTCAGCTTGAGTTCATACTCATTATAGCCAAGTTCGGTAAAGAAGGCCGTTGTGGTCAGAGAGCGCTTTGCGCGTAGTCGATGCTGTCCAGTGAGAAGGCTGGATAGGCGAGCCTCTACTCCCTCTGAGTCATAGAGAAAATGTGCTTCAATATCTTGATCATTACCAATGTCAACTTCTATTTCGACGTAGAGCTGGTTGTCATTCTTGAATCCGTACTCGACTTCATATTCCATATCATGGTAGCCTTGCTTAGGCAGATCAATCTTTCCCATGAATCCTTCTTTATAACCTTGGCTTTTGGGTTTAATGGAGAAAGTGATTTCCATATCGGGTCCATAACCAAGAGTGAGAGTGAGTTCTTGTTGGTGGAAACCAAGTCCAAATGTCACACTTGAGTCATAGGCCTCCACTGTTCCTTTGAAGTAGTATCCTCCGTCTTCTTTGATTTCCATTTGAGTGTCGAGCTTGAAATAGTGCTCGTTGAATTGAAGCTGGAGGGATCCATGACGTACTTGACCTTGTAGGTCATAGTCTACTGATGTCTTCAAGATTTGGAACTGATCGAAGGAGGAGCTGGCATCAAGATGGGCGAAGATCTTTTGGTTATTGCGGTATCCTTTCAACTGGAAGTTGATGTTGTGGTTCTCAAACTGCAAGTAAAGTCTTGCCAGTTTCTCTGGCTTTTCACCCGTTCCTAGGATAAAGTTTTTGACGTTGTAGGAAGCCCCTACTGTGATGGGATTTTTGTCGGGGAAGATGAAAGTGAGCTCGAATGATGATTTCTTGAGGCTCTTGATGTCTACAGTACCATTGAGTTGATATTCGACTTCATTAATAACATATGTGAGAGTAGCTTTATTGTCAAGCACCTGAGCGTCGATGAGGAACTTGTGCAAGAACTGGAAGGGAGTTGACAGATTCATCTTAAAGGTGAATTCGCTTTTGCTCTTGATTTTCAAGTCCATGTTCATGTGGATTTCATGGTCACCTCGTTTATAGGTAAGAGTGACTACTTTGTCCTTAGGTTTCATTTTGTACTCGAGATCAGCAGTGATTTTTTCGAAAGATTCAAAAGTGGTTTCAATGAGAGCAGTGGCCTTGGATTCATTGACTTTGAAGCTGAGGTCAATTTTACTGTCCGCGTAATGCATGTGCAAGTCCAAGGTGAAGGCATCGGAGAAGTGAGTCTCGAGAACAATACTGGCACTGGGTATGACCTGGAAATGTGAAGTGAAAGAGAGCTCAGCAGAGATTGCATCTTCCGTTTGCTTGTAGACGTATTTAAGGCTAAGACTCTTGTCTTCATTTCTCTCATAGAGAATTTGGGCATGAGCATTGTTGATATCGTGGAGGTCATACATGGCTTGGATAGTGATGCTTCCGATGAAGTATGACTTGATTTCAATCTTTCCGTTAAGAGTTCTGTAATTTTCACTAGGGGTCCACTGAGCATGAATGGAGGACTGTTGACCAGCAAATTCGGCTACAGCGTCGATAGATTTAAAGGCTTTATTTCTGAAGTCGTGGGAAAGTGAGAACTCGATGTTTCCTAGGCTGGCCAGATGGATATGAGCACTGTTGTGTGAGAATTCTGGATTAAGGTCAGTAAAATTGATTCCAAAGGAAAGTTTGGTTTCGTCATGAGAGAACTCACTCATGATGACGAATTTTTCTTTGAAGTCGTAACTGCCAGTGAAAGCCACATCGTGGAAGTCGGGAATGTTTGATGTAGCTTTCCAGCTGAATTTGAAAGTCTTCTCCTGTGCATTTCGTTCGAAATAGACAAGTTCGTGCTGGCCTTGATACTCTCCTACGGTGAAGGAGCCCTTACCCATGAGGGAGTTGTCGGCGTTCTTGTTCCAGAGAAGGTCAAGGTTGATATCAGGAATGAGAGGACTGACACCGAAAGTTACATGCATATCCACATTGGTCATACTGATGATCTCCCCCTTGAATTTAGCCACGACGTAGTTGTTCTCTTGGCCAAATTTGATCATGTGATCATGATGGCTTCCTGATTTGGCAAATCTCCATTGAACAAAGAATGTGACCACTGGTTCTCGTTCAGTAGACAAAATCAGATCCGTTTCGTAGAGACCAAGTTTTCCATGGCCCTTGAATACAAGGCCACCCATTTTGACATTTATGTCAGCAGCATCGAGATTGGACAAATCCCAAGTGGCTGATATATTGCTGAAACGGCTGAGCATTTTAAGGGGCGTGACTATACTGACGTGGAGGTTTCCAGTGCCTGGGTTGTTGAGGTCTATCTCGTAGGCGAGATGTATCTTGTAGAGTTTACCTTGGGTTGGGACAATTTCTATAAGGAGTTCTTTGGGGTGGGATGTACGATCTAAATTGAATGTGGCAGTCATGGTGTGTTCCTCATGGAAAAGGTTGTCTTGAATGTTGATATGAAGATTGGCCTTTTCAGGAAATTGTTCGACATCGCCCTTGGCCATGATGTTCAACTCTTTGCCATCCTTATTGAAAGCAACAGTTATGAGGCGATACATCTCACGATGCACAAGTAGGCTGGAATGTTGGCCTTGGGAACCATACAAGTGGACCTCCATATCATCCTTATTGGTAGTAGTGTCATGTTGGAATTTGAATTTGAAGAGTTCTTGTTCTCCCTTCTTGACGTGAGCAGTAGCTTCGACGATATTGTCGAAAGTCAATTGATATCGTGCATCCAAGTTGCTCATCACGTCATGTGGAGTAGAAACGGTGACATGTCCTGAGAATGGGCTGAGGACAACATCCACCTCATTATTGTGCTGATGATGAGGTATAACAGCCTTGAATTTCAGTTTGTCTGAAATGTGAGCCTTAAGTAAAAAGTCCGAGGAGGAGGTGGACTCGAGTGTATACTCTCCTTGTTTTGTATTGTAGGCGATTTCAAGGGTGACGTGTTCATAATTCTGGAAAGGACTATTGAGGTCGACTTTGACGTTGCCCATCTTAGGGTTTAAGTCGGCAGTAGCGGTGAAAGAGGCTTTATCCTCATTGATTTGAGCTCCCAAGTAAGCATCTAATTTGTTGATGTAAAAGTGCCCACTCAAGTTAAGCATTTGCAATGCATCGAACTCACTCTTAGCAGAAACTTGGAATGATTTCTTATTGCCCTGTGGGAGGACATCGATGGTCAGGTAGTTGTCATTCCTTCTCCATTCGAGGAAGACTTTGCCTTTCTTGCTTACGCTGAGTTCCCAAGAGACTTGGCGTGCCATTTCGAATGGGGTTTCTAGTGTCATTTTTACGGAATTAAAGCTGGCCACAATACTGCCTTGCATTTGTTCGTCCTTCATCATTTTGACTTTGAGTGATCTCTTCTTGCGGTTGAGAGAAGCAGAGAGTTTCAAGTTCTTGAGACCCTGTAGGGGAGAACGCAGTTTGAAATCCATGTCGTCTCCAATAAACTTGCCTGTGATGACAATGAGCTTGTCTCCGTTCTTTTGAAGAAGAAGTTGCAGGTTCTTGTCATCAGCAGTAAGGTCAATCTTGGCCATAAATTCAAGGAGATTCCAGCCTGTGATAGGTGTTTCAATCTTGGTGGTGATGTGGGCCATCTTATCGCCAAGGAGAGCTCCCAAAGAAAAACCGTACATCTTCTCGTTGAGGACGACACGTGTGAAAATAAGTTGATCCTTGTTGTTGATGTCATAGCTGGCATTGAAGGAGACTTTCTCAAATTCGGGGAAGGGAAGTGAAGCAGAAAGAGTGATTTGGGAATTAGGTAGAGAGAAGAAGAGGGCAGTGCTAATTTGATAAGTATTGTCGTTGTGGAGAATTGTTACTGCACCTTCTTTGTTGTCTGTGTTCCAGTTGTATTTGGCGTGAAGAGAAAGAAGTCTAAGGGCGTCAAAGGGAGTAGTCAGCTTGAAAATAGATTGGTCTTGTTTGAGGGAAAGCTCACTTGTAAAGACGTAAGACCCAAATTTAAGGGTGGCTTGTCCAGTCTTTTCAGAGATGTTGAAATGGGTCTCAAGAAGAACAGTGTTGTATCCTTCAAATGGAGTTTGGAATTCGATCTTAAGGCTATCTATAGTAAAGTGACCTTGAGCACCAAAGTTCCAGGACTGTGAATTCTTTTGAAGGCTGAATGAAGCCTGCATGTTTTTGTTATCGTGGTCAATGTCAAGGATGTAGTTGGCTGCTAGAACCTCATATCCTTGTATAGGAGTTTCAATCCTGAAAGCCCCATTTTTCATGTTGTAGTTAGCTTCGACTGATAGTTTTCTGATAGTTGTGTCTTTTTCCACTGAGACTGCCAACTTCTTGACTTGGGACTCAATGTTGTAGTGAATATTGAGAGCAAGTTTGTTCCACTGTTTGAATGGGGTGGTTAGGAGAATGTCGAAGTGCGATTTCTTAGGAGTAAAGGCTGCATGAGAATTGATTTCAAACTTTTCTCCGTTGTGCTGGAAGAGTGCAGTGGCTTCGAGGTTGCTATTATTGAAAGTGTAATGACCGTTGAAGGACACGTCAGCGATGACGGCAATGGGAGTCTTAAGATTGACCGAAGCAGATGTAGGAGTGAAGTTGAAACCCAGCATAAATTGATATTGTGTGGTGTCCTTTAAAACGTCCAGTTCAAGATGATTATGTCCAAGACGTCCTGAGGCTGCCATGCTCTCGTAACCAGAAATGGGTGATGTGGTGGAGAGGGACAGGACTTTGTCAGTAAGGTCAAGTTGAGCGTTAAAGGCATATTTGCTATCGTTCTTGTGGAAATAAGCCAGAGCACTGTGCTTCATGTTAAGCTTCGTGTAGTCTCCATTTACGTGTATATTTTCATAGCCATGGATGGGAGTCTTGATATCGACAGCAAAGTTATTTTCTTTGATTTTGACGTCGACAGAAAAATAGTTTTGTTCCACCTTGAGTAAAGAGATGTGGGCAACTTTAAGGTCAGCAGTGAAATCGAAGAGAGCTGTCAAGTGTAGGGATGAAAATTCTGAGAAAGGAGTCGTTGTAGTGATTTTGATGTTAGCTGTTTTATAGGACTTCTTTCCAGAGATGTTCAAAGTATAGCTATTGGAGTCATGTTTGAAAGAAAGATCAAATTCCTTTGTTTCCTTGGTCATGTCTGCTTCGGCTCCAAAGTGGATGCTAGAGGCGTGAGCCATTGGAGTAGTAATGTCGATGATAAACTTGGGATTGAGGGTCTCCATGAGAAGAGAAGCTTGTAGGTGGTACTTGTCTGAGTCCTTGGTTAATTGGGTCTCAATTGTGGTGAGGGAGTCGACGGTTTTGTAGTTAGCTTGGAAGTCGATAATCTCCCATCCTGGCATAGGAGTTTGGATATGTCCAATGACAAAGTTCTCTTGCACATCGAAAGTGGCCGAATAAGTATTCTTTACACCCTCTTTGTCCATGACAAGCACAAGTGAATACGGGCTAGTAGAGAGGTCCAACTGGGCCTCCAAGTTGAGAGTAGTCCATCCAGGTAGAGGAGTGATGAGAGCTGCGACGGCATGACCCTTGAGTGCACTCTCTGCGTTGACGTCTAGGGTCCAATGGTAAATATCGTCATTACGGAAAACCTTGATGTCGGCTGTCTTGATGGCGTTCTTCATGTTCCATTTGGCCTGGCCACCCAGACGATTAAAGGTATCGAATGGTGTGATGACTTCAAGCGTCATATCAGGAAGCATGATATCTTCAAGATTGGCTTTAGCTTTAATAGAGAACTGCTTGGATCCCAAGGTGGAGCTGAAGCTCATGTCAATGTTTGTGCCCTGCAGATGGTAGTTGGCTTGGATATCAATAGTTTCGTAGGAAACGAAAGGTGTAGTGACAGTTAGGGCTACTTGCCCTTTGCCACTCTTGAAGTGTGCATTTCCTGTAATTTCAATTTTACGTTCATTCTTGAAAACTAAAGCATGAATAGCCGAGTCGGAGAGAAGAAGGGATGCTCCAAGGGTCTCCCATCCTTGGAAAGGAGTCGAAGCTTCGAGAATGACTCGTTCACCCTTCAGTTCTCCTCGAAGTTTCAATTCTTGAGTGGCACGTTTCATGTTGATATTGATGGATTTTTCCTTCTCGAGATCATAAGCAAGGGTGAGCTGTAGATCATCCATGGTTGTAACAGGGGACTTGAAGTCGACATTGGCCTTAGCATTAGCTAGAGAAGAGTCATACTGCCAGTTGGCAAGAAAATGTCCCTTCTCGCCATCGAGGTCGACTGTGAAGTGGATGGCATCAGTTGCAATCTTGCCCTTGAGGGTATAGGCATGTTCATCCAAGGCGATGGTGGCTGAAGCCATGTAAGGCATGTCGTTCAAGTTGTATTGCGTGGTGAAGGAAAGGTTGTTGATTGTATCGAAGGGTATTTGGACGGAGAAGTGGCAATCTCCTTGCTTTACTGAACCAGAGAATGCAGTCTCCATTTTGTATGTGTCTTTGCTAGTGAAGACAAGGGAGAGGGTCTTTACATCGGAAAGAACATCATAAGCTCCTTCGATGAGAAGAGGATATTGTAGATAAGTTGTATCCACCTTGATTAGACCTTGCACCTTTGTGTCAATGACAGTCCCTTCGAGAGTCAAAGCGATTTGTTTTTCCCCCCACTCGAGGGAAGTCATTAGCGACTTTCTCTCTTGTAGAGCCAAGTTAGTTTGGAAACGAACTGGGACAAAGAAAGGTGTGTCCAGGTTGATTTCAAAGAATGCAGAATCTTCTTCTGTCTTCAGGATGAAAGAGGTCATGATTTTCTTGCCTGGTTCATATTCGACAGTGAGAGTGGGTTTGAATTCGTGTTGGGTTTGTTGGTGGTGGAGAAGAATCTTGATATCGTTGGTAAAAGGCGTATTTATATTAACAGAAGCGTCGATAAGACTTTGGGAGTCATCTGTTTTCATGTCGAAGTCGATTTGTGAAGTGATAGCCTTTTCTTCCCAAGTGTACTCGACATCGTGATGGAAGTGGTAACCAATGAGTGATTGCTTGTTCTTGAGTGTGTAGGAATTATCAATGCTGAAAGTGTTGTCCCAGTTGAAGATGTCAGTGAAGAGGATAATATGATGAATGCCAAGTGAGGCGGAGTCTTTGATTAACATGGCATTACTTTCAAATCTGTGGCCGTCATTCACATGGTCGAAAGAGAATTTGAGATCCTGCAGCTCTTCCATAGTGGATTCAAGAATCACGTTGAGTTTAGCTTTGTTGGAAGGAATGTCGAGGATTCCATCAAGGTTGATAAGAAATCGGTCTGCGTTGACGGCAAAGTCGACTTTGGAGTCAAGATTGGTGTCGATGAGCTTGTGGTCGATGAGAGCCTTAGCCTTAACGAGAGGACTACTGATGCTTGAGGTAAGTTGGAAGTGGTTAACAGAGGTCATCTCACCATTGGCATGTAGTTTGACAGTGCCAAAGGTAGACCAGAAACGAGACATCTCAAAGTCGGAGGTAAAGTGGTTCATGTCGTGATTATGGGTGAGAGCAACGGTGATTGGGTGTGTGAAAGGAGTAATGACACGAAGGTCTCCGTTGATAGAGGTTTCCTCTTGAGTGATAGCCTGGTGCCCATTGATAGAAATCATGATCTTCTTTTCATTAGCCATCATGTCAGCAAGAAGGGCGAGCTTGGACTCGTGAAGAGTGTAAGTGACAGTAGCAGATACGGTAGGTATTATCTGAGTAGACGTGTCGATCTTAAAAATCAGACTGACATCATGTTTGTCTGAGATGTGGACATGTCCCTTGGTAGTTAGGGTACCAATGACTTGAGAGTCATAAGTAGCTTCCAGAACGGTGGACAGATCGGTGTTTTGTAAGGAATGGCGGAGGGAGACAACAAAGTCTTTTGTGAAAGGCGACTTGAAAGTAAGGTCCATGTGTGTTTCTGTAGAGGCTATAGCGAGTTCCAAGTTGCCCTCAAGGGACTGATCGTTCCAGTTACCCACAAGGTTGGATTTGATGAGAGCGTCGTTCATTTGATGATGGAAAGTTATTTTGGCGTCCTCATAAGTTTCGATACTGCTCTTGAAGGAAAGCTGTGATACAAGTGTGTGAGTAAAGAGTTCGCCTTCATAGTTACCTTCGAAAGAAAGAGTAAGATGTTGACCGTTGCTCCAGGAGGCGGTAATACTGCTGGTGACTTGTGTATCATGAACGAAGAAACTGGCAGTAGCTTTTTGATTCTCGTATCCGGCAAATGGAGTCTCAATAGATACTGAGAGTGATTTTTCTTCTGCCAGACTATATTTGACAATAGAAGAAATCTTGTGATCAGGTGCCCACTGAGCCTGCAGTTGGATTTGATCTTCATGCATGTTGGCTTGCAAAGAAACTTCATTGTCGGGATACTTAAAGGAGCCAAGGATTGCCTTGGGGCTAATCATTCCAGTCATGTGCAGACTCTTGGATTGATCATTGTCTTTGTCCCAGAAGGCAATAACTTGAACGCTCTTCTCATCACCTGTTGGCACGATCTGAAAAGAGAAGCAGTTGACATTGTAAATGGGTTAGAAAGGCCTCGCAGGGGGTGGTTTTCTTAGGTAGAATAGACAAAATGAAACTTTAAGCCTATGCCACTTACTTTAGCGTCGAGGTACCAATGCTTTCTGAAATTGACATCGAGGAGAAGGGAAGTAAAGGTGGCCTCGGCATTAACTGTGAAGTCCCTGTCGTTTATATTGAATAGTAAATCAAATTTAGCATTATCTTTGTTGGCAAAAATAGCTGTGTCAACAATGATATTCCTATGCATTCCAGTGAAATGGCCATCTATTTCCACGTCAAATACTGAAGGAGTAGATTTGTTTTTGAAGTTGGCTTCCAAAGTGACCTCTTCTCCTACAAACATGCCAGTCATCTGAAATGGTGTATTTATTTTAAATGCAAAGCTTGAAGGAAAAAACTAGGGAAGACTTAAGGATATCTGGTTTTACATGGGTGAATATAAGTAATTGATCAAGTTGGTCTAATGTTATTGATAAAGACATGAAATAAAGGATCTGTGGTGCTCACTTTTGCTTTGTAATGCTCCGGGGAAATCTTCTTGAATGAAATTTCTGAAGAAATTTTCCCTGTAGGAGTGATAGCAGAAATAAGAATGTCGTGTTCTAATGTTGAGAATGTGAAGTGTGTCTTTTGTTCAAGAGCGAGTTGCTCAGTGAGGCGAATGTTCAAGTCGTTGGTGATCACTTGGTTGTCATGGAAATAGTGGTGTGAGAAAAGGAGATTGATATTGCGAGAGGGACACGTGATGGTCAAATGGTTCTTAAGGTCCGTGTGATTGTCTGGAACTCGGTCGTAATTCCATGTGTGTTCAGCAGTGAGGACATTAGGGCCGCGGGTAAGCTCGACTTTGGTTTCCATGGTTCCTGAGGCCATGGTGGTTTGCACTTTAGCCTCCAGGAGTGCAACTGGGAATTGTGAGGGTCTGAGGTGGAAGTCGAGTAAGTAAGTGTTGCTAGAGTCGTGGTGGTCTCGTTTGACAAGAAGTGAATGTGTGATGGTGTGTTTATCTTTGCCCATACAGGCGTATTCCAGGTCAAAGTTAGATGTGAAGGAGTCATCCTCCACATGGTAGAGTCCGTTGAAAGAAGCATCGAGAAGTGGAGAGACGAGGGAAGCCTGTAAGTCCATCTTGCGACCGGCGCCATCAAGAGCAACTGAACATAGGAAATGGGGAAAGTATGACTGAGTGTTATAACCAAACAGAATAGATTAATACCATTAATAAAGAGTATTGCGAAAAAAACAAGGGAATTAAATCAAACTTACCATGGAATGTGATAGGTTTAGGAGTAAAGTTGGTTATCAAAATGTCAGTTAAGTACTTGTTGTTCTTTCTACTGGCAAGTATTGTTCCTTTGAGATTGAAAATCTGACCGTTTGGAGATGTTACAACCAATGTAGGCTGGTGTTGGACTTGCATAGCGTCACGCTGTGTTGTAAGAGTAGAGACAAGCGTATACTTGTCCGTTTGATCAATAGTGAGGTCAAGTTGGAGACTTTTTTCTCCAGAAGCTAATTTATAGTTTCCATGTGCAGTGATTGCCTTGAAAGGTGTGTAAATACTTGCATCAAGAGCATTTTCCTGTCTAGAGAGAAGGAAAGAGATCTTGCGGTCGATCTTTGAGTTGGGAGTATCGATGAGGAGAGAGATGGCGTTCTTCTCCCGTTTGAACCGAAGTACATAGGAGGAGTGGCTATCAGTTTTTTCTGCAAAGACACGAGCTGACACTGGGCCAGAGAGTAGAGAATTACTGAGAGGGTAACTGACAGAACCGCAGAATTGAACACCAAGCAAAGAGATGGCTCCAGTGCACGCCTCCAGTTTGTTTTCTTGAGTTATGGCTGGCACTTCATGTTGTTGTTCATAATAGAAGAATTGGTTGTTGACGTTTAGGATTTCTACTTTGTCCTTAGGCATATTAAATGCCACATCGACGAGATTTCCACCTTGAATGACAACTTTGCCGTCGATGGCTGTAGAGGTATGGAGTGTGGAAACCATTTTGACACCAGATCGAGCCACAAAGGCATCGACATGGAGACTGCTGGCCATCTGGATGGCGGCGGACGGTTGGATATGTCCTTGGATATTAACGTTTTTAAGACTCCTTGGCTGGAATGTTCCTGACATCTTTAGTCCAACTGTTGCTGTTCCGTTAAGCTTAAGGGTAACGGGAAGACCAGAGATAGATGGCACAGAGAACTCTGTGTCGATGATACTGAGGGACTTCATATAATCAATATCACCCTTACGAGCAAGGTCCATAAGTAGATCCATGGGGTTGGAGTAGTCGGAGGACTTGAAAAGGTCTGCCAGGCCGTGGAAGTGCTTGTAATACATTTCGTTTCCGAAAAGTCGCATGTACAGTGAACCACTAGGCTCATCCGTCATGTGATCTAGTATAGCTTCGATTGTGGTTGCTTGTTCCTTCTGTTTTTCTTGGCGAAGATTCTTAAGGATGGCAGCAACAGTTTCTTCAGTATAGTAGCCATTTGGACCGAAGAAACGTTCAACATATGCCTCGAAGCCTTCAAATCTGCCTCCGACTTCAAAGAAATTAATGGATTGACCAAAGAGATCAACAGTTAGGTTAAGCATAGCAGAGCGGGGCAAGAAGGACTTGCCTGAGAAGATGACGTTGCTTTCTACAGTAGCTCCAGCATTGAGTTCGTTCGTGAAGAATGAGGATTCGAAATTACGCGAGAACTTGAGGGTGGATGTATTAAACTTATGTTTCAGGAGATCTTGACCGATGAGGTCGTGCATCCAGAGCTTGCCTGGGGCGGCCGACTCGTAGAGATTAGTCATGTGAGTCCAAACAAAGGAGCTAACCTGGTTCACGGCCTCGGAGTTGAGACGATCCTTGACGATATCGGTGGTCTCTTTGTTAGGGCAAGTCATGAGAGCTAGATAAGAAGCAATGCGCACCTCGGGATCTTGTTGGACATCAATGAAGATATTCATGAGATTTGATCGGTCGTAGTCACAGGGAACATGTCTCCAAGCCTCGAGAGCAGCAACGCGAATTTCCATGTCGTTGTCTTCTTCAGTGTAGCACTGCTTGAGGACAGATGCAGCGTTGATCCATCGCCCGGCGTTGCCCAGAGCCTTAAGGGCAACAACGACCCTTTCCTTTTCTTCTTCAGTGAAAGCTCGGCAAGCGGAACCCAGCTGACTCTCAATTAGTCGGAGAAGCTTTACAATTCCCACCTCCTTTTCGCAGGCAGAGTTCTTTTTGCAGTAGTTGTTGATAAGTGCTGATACTCCTAGCATGGCTTGCTTACTCGGGGTAGTTCCCATAGTCTGTAAATGAGAAAACAACTGTAAGATACGGATAGTATTTGTTATGTTATATAGAAAAAATCACTCCAGTGTTAAATAGCATGAAAACCATAGAAAACAGTAGACTCACAGCCAGAGCATCAAAAATAGCTGAATCTGGGTTTTTGACAAGGGCAAGAGATGTGTACCAGGCATCAGCGTCCTTCTTTGTGATATCACCCTTGTTTATCATGTCAGGTATGATTTGAGCAGATGCAGGTGTGACGAGGAGAGGAATGGCGTCGACGAGGAACTTGTGTTTGTTGATGTCTTTGGTGTTTGTGAGGAGCGTGTTTATCTGAGTGTAGGTGAGTCCCTTAAGAGAGGCCACCAGCTCGTAGAAGAGAGCAGGAAGTTGAGGTTCTACTTGGTCGTGGCTAGAAGCTTCCAGCTGTTCGAGAATGTTGACAACTTTATCCATCTGAACATTTGTCTCTTGTGGCTGCATAGAATGGAAGGTGAGAGGTGAGCGCTTAAGAGAAAAGTCTGTTCCAGCCTGAGAGGCCTTGCTTGTAGTGGTGAAGACCAAGCGGGTAACAGTTTCGGTGGTAGTACCACTATTGTGATTAGGGAAGGGTTGGTACGCATGGTTTTCCTTGCACTCAGCCACCTTCAAGAGACCATCCTCGAATGTCTGTTCACACTGTTGTTCACTTCTGAAAATGATAGGTTTGATTACCATAATTTTTTCATTTAGACATATAGGAAGACCATTGCAAAGACGTTTGTTTTGTAGTATTAAAACATTTCCTGATCCTGCATAGTTTGAAGAATTGATAAATAAAGGTAGTGATAGGACGTAATTACCTCATGATTGGCATGGACTGAATGGGTGAGGAAGTCATATATGTAGAAGTAGCAAAGTTGGCAAGGTGATCTGGACGGAGTGAGCAGGAACCAGACTCCTTTGACTTGTAGTAAAATGTTGCTGGTTTCTCTACACGAGCATTATATTTTGTCTTGCATTTACCCGTAATGTCTGTCTCCTCTACAATCTGTAAAGTTAAGTAACGGATGAATGTAGGGGCTTCATTTTTCAAACATGTATATGTGTTTATATGAATAATTTACATATGCGTATTCCTAAGTTACCATATGCAAGATAGTACATATTTATATGTATGTGTGTATTTATATATATTCTATATTGAGGTGGATGGTTTTTATAAATGCATATACATATGTAATGAAAATGTTCACGTCACTAACCTCCTCGCCTTCAGATTTAGTCATGGAATTCTGGAAAGCGGAGAGAACTCCTTTCTTGAAATTAAGAACCCAAGTAGAGTCTTGTTCGGCTCCACAGACACTATCCACGACACCATCCTGGAAGGAGAACCTGAGGGGCACCTTGGTCAGTGCCTCTGCCAACTCTGACGAACGGGGTGATCCCACCAGCTCGACGTCGCTCAGCTGACAATATATAGAGGGTTCTTTCAGAGTGATATTCGAAGAACATGGTGTAATTATATGAAATGTTTTTACATATGAAATCTTAAACTATAGTTATATAGTACCCATAGTACGTACCCGAAGGATGTATTCACACGGGGCGGAAACATCGATTTTGGCTTTGGCGTTGATCTTGACTTGAGAATCTCCCTCAAATGATTCAATAAGTTTTGTGGTCGTTTCTACAGTGTAGTCGTACTCATATCGTTTTCCTAAACAATATTGTTACAGATTCAGAAGAGCAAACAGAATTTTACTTAACACCACTAATTTATGCAATTTTGTCCATGAGAAATTATGTCTTAACTCTAAGCCTAATACACAAATCTGTGAACTTACCAACTTCATAAGCAAATTTACTGGCATCTTTGCAGTGGAACGCACAGGGAACACGCTGGCCTGTCGGCACTGAGAAAAAAAATAAAACAATGAAGATACTGATAATTGTAAGAATTACTAATGAAACCGTTCTCCTCTTAGTGGGTGTGTTGGGGTATAGTGAGATAATACTAAATCTACAGCATTAATAAGTCGGGACTAACATTAAACTCTCTAAGAACAGAAATGAACACCTCTCCCGGCCTTTAGATTCCTTTTCTCTAATTCTTTTTAATTAACAAGGATTCAATTATCATGACGTCGAATTGTCGTGCCTACCCTTCTTCACCCATGTGCACCATTTCTGTCAAGCTCATAGGTATATTTTCTATTCCTACTTTGTCCAAGCATATATATCCTATTTCACTAAATCACGTCATATGTGAATACCCCTTTGCCTTATCCAGTCTGTGCCATCGTCTGGGAGTTGAGTTATATGGTTTTAGTTCTTTAGTAGGTTCCCAATGATAAAGCAGGTTGTTTTATGTTGAAACTGTCCATTACGCCATGGTTAGTGGTAGCCCGTGATTGTCCGTAGAGTCTTCGTACTGAAAGCTTTCCAGACGTGACTTCAAATCCTTAAAGCCCAAGTCTCACATACACATAACAAAATAGGAACTACACGGGCCTTGAAGACATGAATATTTGTCCTCCTACAGAGCTACCCGCAGTGGCACATAGTCGAGTCGAGAGTACCCATAACTGTATAGCCCATTCCCTGTCGTCTATGGACTTCCTATATCAATCTCACTACCAAGAGAAATAAAGCTTAGAATTTCACATTCTGTCCATAGATACCCAACGTTCGTCGTCCAAAGAGACTTCCAGAATGTCTGTTTTTTAATTAGATTAAACTGCTTCTAAACTAATTGTTAGATTTAACTAATGTTTTTTTCAGCTTTTGATTCCCTGCTTCAGTCTCATATTTATAGCCTTTGCATCTCCTAGGTGAGGTCCTAATCTTAGTACGGGGATCGTGTACCGGCGCACGGGTTTCACCCAAAATGGGAGATTTTAGTCTCTGGAAAGCGGACATCGCTTCTGGGAGATCATTGGTGACATTTTAAAACGTCCTCAGTGACCGTCAGTCTGTAGTGATAACAATCACTTCTGTCGTTATAGATAACATCACACCGAAAGGGTGTCAAAGAGTTAGAAATTTAAGGAGGGTAGCAGAAAGGGAGGACACGTAGAATTTAGAAATGATCAGTATTCTATTGCAGTAAATGGTTGTACTAAAACATTCCTGTATGTCTTTGGCATAAGAATGTTTATGTTCATTCTGAAGATGAAGTTTTCAATACACTGTTAATATTTTCTACATGAGAATAGCGATGAAAAGTTATCAAATATGAACCTTGATCTTATATTATTCGATGAAGAAGCTTGGTTCAACCTTTCAAGTTGTGATATTCACCTTGTATATCTTTTGCGAGATGCATTGTACGAGAGAGCCATTGTACACTTTTGAACTTATTGCATATTTGAACTTTTGTGTACGGTGTGCGAATCAGTCTGATTTTTTCTTGTTTTTCATAACTAATATATACATATGTATATGAATACATACATACACACATACATATATATATATATATACACAGTATATATACGAGTATGTGTGCGTGTGCGTGTGTATTATGAACCGAAGAGCGCCAGAATGCATATGCAAGGACGCAAATAAAATATTACTATTGATGTCAGCAATTAAAAATGTGGTATATAATATTTCTCTCTTCGACAAAAAAAGTCAATCTTTACATATCAATCCTCTTGAAACTGTAATCCTTGTCCTAAGGGAATTTGAAAATAACTTCAGTGTCACAGAATATATATAAATATTCGTTCTTCTGTTATTTCCATGAAAACCGAAAGTACACTATAAAAGCACTTTGCGTTAAACATACGGTTTTCATAGCAGTAACTAGTATGCAATAGCATAAAGTGTCATAGTTGCCTTGGTGAGAGATGACGGTAAACGGAAGAACGCTCTAAAGAGGTTCTTTGACTTCGACACCACACCCTAAAAGAGTTCTTTGAGTTCGGGACCACACTCTAAAGGCGTTTTTTGACATCGGAACCACATTATAAAGGCGCTCTTAGACTTCAGAGACTTACCTGCTGCTGCAGAGGCCGCAAAGACCGCGATGAGGAGGGCTGTAGCGTAGAAGTGCATGGTCGGCTCACACTGTCTTGGACAGGTCTAGCCGATTTTCCACTGTGCAGACTCAGCGCACACAGGCCCTTATATAGGTGATTAAAGGAGAGGGGGGGGGTGCTTATCAGTGCTGTAGCGGCTAAAGAGGGCAAGGGAGGGAGGAGAGATGGACCTTGCGTCGGGCTAAAGGCTACCTATTGCGTAGTTAGAGTTCGATTCATGGTTCAGGGTTCATGGGTTTATTCTTCCCGCTTCTCTCTCTCTCTCCCTCTCTCTATTTCTCTCTCTCCCTTTTCTTTATCTCTCATACAACATTCTTAGAAAAAATTAGAGATTTTTTTAACTCCTAGCCCTCCGTTCTGCTAACTTGCTGAAACATCTCATTTTTCAACTCTTGTTGACAAAATACTTAAGCATTTTTGCACATATATATATGTATATATATATATATATATATATATATATTCTTTTAAAATGTCGTCTGTAAGGAGACACCGTTCTAGCTCCCTCTGAGATGGGGAGTTCATGACGCAAAACTGAATAATGGTCATCCTCCTTATCAGGGGAAAAGGGCCCTTTGTTGTATATGTATATACGTGTATATATGTATATATTGTATATGTATATATATATATATGTATGTTTGTATGTATATGTGTATATATGGGATGTAGAAACATTCTGATAGGCTGAAGTAAGTGGGAATATTAAAAGCAAGGGTCGTAATCTTAGTATATTTCTTACTAGTTTAGCTACTTTCGCAAATAAGCTTTCTCCAAGGAACGTTTGTGTGTATGAATATATGCACGTGTATAAAGATGAAGTGGTAACTTGATGTAACAGCATGTCACTGGCCACAGAGTCATTGAAATGGCCAAAATATTTCTATTACCCTGAGACGAACAGAACCACATAGTCTCGTGTGTTCTGGGCTGTGGTCAACATGAGAAGGGGAATGATTTGGTATAGTCTTACTTTATACTTTGTGTCGCCTTGTGATGAACACCATATAGTAAGTCTCTAATTCCCGAGGAGTCTTCAAAGGTATTCCTTCATTTATCTCACAAGGCCTGGCGCTCAGCAACAACGTTCCTGTGCAATGTAAATCGTCATTCAAGGGAGCACTCCAGAGGTAATCCCAATTGATCCGTCAGAAATAGACATTTTCCTTGATGACAAGACTTGTTAGCTCACCCTGTCATGGGCCCCTTGCTCATATTCTTATATATATATTTGGGATCTTGAACCCATACTTTTGTATAGAAAGAATATGATTGATCTCTGTGCTGTTTCAATCACTTTCTGTGTGTGCGTTTCATACACAAACAAACAAGCACACACACAAGTAAACAAATTTTAGTGTGTGCGTACGTGTATGTGTGTGTGTGTGTGCGCGCGCGTTTATGTGCGTGTATGTGTGTTTGTAGGTGCGCGCATATATGTTTTCATGTGTACTTACGTGTACCACTATCATCCAAGGCCCATCTTGGTGGCCTTGTATTATCAGGATAGGACGAACCTTACGACACAGTCTGAGTTTTTATCAGTTGGCTTTTGCCCCTTGATAGTAACCCATTTCTAGGAATAGTTCATTTTTGTTTTCACTCATCTCTGATTCCAGCATAACTTCTTGTCCATTATGGTGAATGGCAACACTCAAAGAGAGTTGTGTAGTGATGAGTAAAATAAAGCATGCTTTGCATTGTATTTTTATTGTATTTTATGACCCGCATAGTGTATTACATTGAACTACAATGGAAAAACGTGATGACATGAGGCCTTTCGGTCTATAATGAGTTCAGATTAGAATAATAACAATAATAGCTAAAATAAAATCATAGCTAGGATGTCTAAAATGGAAACGTGCGCGTTGGTTACAGGAAGAGCTGGAGGAGAGAAATGTTTAGACAAAGGCAACAACCTATTCCATGAAAGGGGTATCCTGGGGATGAACTGGCATTATTGGTGGGGAAAAGATGACGTGTATTCAGAGCACGGTGTTTGTGGGAAGGAGAGAAAGGGATGCTTGGGTTAAGAATGTAATGCGTGAGGATGGTCCTCTACCATGTGTAGCAATTTGATCTACTGGTCACTTCGGTTTTAGATAAAAGCCTACGATTTCTATTAAAAAACCTCTTCTGTCTAGGCCAGTGGTCATCAACCAAGTGGACATGGCTAGGATGTAGGGGTTCATCATGAAATAAAAGAAGGGTAAATATACATATACCAAAGGCTTTTTTTCCCTTATAAGGGAGGTAGCCAAAAAACGAGGGCATAAAAACCACTCCCACCCATTCCATACCTAATACACTCCACTCCACCCTCTTCCCTCCCTCTTATCTTGGCACCTCCTGGATAACGGGTCATCCCTGCATCTTGTCCACTGCCCTGGGTCAGAAGCAGTGTCGCAAGACACAGCACATCCACAGTAAGACCGCTTTATTAAATCAGCGACCCCCCTCTCCGTCCCCTCATACAGAAAAGGAGAAGACGGGGAGAAGTCTCCTCGGGCTGCGTCAAATTTTTCTCACACATACTACGTTAACCCCCATCTCCCACTCATTCCACCTCATCAACCACACCATCATCCATATACAACCATTCTCCATTCACCCCTGGCTTCTGTCCTCTCCCGTCCTTCCTCAACAGAAATTCTCTTCTTCCCCAAACCCCCTTTACCCCATCCATCCAACTCATCCTAGGTCGCCCCCTCATGTTCACTCCTTCTACATCTGCCTTCCACACCTCTTTTACTAGTCTTTCTTCACTCACTCTTTCCATGTGTCCAAACCATCCCAATACTCTTTCATCCACCCTATCTCCCAACTCCCTTTCCACCCTCGTTCTCCTTCTCACCTCATTTCTCACTCTATCGAGCCTAGTAACCCCTATCATACTTCTCAGACATCTCATCTCAAACACATTCAAACTCCTTCTCTCTTCCTCTCTTATGTTCCATGTTTCTGCCCCATACAGTGCTGTCGGCACAATCACCCCTTAATACAATCTCCTCTTAGCATCCATTCCCAAATGTCTATTTCTTATTACACTTCCTAATCCGCCAAAGCATTTACTCGCTTCTCTCAATCTACATTCTATCTCCACCTCCACTCTTCCCTTTCCTGCCACATTCGCACCCAAGTATCTAAAATTATTCACTTTCTCCAGTCTCTTTCCCCTTATATTCTCTTCCAGTCTGCTGCCACTTTCACCCCTTGTACATCTCATCACCTACCCACATTTATCTTCAGCTTTCTTCTTTCACACACTTTACCAAACTCTGTCACTAACTTCCTCAATCCCTCCTCTGATCCTGCTACAAGCTTAGTGTCATCCGCAAACAACAGGTGGCTTATCTCCCACTTTTCTCCATTTTCTTTAACCATTTCCAATCCCTGACCCACCACCCTTGTATTTACCTCTCGCACCACCCTATTCATGTATAAATTGAACAGCCAGGGCGACATAACACATCCCTGACAAAGTCCCACATTTACCTCGAACCACTCGCTTTCTCCATTTCTAATCCTGACACGTGCTCTACTACTCTCGTAAAAAATCTTGACAGTCCCTAAAAGCTTTCCTCCTATCCCATATATCTGCAATACCTCCCACAGTGACTTCCTGTCTACCCTGTCATAAGCCTTTTCCAGTTCCATGAAAGCCCAAAAAACATCCTTACCTTTTCCTATAGCTTTCTCACATATCTGTCTTACCATAAAAATTTGATCTATGTAACCTCTACCTGTCCTAAACCCACACTGTTCCTCACCAATTATTCCCTCTGTTCCTCTCCTAATCCTCTCAATCAAGATCCTCCCATAAGCCTTCCCAACTACACTGAACAAGCTAATCCCTCTGAAACTACTACACTCACACTTGTCCCCTTTTCCCTCGTAAAGTGCAACTATACAGGCACTCCTCCAGTACTCCGGCACTCTACCCTCTTTCCAACAACCATTGAATAACCTCACCAGCCCGTCCACCATCACTGTACCTCCTTTTTTTTTTAGACATTCTGCATGACATATATCACGATCAGATGCCTTACCTGCTCACATCATTTTAACAACTGCCTTCACTTCATCCTTCCTTATTTCTCCTCCATTTTCCTCACTCATCACGGTAATTTTCTTAGCACGTTCCACTGCAACTACCTTTCCCTCCCTATCCTCCTCCACATTTACCAACTCCCTAAAATACTCTGCCCAGCTTCCTCTTACTGCCTTCTCTTCCATCATCATCACTCTATCTGCACCTTTTACCTTTTCTTCTCTACTTGATTCGCCTCCTCTTCCTCTCTTAATTTCTTTCCAAAGCATCTTTTTATTATATATTTTTTTTTTGTCATACTCTTACCCCATTTCACATCTGCTCTCTTCTTTGCCCCCTTTATCTTATGCTTTACATCTCTGTTCTTTGTACCTCTCATATGACTCCCTCGTCCTATGCTGTAACCAATCTGTGAAAGCTCGCTTCTTCTCTTCTACAACCTTCTCTGCTTCCTCATCCCACCACTCACTACCCTTCCATCTATTTCCTCCCATCCTTCTTGTCCCACACACCATCTTTGCACACCTTGTGACTCCCTCTTTGAATCATCCCCATTTCTCCTCCACTACTAGTTCTACTCTATCTTTCACTCCCACTCCTCTCTCAGCTTCTTCTTGTACTCCTTTTCTTTCTCATATAAACAATTCACTCTAAGAACCTCACTACCTTTTGTCCTTTTCCTCTTTCTCCCTCTATTCTCCACTCTCAACTTACCTTCCACCAAAAAATTATCTGATATTCCCCCACTCTCACCCCTTAGAACAGGTACATCCTTTACATCCTATTATACATCCTATTATATTCGTATCTATTATACATCCTATTATATTCGTATCTGCCACTATATAGTCCATTCACGCTCTACCACCCTTTCATCCACTACCCTCTCCCATGTGTACTTATGCTTGACTTTCTTCCTAAACACTGTTTCCTATCAACTCTCCAGACACATCCCCACTATCAGCTCTCCACTATGATTCTTTATTGGAGTTCCACATTTCCCAACCACTCCGTGTATTGGTCCATTTCCTACCCTAGCATTAAGGTCTCCCAATACTATTACATTTACGTTTCTCCCTAATCCCTCTATGTACTCATTTAAATCTATCCCAGGCCCACATGCATTTACAAAAGCCCACATCTCCTCACCCAGTTTCACTTTCATCCACATTAACGTTGAAGAAGCCTCCTACCACTCCACTGCACGTTTATCTATCTCTTCACTTACTAGTATAACCACCCCTTCTCTCCCTCGCCCTCTCTTCACTCCTGAGAACCTCCCAACTACACTCCCAAACTCACACTTGCCCCTCTCAACTTAGTTTTCCTCAAAGCCAACACATCCATCATCCCTTTTACTCTCATCTGTACTACATCTACGCACATTAAAAGACCCAAACCTTAGGGTACTTGTTGGAAAACTCCTAGATCCTGTTAAGCCTTTACTTTTTTTTTAGGAATGTCCCCTGTGGGGCTACAGGGAGAATGATGCCTAGTCCAAACCCCCGTCCCGTTTTTCTCGACTCTTACGATTCAAGTGGGAATACTTGGTGGCAGCATTCTATCCCCCACCACAGGGTAGGCAAAAAAAAAAAAAAAAAAAAAAAGGAAATGAATATTCAGAGAAATGGTACAGGACAGCAACAAAGGGATTGGGGGACAGTATAACGGAGGGACAGTAGCAGTATAATAAAAGTGTCATAATTTCTTTGTGAACAGAGTCCTCCTCTATCAAGGACAAAATGATGTGTGGCTCTGGCCCGTAGGGGCTCCCCATATAGACCCTAAAGTATCAAATGCATGCTAATTTGCCACAATTACATGCAGCTAATTTGGAGAGAAGATGCATTGGGAGGACAAAATCATGAGGGCTATGATGATGTTCAAAGCACCTATAGGGGAGAATGGAGTGATGAAGTAAAAGAACCACAGGACTCATGGCAAACCCCCTTGATATCCGTACATTCAACCTGTCCTGAAGGGTCACTACCTGCAGCCTTCCATTAACCGTCTTATGACTTTATATTTTTTCATGAAGCTAAACCTATTCTAAGTTTATTTTTAAGCACATATGAGGTCAGATAACCTCTGAATCGCCAGATGGAAGCCTATTCTAAGCTTAGTTTTTTTTTTTTTTAACATATATGAGGCCAAACACTGAATCATTAGATGGCGTTCCATAATCAATATATTTGCTCTCCAGTTGGATTTCTCATAGTACCTAGGTGAGACCTTCGTTGTTATGCTAGGCATACCAAAATATTTCGATAAGGTAGATAAAATTTTATGTAATCAAAGTACCCTCTTAAGATGCCTATTCCTATGGCTACTCTCTTATCTTTAGGTTATTTTCTGATCAAATGATCGCTGCTGCAGTAGACGGTTACTACTCTTCTTATGTCATTCTACTCAGGTGTTCTTTTGAGGTTTAGTCTGTTTCATACTAGTTTCTTTTTTCAATTAAAAGACACCTCTTTCGATTTTAGTCTTTGTTTTATTCGCTATAACGTACATTTTCCACGCCATATTTTAGACGAAGTCTTCAAGTTATATTTCTGTGTTTCGGAAGGATTTTTAAAGAATACTTTAATTCAGATATCAAATTCATCTGTGAAAAACAACAAAAACAACAACAAGAAAATGGGCCCCATGCTTACAAGGCACGATTTTTCCACATATTTAAGTCTTCCACAAATCTAGCCCTTCCTCCGTGACACAGATTTTTTTTCCGTCCTGTACTAAGCAATTTTGATATACTTTTAACCAGAAAATGAATTAGGAAACATTATGGCTAAAGTATATTTAGAAAACTAGCACTACGTGATTCGTTTTTTTTTTTTCTAAGTTGATAATCCTACAAAAATATATATATATATATATATATATTAAATGAGCGTTTTAGGTAAAGAGCAACTCGCTAGTCCTCATTTCCTGTCCACGGTAATATTACATATATCTTTTTTCTTGTGCCACCATTTCTGATGGCCCTTAGTCTTGTAAACTTGGTCACTTTGTATCTTCTCTCCTGGGAAAGTCACAAGATATTATAAGCTTAAAAGATCTGCAGTCTTTTCTTGTAATACCACTTCCAACAAGAGTAAGAGAAAATGTTTACTCCTTCTCACCTTCCACTTCCATGCTGAGGCACTCCCATCTGGAGCGCCTGAGCATCAAGACGCTGATAAACTCCTTGAGTACTTGATTCTGAATGGGTATATTATTTTCTTTGTTTCAGCGAGATTGCTCAAAAAGGATAGAAGTATCAGTAAACCAGACCATAAACATTTATTGCTTCAACCTTTATGATACAAATCTCAGTAAATTTCAAGAGGAAATAGGTGTGTTTTTTCCATTCTACCTAATTTAATTTTTCTATATATATGTATATGTGTGTGTGCATTATCTTGAGGAGCTTCATCGAAGGATGATTAAGAATTTTATTTGTATAGCATTAGAGAAAATCTACCAAACTGGATTAAAAATCTGTTGAAGGATAATTAACATTTCCCTTAGGAATTATACAGGTTCCAACTGGAGATTAACTACAAGTGTGGTATGCATAAATTCTGTTACTAAATTGGCCACCAGCCAATACCCGATCCCATACAATCCCCACCCTCATAGCAGAGCGAAACGACTTTTTTTTTTTTTCTGAAGCCCAAGCATGTCTATGATCCAAATCCAACACGTAACAATGAACTGGGATGGACTATGCAGTTTTAATATATTTTCCTTGATTATTACTTTTGTTACGAAGAGTAGATTAAGGATTAGAAATTCTGACTTTCATCTTTTCTACACAAAAAGTTGAGGAGCCTATGCAAGGAGGCTCGTAGCTGTATAAAGCTCAATACTAATATTAATGAACATTGAATCAATTGCGTGTTTAATCTCTCACCCAGAGATGTTCTTGATGATCATGATGATTTGGTTTAACATCAAGAAACTCTTTCTATCATGAGGCTAAGACGGTGCCCCTTACAGAGGACTTAATAGCGTGGAATTTAATTAACCATGCCATTGGTTCATCTCGCTCGCGCCAATATTCAAACCGTCGTCACCTCGACCACCTTCGCAAGTCGCGACGCTCTAACCCTCTCGGTTCTTAGGAACCAAATAAACGGCACGTTCTTAATGGCAGATCTTCCAGGCAGAAAGCAAGATACTTCCGATGGACCTCCCCAAGATTAGGCTCCAGGTTGAGGTCTATTTGTCGTGCATAAAGCAGATCTACTTCAAGATCTATAACACAAATTCAGATTTCTTTGTGATAAAGTGTAATAATTGACTATATATATATATATATATATATATATAATTATATACATATATATATATGTATATATATATATATATATGTGTGTGTGTGTGTGTGTGTGTGTGTGTGTGTGTGTGTGAATGGAAATTTAAAATGATTGAATACAGTGAAAGGTTATCTGTGTACAGGTTATCTAGAATGTATGAATTGACATTGATTACTTAAACAGTATTGAAAATAAGTGAAGATTCAAAGAATCACGGTGGTGGGAAAGCAACTGATTATAATAACTAACCCCAGTAAAAGGAAAGTAATAAATGCTATTAGAAATAACTGAATACAGTTGGAAGCTATCTGTGTATTCAATTATCTAGAGTGAGGTGCAAGTAAAATCATAGTGTACTTACTAGTAGTGATCATATATAAAAAATGTTTATTACTTTGTAAAAGTCAAATAAATCTTCAGTAGTAATTGGGCAATGTTGTTCTTGTCTGTGTTTGTGTGTGTGTGTATGTATACATGCTCGTTCGTTAATGTATACCTTATTATGATTAACAATGTCATATCACAGAGTTATATGTCATTGTATCTCTTGTTTTGCTAATCTCTTAATTTAGAATGACATTAGAATTTTATTTATTTAGTTTTTAATGTCAAGTCACCTATAAATACTTTGTCGGAATTTCTTTTCTCCCGTTCATATAATCTCTTTGCATCCATTCCCAGATGCCTATTTTTCATGACACTTTTCACTTCCCTAAAGCATTGATTTGCTTCTCTCAATCTAGTTTTTATCTCCAAAACATAGTCCTCCATATCCTGCCATATGCGACCACAAATACTTGAATTTATGCACTTCCTCCAACCCCTCTCATTTAAAACTTACGTCCAGTTCGCTGTCATCTTCCCCCTTTTTACATCTCATCACCTTACTTTTACCCACATTTACCTTCAACTTTCTCCTATCGCATACCTTCCCAAATTCCGTTATTAACTGCTTTAATCCCTCCTCTGACCCTGCCACAAGCGCAATGTCGTCAGCAAATAAGAACTGGCTCGCTTCTCATTTCTCTCCAGTATCTCTAACCATCTACAATCCCCTGTCCATTAATCTCGCATATACCTCCTGTACACAAAGAACACCCACTTTCACATCAAACCACTCACTCTCTTCATTTCCAGTTCTAACACAGGTTATACTACTCTCGTATAAAAGAAGGGAAAAAATACCATCAACGAATGCAGGCATATATTTATTTTAGTTCATCATAGCTGTTCTTGTAGGTGCTTATGTATACAACGGTTTAGCAGCTCGTCGGTTCCAATTGTTTGGAAATCAGTGATTTTTAAAGACTTCCTTTGTACTCATCTTCTTTAGCAGTTGAAAACTATAGCATAGTTTTTAATCGATAGCAACTTAAGATGTCGTATTTGCCAACGACTTCTATTTGTTGGTGGCGCAATCGGAATAGTACTGATCGCGGGATCAAGCCCCGCATTTCTTTGATTCCCAGCAATGTTACCTTACCTAACTGCGCAAGTGCATAAGACAAAGGTGATGACTTGGGTCGTAGCCATTTTTACCCTCCTCTATGCCTTGAGTGAGCAAATACAGGATAATCACAATGCCTCTCCCCTCTCTTCTAGCTATGTTGTACCTATGGTCAGTAGTATTTTTGTATTTGATATTTCCCGTAAAGCTTTCTTGCTGGTGGCAAACCGACTGTAGCAGACGATTATTCCAAAATCATTGTAAGACACTAAACTAGTATTCTTGAAAGAGCTTCTTTCAAAATGAAATTCATTCGGATTTATCTCACAGCCCATGTGTTTGTGTGATAGGAGACAGAGTTAAGAGGAGAATAGATGGTGTTTCTTATGGAAAAAATCGGGTGGTAACCGTGAATATTATATATATATATATATATATATATATATATATATATATATATATATATATATATATATATATATTATTGGGAGCATTGAGACCTCGCGGGATCGTCAACCAAACATTGAGCCTTAATGGCATATAGTCCCCTCCTCTACTGGGTACTTAGAGACTAGTTTCAGAGATACCATAAAAAAAAAAAAGCATGTGTATTGATTGCGCAGTGTGGTGATGAACTGAAGACATGTATTCAAGAGGCGCATGAACTCTTCTCTTTGTGATCTACAGCACGAAAAGTTGCAGGGAAGGCAAATAGTAATGTAACATAACAGACAGAGATATTAAGGGGTCCGATACCCCATGTTAATCTCACTGTCCTTTCAGGAGTAACGACCACTGAATACGTGCCGCTATTTTTGGCTTTGATTTCTTATCTCCTCATCTATAGTTATATTTTCTGACCTTCTTTAGTTTTAGTAAGCTTACAGCACATAAATTACTGAGACCTTGGCAATAACCTTAAGTTTTGCACGTAGATGTTATGAATTCTCTATTTATATTCATAATTATCATTCGCTTTATTATAGATAAAGCTCATAACTGTTGAACTATTATTGCATAAAGTAATACATAGATATCCATGTTCTTGGTATTCTTTGAAACAATTTGACATTGATGCTCATTAGGTCTGTATCTTTTATTTATTTCTAAATGTATAAAAAAAAAAAATTGTCAGCATTTCTGTTTCATCTTTGAAAATATGTCAGGTGGTTCAAGTGTGAGACCTAGGTAAAAAAAATGTTTTTTCATTATGGTATTATTTATTAGGTGTTTGTTCAAATACAGAATGATATGTGGCGTATTGGAAATGAACGAAAAACACTATGGGGATAGAAAAATGGTTAATGCCAAAATGTAGGAAGGGGGGGGGGGTTGATGGCGACATTCGCGACAATAAGTCACGCAATCACTTAAGCAGATGGTGCAACTAGGTGAAGGAAAGAAGAATCCGTCCTCAGATGGAAACCATACTTCTGGATACCTTCAAAGGCTCTGAAGCCCAGCTCGTAAGGAGCGTAGGTCCTGAGCTTAGCATCAGCACCGTACTTGTAGACACCGTCGAAGATGAGGAAGGCACTTAGTGTCTTGCTTTCCTTATTGCCGTCATAATGAGCATCAAATTGGTAGTTCCTGTCGGGAAGCTGCATAAAGAGACGAGGGTGGAACTTGTTCAAGGGGATCGTGAAAGAAAAGCCTATCTTCTCGAACTTCTGGATGGGAGTCTGGACGGAGACGTTGGCATTGAATTCGTTATCCTTAGTGCCGAAGGTGGCGTCCACGTCGAACTTGAAGGGACTTTGCGAGTCGGAGAAAACATGCACCCTTGTGCTGGAATCCTTAAGATAAATTGCTCCAAAGGTCATCTTTCTGTATCCCTGGAAAGGAGTCAGGATTTTCAAAGTAGCTGAGATATCGTCATTTGACTTGCTCTTAAGCTTGAAGACACCTGACAAAGTGTTCTTAACGTCCATGAGCGTCATTTTGAATTTGAGGTCTTGGATATTTTCGCCATCAATAGTTGTTTCAACCTTGATAAATTCGTTTGGTAGGAATGGAGACTCGACCTCGATCATTCCTTTTTTGTTTGTCTTATCAAAGAGGATGTCCATCTTGTTGACTTTATCTGCAAAAGTGACTTGAAGGGCTGCAACGATTTTGTCGGCAAGGTCGAGGTTAGCCATAATGATAGCCCTTTCAATATCCATGAGTGGAGTGACGAGTTCCAAGTTGAGGAATCCTCCTGTTTCCTTCATATTAACCTCTACCTCGAGCTTATGTGTAACGGCTCCAATAGTCAGTTCCATGTGGGACTTGAAGAGTCTGGGGGAAGAGGCCATCTTGCTCTTGAACTTATAGTTTTCCTGGAGGAAGGGAGAGGACACGTCAAGGGTGAAAATGTAGTCAGCAGGCATCCTGCGTGTCATGCGCCACGATGCTTTAGCTTCATGAGTGCCCTTGGGAGTTGTAAGAGTGATACCAGCCGTAGCTCCCTTAAGGAGAAGGGTCAGAGCCACCTTAGGGAAGACAGGTGTGTCCACTTGGGCGTTAAAGAGGATTCCCGACTCGAGATTGACACTGAATAAGAAGGAATATGCTTCCTTTGCTTGGAAGGTCATGTCGAAGGCCAGCTTTGTGTAGGGTGCTGTGGGGATGAGGACGTTAAAATCAATTTTTCTTGTACCTTCAAATAAGTCCGAAGAAAGAAGTAGGTTACCCTTGATGTGTTGCTCCTCCAGTTTGAAGGCACCCTCAATTTTATGGGTCTTACCTTCAACAAATGCCATGATCATGCCCTGCATGTTTTCCAGGGAATTGAAAGTGGACTCCATCTTAAAAGTGGCATGCTTGTTGGCCAAGAAGAAAGCATGTACATCAAGAGAGGCCCCAAGTTTCTTATCCGTAATCTCATACTGACCAATAATCTTGTTATCGTTGAGAGATACTTGGAGCTTGCATGCATCTCTAGAAGAACATACAAATATAATGTCGAGCATGTAGATTTGGGATATCCTGGAAGAATCAACCAATACGCTGGCAGAAGATTGGGTGCTAGCTATGTCGTACTTGATCTTGAATATATGCGAGTGATAGGGGGTCACAATCTTGAAGTCAGCCTTCATAGATTTGTAGTCTTGAGCCTTGATGGAAGAGTTAATATCAATCTCGGAAAAGGAGAAGAAGGGAGTAGTGATTTGCATGCTTCCCTCATAGCCAGTGGAGAGAGAGGAACCCTGTAGGTCAGTCTTGATACTAAAGGCATATCCAGCAGCATCAATGGTGATATGGCCGTAGATTTGGTTATTTGTATCGAGATCGATTTGGGCCACTATCTTGGGAATATTGTAAGATGGAAGAATGATTTCGGCTTGGCCGAGAACCTTGTTATTCTTGTTGGTCCAGGTAAAACGGCCTCCGAAGTGTCGGAAGTTTGTAAGGGGAGTTTCAACGACGAACTTTCCCTCGGCGTATTTGGTACCCTGTGACTGGAAAAGGGCGTCAATCAAGACCTTTTCTCCGAAGATTTCTCCCTCCAGGACAAATCCTCTCTTAGCAGCGTCTTCGGGGAATCCCCCTCTCAGCTTGAGTTCATACTCATTATAGCCAAGTTCGGTAAAGAAGGCCGTTGTGGTCAGAGAGCGCTTTGCGCGTAGTCGATGCTGTCCAGTGAGAAGGCTGGATAGGCGAGCCTCTACTCCCTCTGAGTCATAGAGAAAATGTGCTTCAATATCTTGATCATTACCGATGTCAACTTCTATTTCGACGTAGAGCTGGTTGTCATTCTTGAATCCGTACTCGACTTCATATTCCATATCATGGTAGCCTTGCTTAGGCAGATCAATCTTTCCCATGAATCCTTCTTTATAACCTTGGCTTTTGGGTTTAATGGAGAAAGTGATTTCCATATCGGGTCCATAACCAAGAGTGAGAGTGAGTTCTTGTTGGTGGAAACCAAGTCCAAATGTCACACTTGAGTCATAGGCCTCCACTGTTCCTTTGAAGTAGTATCCTCCGTCTTCTTTGATTTCCATTTGAGTGTCGAGCTTGAAATAGTGCTCGTTGAATTGAAGCTGGAGGGATCCATGACGTACTTGACCTTGTAGGTCATAGTCTACTGATGTCTTCAAGATTTGGAACTGATCGAAGGAGGAGCTGGCATCAAGATGGGCGAAGATCTTTTGGTTATTGCGGTATCCTTTCAACTGGAAATTGATGTTGTGGTCCTCAAACTGCAAGTAAAGTCTTGCCAGTTTCTCTGGCTTTTCACCCGTTCCTAGGATAAAGTTTTTGACGTTGTAGGAAGCCCCTACTGTGATGGGATTTTTGTCGGGGAAGATGAAAGTGAGCTCGAATGATGATTTCTTGAGGCTCTTGATGTCTACAGTACCATTGAGTTGATATTCGACTTCATTAATAACATATGTGAGAGTAGCTTTATTGTCAAGCACCTGAGCGTCGATGAGGAACTTGTGCAAGAACTGGAAGGGAGTTGACAGATTCATCTTAAAGGTGAATTCGCTTTTGCTCTTGATTTTCAAGTCCATGTTCATGTGGATTTCATGGTCACCTCGTTTATAGGTAAGAGTGACTACTTTGTCCTTAGGTTTCATTTTGTACTCGAGATCAGCAGTGATTTTTTCGAAAGATTCAAAAGTGGTTTCAATGAGAGCAGTGGCCTTGGATTCATTGACTTTGAAGCTGAGGTCAATTTTACTGTCCGCGTAATGCATGTGCAAGTCCAAGGTGAAGGCATCGGAGAAGTGAGTCTCGAGAACAATACTGGCACTGGGTATGACCTGGAAATGTGAAGTGAAAGAGAGCTCAGCAGAGATTGCATCTTCCGTTTGCTTGTAGACGTATTTAAGGCTAAGACTCTTGTCTTCATTTCTCTCATAGAGAATTTGGGCATGAGCATTGTTGATATCGTGGAGGTCATACATGGCTTGGATAGTGATGCTTCCGATGAAGTATGACTTGATTTCAATCTTTCCGTTAAGAGTTCTGTAATCTTCACTAGGGGTCCACTGAGCATGAATGGAGGACTGTTGACCAGCAAATTCGGCTACAGCGTCGATAGATTTAAAGGCTTTATTTCTGAAGTCGTGGGAAAGTGATAACTCGATGTTTCCTAGGCTGGCCAGATGGATATGAGCACTGTTGTGTGAGAATTCTGGATTAAGGTCAGTAAAATTGATTCCAAAGGAAAGTTTGGTTTCGTCATGAGAGAACTCACTCATGATGACGAATTTTTCTTTGAAGTCGTAACTGCCAGTGAAAGCCACATCGTGGAAGTCGGGAATGTTTGATGTAGCTTTCCAGCTGAATTTGAAAGTCTTCTCCTGTGCATTTCGTTCGAAATAGACAAGTTCGTGCTGGACTTGATACTCTCCTACGGTGAAGGAGCCCTTACCCATGAGGGAGTTGTCGGCGTTCTTGTTCCAGAGAAGGTCAAGGTTGATATCAGGAATGAGAGGACTGACACCGAAAGTTACATGCATATCCACATTGGTCATACTGATGATCTCCCCCTTGAATTTAGCCACGACGTAGTTGTTCTCTTGGCCAAATTTGATCATGTGATCATGATGGCTTCCTGATTTGGCAAATCTCCATTGAACAAAGAATGTGACCACTGGTTCTCGTTCAGTAGACAAAATCAGATCCGTCTCGTAGAGACCAAGTTTTCCATGGCCCTTGAATACAAGGCCACCCATTTTGACTTTTATGTCAGCAGCATCGAGATTGGACAAATCCCAAGTGGCTGATATATTGCTGAAACGGCTGAGCATTTTAAGGGGCGTGACTATACTGACGTGGACGTTTCCAGTGCCTGGGTTGTTGAGGTCTATCTCGTAGGCGAGATGTATCTTGTAGAGTTTACCTTGGGTTGGGACAATTTCTATAAGGAGTTCTTTGGGGTGGGATGTACGATCTAAATTGAATGTGGCAGTCATGGTGTGTTCCTCATGGAAAAGGTTGTCTTGAACGTTGATATGAAGATTGGCCTTTTCAGGAAATTGTTCGACATCGCCCTTGGCCATGATGTTCAACTCTTTGCCATCCTTATTGAAAGCAACAGTTATGAGGCGATACATCTCACTATGCACAAGTAGGCTGGAATGTTGGCCTTGGGAACCATACAAGTGGACCTCCATATCATCCTTATTGGTAGTAGTGTCATGTTGGAATTTGAATTTGAAGAGTTCTTGTTCTCCCTTCTTGACGTGAGCAGTAGCTTCGACGATATTGTCGAAAGTCAATTGATATCGTGCATCCAAGTTGCTCATCACGTCATGTGGAGTAGAAACGGTGACATGTCCTGAGAATGGGCTGAGGACAACATCCACCTCATTATTGTGCTGATGATGAGGTATAACAGCCTTGAATTTCAGTTTGTCTGAAATGTGAGCCTTAAGTAAAAAGTCCGAGGAGGAGGTGGACTCGAGTGTATACTCTCCTTGTTTTGTATTGTAGGCGATTTCAAGGGTGACGTGTTCATAATTCTGGAAAGGACTATTGAGGTCGACTTTGACGTTGCCCATCTTAGGGTTTAAGTCGGCAGTAGCGGTGAAAGAGGCTTTATCCTCATTGATTTGAGCTCCCAAGTAAGCATCTAATTTGTTGATGTAAAAGTGCCCACTCAAGTTAAGCATTTGCAATGCATCGAACTCACTCTTAGCAGAAACTTGGAATGATTTCTTATTGCCCTGTGGGAGGACATCGATGGTCAGGTAGTTGTCATTCCTTCTCCATTCGAGGAAGACTTTGCCTTTCTTGCTTACGCTGAGTTCCCAAGAGACTTGGCGTGCCATTTCGAATGGGGTTTCTAGTGTCATTTTTACGGAATTAAAGCTGGCCACAATACTGCCTTGCATTTGTTCGTCCTTCATCATTTTGACTTTGAGTGATCGCTTCTTGCGGTTGAGAGAAGCAGAGAGTTTCAAGTTCTTGAGACCCTGTAGGGGAGAACGCAGTTTGAAATCCATGTCGTCTCCAATAAACTTGCCTGTGATGACAATGAGCTTGTCTCCGTTCTTTTGAAGAAGAAGTTGCAGGTTCTTGTCATCAGCAGTAAGGTCAATCTTGGCCATAAATTCAAGGAGATTCCAGCCTGTGATAGGTGTTTCAATCTTGGTGGTGATGTGGGCCATCTTATCGCCAAGGAGAGCTCCCAAAGAAAAACCGTACATCTTCTCGTTGAGGACGACACGTGTGAAAATAAGCTGATCCTTGTTGTTGATGTCATAGCTGGCATTGAAGGAGACTTTCTCAAATTCGGGGAAGGGAAGTGAAGCAGAAAGAGTGATTTGGGAATTAGGTAGAGAGAAGAAGAGGGCAGTGCTAATTTGATAAGTATTGTCGTTGTGGAGAATTGTTACTGCACCTTCTTTGTTGTCTGTGTTCCAGTTGTATTTGGCGTGAAGAGAAAGAAGTCTAAGGGCGTCAAAGGGAGTAGTCAGCTTGAAAATAGATTGGTCTTGTTTGAGGGAAAGCTCACTTGTAAAGACATAAGACCCAAATTTAAGGGTGGCTTGTCCAGTCTTTTCAGAGATGTTGAAATGGGTCTCAAGAAGAACAGTGTTGTATCCTTCAAATGGAGTTTGGAATTCGATCTTAAGGCTATCTATAGTAAAGTGACCTTGAGCACCAAAGTTCCAGGACTGTGAATTCTTTTGAAGGCTGAATGAAGCCTGCATATTTTTGTTATCGTGGTCAATGTCAAGGATGTAGTTGGCTGCTAGAACCTCATATCCTTGTATAGGAGTTTCAATCCTGAAAGCCCCATTTTTCATGTTGTAGTTAGCTTCGACTGATAGTTTTCTGATAGTTGTGTCTTTTTCCACTGAGACTGCCAACTTCTTGACTTGGGACTCAATGTTGTAGTGAATATTGAGAGCAAGTTTGTTCCACTGTTTGAATGGGGTGGTTAGGAGAATGTCGAAGTGCGATTTCTTAGGAGTAAAGGCTGCATGAGAATTGATTTCAAACTTTTCTCCGTTGTGCTGGAAGAGTGCAGTGGCTTCGAGGTTGCTATTATTGAAAGTGTAATGACCGTTGAAGGACACGTCAGCGATGACGGCAATGGGAGTCTTAAGATTGATCGAAGCAGATGTAGGAGTGAAGTTGAAACCCAGCATAAATTGATATTGTGTGGTGTCCTTTAAAACGTCCAGTTCAAGATGATTATGTCCAAGACGTCCTGAGGCTGCCATGCTCTCGTAACCAGAAATGGGTGATGTGGTGGAGAGGGACAGGACTTTGTCAGTAAGGTCAAGTTGAGCGTTAAAGGTATATTTGCTATCGTTCTTGTGGAAATAAGCCAGAGCACTGTGCTTCATGTTAAGCTTCGTGTAGTCTCCATTTACGTGTATATTTTCATAGCCATGGATGGGAGTCTTGATATTGACAGCAAAGTTATTTTCTTTGATTTTGACGTCGACAGAAAAATAGTTTTGTTCCACCTTGAGTAAAGAGATGTGGGCAACTTTAAGGTCAGCAGTGAAATCGAAGAGAGCTGTCAAGTGTAGGGATGAAAATTCTGAGAAAGGAGTCGTTGTAGTGATTTTGATGTTAGCTGTTTTATAGGACTTCTTTCCAGAGATGTTCAAAGTATAGCTATTGGAGTCATGTTTGAAAGAAAGACCAAATTCCTTTGTTTCCTTGGTCATGTCTGCTTCGGCTCCAAAGTGGATGCTAGAGGCGTGAGCCATTGGAGTAGTAATGTCGATGATAAACTTGGGATTGAGGGTCTCGATGAGAAGAGAAGCTTGTAGGTGGTACTTGTCCGAGTCCTTGGTTAATTGGGTCTCAATCGTGGTGAGGGAGTCAACGGTTTTGTAGTTAGCTTGGAAGTCGATAATCTCCCATCCTGGCATAGGAGTTTGGATATGTCCAATGACAAAGTTCTCTTGCACATCGAAAGTGGCCGAATAAGTATTCTTTACACCCTCTTTGTCCATGACAAACACAAGTGAATACGGGCTAGTAGAGAGGTCCAACTGGGCTTCCAAGTTGAGAGTAGTCCATCCAGGTAGAGGAGTGATGAGAGCTGCGACGGCATGACCCTTGAGTGCACTCTCTGCGTTGACGTCTAGGGTCCAATGGTAAATATCGTCATTACGGAAAACCTTGATGTCGGCTGTCTTGATGGCGTTCTTCATGTTCCATTTGGCCTGGCCACCCAGACGATTAAAGGTATCGAATGGTGTGATGACTTCAAGCGTCATATCAGGAAGCATGATATCTTCAAGATTGGCTTTAGCTTTAACAGAGAACTGCTTGGATCCCAAGGTGGAGCTGAAGCTCATGTCAATGTTTGTGCCCTGCAGATGGTAGTTGGCTTGGATATCAATAGTTTCGTAGGAAACGAAAGGTGTAGTGACAGTTAGGGCTACTTGCCCTTTGCCACTCTTGAAGTGTGCATTTCCTGTAATTTCAATTTTACGTTCATTCTTGAAAACTAAAGCATGAATAGCCGAGTCGGAGAGAAGAAGGGATGCTCCAAGGGTCTCCCATCCTTGGAAAGGAGTCGAAGCTTCGAAAATGACTCGTTCACCCTTCAGTTCTCCTCGAAGTTTCAATTCTTGAGTGGCACGTTTCATGTTGATATTGATGGATTTTTCCTTCTCGAGATCATAAGCAAGGGTGAGCTGTAGATCATCCATGGTTGTAACAGGGGACTTGAAGTCGACATTGGCCTTAGCATTAGCTAGAGAAGAGTCATACTGCCAGTTGGCAAGAAAATGTCCCTTCTCGCCATCGAGGTCGACTGTGAAGTGGATGGCATCAGTTGCAATCTTGCCCTTGAGGGTATAGGCATGTTCATCCAAGGCGATGGTGGCTGAAGCCATGTAAGGCATGTCGTTCAAGTTGTATTGGGTGGTGAAGGAAAGGTTGTTGATTGTATCGAAGGGTATTTGGACGGAGAAGTGGCAATCTCCTTGCTTTACTGAACCAGAGAATGCAGTCTCCATTTTGTATGTGTCTTTGTTAGTGAAGACAAGGGAGAGGGTCTTTACGTCGGAAAGAACATCATAAGCTCCTTCGATGAGAAGAGGATATTGTAGATAAGTTGTATCCACCTTGATTAGACCTTGCACCTTTGTGTCAATGACAGTCCCTTCGAGAGTCAAAGCGATTCGTTTTTCCCCCCACTCGAGGGAAGTCATTAGCGACTTTCTCTCTTGTAGAGCCAAGTTAGTTTGGAAACGAACTGGGACAAAGAAAGGTGTGTCCAGGTTGATTTCAAAGAATGCAGAATCTTCTTCTGTCTTCAGGATGAAAGAGGTCATGATTTTCTTGCCTGGTTCATATTCGACAGTGAGAGTGGGTTTGAATTCGTGTTGGGTTTGTTGGTGGTGGAGAAGAATCTTGATATCGTTGGTAAAAGGCGTATTTATATTAACAGAAGCGTCGATAAGACTTTGGGAGTCATCTGTTTTCATGTCGAAGTCGATTTGTGAAGTGATAGCCTTTTCTTCCCAAGTGTACTCGACATCGTGATGGAAGTGGTAACCAATGAGTGATTGCTTGTTCTTGAGTGTGTAGGAATTATCAATGCTGAAAGTGTTGTCCCAGTTGAAGATGTCAGTGAAGAGGATAATATGATGAATGCCAAGTGAGGCGGAGTCTTTGATTAACATGGCATTACTTTCAAATCTGTGGCCGTCATTCACATGGTCGAAAGAGAATTTGAGATCCTGCAGTTCTTCCATAGTGGATTCAAGAATCACGTTGAGTTTAGCTTTGTTGGAAGGAATGTCGAGGATTCCATCAAGGTTGATAAGAAATCTGTCTGCGTTGACGGCAAAGTCGACTTTGGAGTCAAGATTGGTGTCGATGAGCTTGTGGTCGATGAGAGCCTTAGCCTTAACGAGAGGACTACTGATGCTTGAGGTAAGTTGGAAGTGGTTAACAGAGGTCATCTCACCATTGGCATGTAGTTTGACAGTGCCAAAGGTAGACCAGAAACGAGACATCTCAAAGTCGGAGGTAAAGTGGTTCATGTCGTGATTATGGGTGAGAGCAACGGTGATTGGGTGTGTGAAAGGAGTAATGACACGAAGGTCTCCGTTGATAGAGGTTTCCTCTTGAGTGATAGCCTGGTGCCCATTGATAGAAATCATGATCTTCTTTTCATTAGCCATCATGTCAGCAAGAAGGGCGAGCTTTGACTCGTGAAGGGTGTAAGTGACAGTAGCAGATACGGTAGGTATTATCTGAGTAGACGTGTCGATCTTAAAAATCAGACTGACATCATGTTTGTCTGAGATGTGGACATGTCCCTTGGTAGTTAGGGTACCAATGACTTGAGAGTCATAAGTAGCTTCCAGAACGGTGGACAGATCGGTGTTTTGCAAGGAATGGCGGAGGGAGACAACAAAGTCTTTTGTGAAAGGCGACTTGAAAGTAAGGTCCATGTGTGTTTCTGTAGAGGCTATAGCGAGTTCCAAGTTGCCCTCAAGGGACTGATCGTTCCAGTTACCCACAAGGTTGGATTTGATGAGAGCGTCGTTCATTTGATGATGGAAAGATATTTTGGCGTCCTCATAAGTTTCGATACTGCTCTTGAAGGAAAGCTGTGATACAAGTGTGTGAGTAAAGAGTTCGCCTTCATAGTTACCTTCGAAAGAAAGAGTAAGATGTTGACCGTTGCTCCAGGAGGCGGTAATACTGCTGGTGACTTGTGTATCATGAACGAAGAAACTGGCAGTAGCTTTCTGATTCTCGTATCCGGCAAATGGAGTCTCAATAGATACTGAGAGTGATTTTTCTTCTGCCAGACTATATTTGACAATAGAAGAAATCTTGTGATCAGGTGCCCACTGAGCCTGCAGTTGGATTTGATCTTCATGCATGTTGGCTTGCAAAGAAACTTCATTGTCGGGATACTTAAAGGAGCCAAGGATTGCCTTGGGGCTAATCATTCCAGTCATGTGCAGACTCTTGGATTGATCATTGTCTTTGTCCCAGAAGGCAATAACTTGAACGCTCTTCTCATCACCTGTTGGCACGATCTGAAAAGAGAAGCAGTTGACATTGTAAATGGGTTAGAAAGGCCTCGCAGGGGGTGGTTTTCTTAGGTAGAATAGACAAAATGAAACTTTAAGCCTATGCCACTTACTTTAGCGTCGAGGTACCAATGCTTTCTGAAATTGACATCGAGGAGAAGGGAAGTAAAGGTGGCCTCGGCATTAACTGTGAAGTCCCTGTCGTTTATATTGAATAGTAAATCAAATTTAGCATTATCTTTGTTGGCAAAAATAGCTGTGTCAACAATGATATTCCTATGCATTCCAGTGAAATGGCCATCTATTTCCACGTCAAATACTGAAGGAGTAGATTTGTTTTTGAAGTTGGCTTCCAAAGTGACCTCTTCTCCTACAAACATGCCAGTCATCTGAAATGGTGTATTTATTTTAAATGCAAAGCTTGAAGGAAAAAACTAGAGAAGACTTAAGGATATCTGGTTTTACATGGGTGAATATAAGTAATTGATAATTTTGGTCTAATGTTATTGATAAAGACATGAAATAAAGGATCTGTGGTGCTCACTTTTGCTTTGTAATGCTCCGGGGAAATCTTCTTGAATGAAATTTCTGAAGAAATTTTCCCTGTAGGAGTGATAGCAGAAATAAGAATGTCGTGTTCTAATGTTGAGAATGTGAAGTGTGTCTTTTGTTCAAGAGCGAGTTGCTCAGTGAGGCGAATGTTCAAGTCGTTGGTGATCACTTGGTTGTCATGGAAATAGTGGTGTGAGAAAAGGAGATTGATATTGCGAGAGGGACACGTGATGGTCAAATGGTTCTTAAGGTCCGTGTGATTGTCTGGAACTCGGTCGTAATTCCATGTGTGTTCAGCAGTGAGGACATTAGGGCCGCGGGTAAGCTCGACTTTGGTTTCCATGGTTCCTGAGGCCATGGTGGTTTGCACTTTAGCCTCCAGGAGTGCAACTGGGAATTGTGAGGGTCTGAGGTGGAAGTCGAGTAAGTAAGTGTTGCTAGAGTCGTGGTGGTCTCGTTTGACAAGAAGTGAATGTGTGATGGTGTGTTTATCTTTGCCCATACAGGCGTATTCCAGGTCAAAGTTAGATGTGAAGGAGTCATCCTCCACATGGTAGAGTCCGTTGAAAGAAGCATCGAGAAGTGGAGAGACGAGGGAAGCCTGTAAGTCCATCTTGCGACCGGCGCCATCAAGAGCAACTGAACATAGGAAATGGGGAAAGTATGACTGAGTGTTATAACCAAACAGAATAGATTAATACCATTAATAAAGAGTATTGCGAAAAAACAACAACAAGGGAATTAGATCAAACTTACCATGGAATGTGATAGGTTTAGGAGTAAAGTTGGTTATCAAAATGTCAGTTAAGTACTTGTTGTTCTTTCTACTGGCAAGTATTGTTCCTTTGAGATTGAAAATCTGACCGTTTGGAGATGTTACAACCAATGTAGGCTGGTGTTGGACTTGCATAACGTCACGCTGTGTTGTAAGAGTAGAAACAAGCGTATACTTGTCCGTTTGATCAATGGTGAGGTCAAGTTGGAGACTTTTTTCTCCAGAAGCTAATTTATAGTTTCCATGTGCAGTGATTGCCTTGAAAGGTGTGTAAATACTTGCATCAAGAGCATTTTCCTGTCTAGAGAGAAGGAAAGAGATCTTGCGGTCGATCTTTGAGTTGGGAGTATCGATGAGGAGAGAGATGGCGTTCTTCTCCCGTTTGAACCGAAGTACATAGGAGGAGTGGCTATCAGTTTTTTCTGCAAAGACACGAGTTGACACTGGGCCAGAGAGTAGAGAATTGCTGAGAGGGTAACTGACAGAACCGCAGAATTGAACACCAAGCAAAGAGATGGCTCCAGTGCACGCCTCCAGTTTGTTTTCTTGAGTTATGGCTGGCACTTCATGTTGTTGTTCATAATAGAAGAATTGGTTGTTGACGTTTAGGATTTCTACTTTGTCCTTAGGCATATTAAATGCCACATCGACGAGATTTCCACCTTGAATGACAACTTTGCCGTCGATGGCTGTAGAGGTATGGAGTGTGGAAACCATTTTGACACCAGATCGAGCCACAAAGGCATCGACATGGAGACTGCTGGCCATCTGGATGGCGGCGGACGGTTGGATATGTCCTTGGATATTAACGTTTTTAAGACTCCTTGGCTGGAATGTTCCTGACATCTTTAGTCCAACTGTTGCTGTTCCGTTAAGCTTAAGGGTAACGGGAAGACCAGAGATAGATGGCACAGAGAACTCTGTGTCGATGATACTGAGGGACTTCATATAATCAATATCACCCTTACGAGCAAGGTCCATAAGTAGATCCATGGGGTTGGAGTAGTCGGAGGACTTGAAAAGGTCTGCCAGGCCGTGGAAGTGCTTGTAATACATTTCGTTTCCGAAAAGTCGCATGTACAGTGAACCACTAGGCTCATCCGTCATGTGATCTAGTATAGCTTCGATTGTGGTTGCTTGTTCCTTCTGTTTTTCTTGGCGAAGATTCTTAAGGATGGCAGCAACAGTTTCTTCAGGATAGTAGCCATTTGGACCGAAGAAACGTTCAACATATGCCTCGAAGCCTTCAAATCTGCCTCCGACTTCAAAGAAATTAATGGATTGACCAAAGAGATCAACAGTTAGGTTAAGCATAGCAGAGCGGGGCAAGAAGGACTTGCCTGAGAAGATGACGTTGCTTTCTACAGTAGCTCCAGCATTGAGTTCGTTCGTGAAGAATGAGGATTCGAAATTACGCGAGAACTTGAGGGTGGATGTATTAAACTTATGTTTCAGGAGATCTTGACCGATGAGGTCGTGCATCCAGAGCTTGCCTGGGGCGGCCGACTCGTAGAGATTAGTCATGTGAGTCCAAACAAAGGAGCTAACCTGGTTCACGGCCTCGGAGTTGAGACGATCCTTGACGATATCGGTGGTCTCTTTGTTAGGGCAAGTCATGAGAGCTAGATAAGAAGCAATGCGCACCTCGGGATCTTGTTGGACATCAATGAAGATATTCATGAGATTTGATCGGTCGTAGTCACAGGGAACATGTCTCCAAGCCTCGAGAGCAGCAACGCGAATTTCCATGTCGTTGTCTTCTTCAGTGTAGCACTGCTTGAGGACAGATGCAGCGTTGATCCATCGCCCGGCGTTGCCCAGAGCCTTAAGGGCAACAACGACCCTTTCCTTTTCTTCTTCAGTGAAAGCTCGGCAAGCGGAACCCAGCTGACTCTCAATTAGTCGGAGAAGCTTTACAATTCCCACCTCCTTTTCGCAGGCAGAGTTCTTTTTGCAGTAGTTGTTGATAAGTGCTGATACTCCTAGCATGGCTTGCTTACTCGGGGTAGTTCCCATAGTCTGTAAATGAGAAAACAACTGTAAGATACGGATAGTATTTGTTATGTTATATAGAAAAAATCACTCCAGTGTTAAATAGCATGAAAACCATAGAAAACAGTAGACTCACAGCCAGAGCATCAAAAATAGCTGAATCTGGGTTTTTGACAAGGGCAAGAGATGTGTACCAGGCATCAGCGTCCTTCTTTGTGATATCACCCTTGTTTATCATGTCAGGTATGATTTGAGCAGATGCAGGTGTGACGAGGAGAGGAATGGCGTCGACGAGGAACTTGTGTTTGTTGATGTCTTTGGTGTTTGTGAGGAGCGTGTTTATCTGAGTGTAGGTGAGTCCCTTAAGAGAGGCCACCAGCTCGTAGAAGAGAGCAGGAAGTTGAGGTTCTACTTGGTCGTGGCTAGAAGCTTCCAGCTGTTCGAGAATGTTGACAACTTTATCCATCTGAACATTTGTCTCTTGTGGCTGCATAGAATGGAAGGTGAGAGGTGAGCGCTTAAGAGAAAAGTCTGTTCCAGCCTGAGAGGCCTTGCTTGTAGTGGTGAAGACCAAGCGGGTAACAGTTTCGGTGGTAGTACCACTATTGTGATTAGGGAAGGGTTGGTACGCATGGTTTTCCTTGCACTCAGCCACCTTCAAGAGACCATCCTCGAATGTCTGTTCACACTGTTGTTCACTTCTGAAAATGATAGGTTTGATTACCATAATTTTTTCATTTAGACATATAGGAAGACCATTGCAAAGACGTTTGTTTTGTAGTATTAAAACATTTCCTGATCCTGCATAGTTTGAAGAATTGATAAATAAAGGTAGTGATAGGACGTAATTACCTCATGATTGGCATGGACTGAATGGGTGAGGAAGTCATATATGTAGAAGTAGCAAAGTTGGCAAGGTGATCTGGACGGAGTGAGCAGGAACCAGACTCCTTTGACTTGTAGTAAAATGTTGCTGGTTTCTCTACACGAGCATTATATTTTGTCTTGCATTTACCCGTAATGTCTGTCTCCTCTACAATCTGTAAAGTTAAGTAACGGATGAATGTAGGGGCTTCATTTTTCAAACATGTATATGTGTTTATATGAATAATTTACATATGCGTATTCCTAAGTTACCATATGCAAGATAGTACATATTTATATGTATGTGTGTATTTATATATATTCTATATTGAGGTGGATGGTTTTTATAAATGCATATACATATGTAATGAAAATGTTCACGTCACTAACCTCCTCGCCTTCAGATTTAGTCATGGAATTCTGGAAAGCGGAGAGAACTCCTTTCTTGAAATTAAGAACCCAAGTAGAGTCTTGTTCGGCTCCACAGACACTATCCACGACACCATCCTGGAAGGAGAACCTGAGGGGCACCTTGGTCAGTGCCTCTGCCAACTCTGACGAACGGGGTGATCCCACCAGCTCGACGTCGCTCAGCTGACAATATATAGAGGGTTCTTTCAGAGTGATATTCGAAGAACATGGTGTAATTATATGAAATGTTTTTACATATGAAATCTTAAACTATAGTTATATAGTACCCATAGTACGTACCCGAAGGATGTATTCACACGGGGCGGAAACATCGATTTTGGCTTTGGCGTTGATCTTGACTTGAGAATCTCCCTCAAATGATTCAATAAGTTTTGTGGTCGTTTCTACAGTGTAGTCGTACTCATATCGTTTTCCTAAACAATATTGTTACAGATTCAGAAGAGCAAACAGAATTTTACTTAACACCACTAATTTATGCAATTTTGTCCATGAGAAATTATGTCTTAACTCTAAGCCTAATACACAAATCTGTGAACTTACCAACTTCATAAGCAAATTTACTGGCATCTTTGCAGTGGAACGCACAGGGAACACGCTGGCCTGTCGGCACTGAGAAAACAAAAAATAAAGAAGATATTGATAATTATAAGGGTTACTAATGAAACCGTTCATCGGTTAGTGGGTGTGTTGAGGTATAGTGAGAATACCAAATCTACAGCATTAATAAGTCGGGACAAACGTTAAACTGTCTAAGAACAGAAATGAATATCTCTCCCTGCTTTTAGATTCCTTTTTGTATTACTGTTTAATTAACAACAGTTGAAACATGATGACGTCGAATTGTCGTGGCTACCCTTCTTCACCCATTTCTGTCAAGCTCACAGGCAGATTTTCCATCTCCACCTTGTCTTAGCATATATATCTTATTTAACCAAATCACGTCATATGTGAATGCCCCTTTGCCTTATCCAGTTTTGTGTCATCGTCCGGGAGTTGAGTTACATGGTTTTAGTTCTTTAGCAGGTTCCCAGTGATAAAGCAGGTTAGTTGTTTTACTTTGAAACTCCATTAGGCCATGGTTCGAAACATATTTCTAGTGGTACCCTGTGATTTTCCGTGGAGTATTCGTACTGAAGGCTTTTCAGACGCGACTTCAAATCCTTAAAGTCCAAGTCTCACATACACGTAACAAAACAGGGAGTACACAGGCCTTGAAGACAAAAATATTCATCCTCCTCCAGAGCTACCCGCAGTGGCACGTAGTCCAGTCGAAAGTAGCCATAACTCCCTGTCGTCTACGGACTTCATACATCGATCTCACTACCAAGACAGACAAAGCCGGGAACTCCACATTCTCTTCACGGATACCTACTGATCATCATCCATGGAAACTTCCAGAGTGTCTGGTTTTAATTAAATTAAACAGTTTTTAAACTAATTGTTAAAGTTTACTAACAGATCTTTTAACTCTTGATTCCCTACATATCTTAGGCGAGGTCTTAATCTAAGTACGGGGACCGTGTACCGGCCCACGGGATTGCACCCAAAATGGGAGGCTTTGGTCTCTGGAAAGCAGGCACAGCTTATGGGAGATCATTGGTGACGTTTTGAAACGTCATCAGTGACCGTCAACCTTTAGCGATAACAAGCACTTTTGTCGTTAGAGATAACATCACACCGAAGGGGTGTCATAGAGGTAGAAATTTAAGGAGGGTAGCAGAAACAGAGGACACGTAGAATTTTGAAGTGATCAGTATTCTATTTCAGTGAATGGTTGTACTAAAATATTCCTGTATGTCATTGGCACAAGATTCTTTTTGTTCACGCTTAAGATGAAGTTTTCAATTCACTTTTACTGGTTTCTACATGAGAATAATGATAATAAAAAAAGCTTGGTTCAGCCATCATATTGTGATATTCACCTTGTACATCTTTTGCGTGATGCATTGTATGAGAGTCCCCGTTGTTCGCTTTTGAACTTATTGCATCTTTGGAAATTTCTGTACGGTATGTGAATCAATATAAATTTTTCTTATTTTTCTTTTTTTTCTTTTTTGTGTGTGAAACGATGACCACTTAAATGCATTTGCAAAAACTCAAATGAAATATTACCAGTGACGTCAGCAATTGGAAATATAAGCTATGTATATTTCTTCGACAAAAATTGTTTATCTTTACATTTCTATCCTCTTGAAACACTTATCCTTGTCATAACGGAGTTTAAGAATAACTTCAGGGTCATTGAATATATATAAATATTCCTTCTGCTAGAACTCCTAAAGCGCTGGTATTTTCATGAAAACAGAAAGTACACTATAAAAGCACAACGTAAAATAAAAAGAAGAAAACGCTAATTCCCAATTGTACATTTCTATCCTCTTGAAACGCTTACAAAGGATTACAAAGGCGGAGCATGCCGACAGGAGACCTTTTGATCCATATCTAGGTCGGATGCAAAAAAAAAAAAAAAAAAAAAATACACATACACATATGTATACATACATATATACATATATATACATCATATCAATAATAAATTAAAACTATAATAATGTAAAAATAACAAATAAAATACATAAATAAATGCATAGGTATAGTTGAATAACAAACAGGTAAATAGTAAATGATTATAAATTGACATATAACTAATAATAAATGAAAATCAGACAGACAAATTATAACAAAACAAAAACAAATAATATAACATAAATTATAATCATTACAGCATCTTACTTAGGTATTTATCTAAATGATTCTTAAAGCTTTGAACTGAACTACATTGCACTACCTGTGCAGGAAGTTTATTCCATTCATTAACTACACGGTTGGCAAAGTTGTTTCTACCTAATTCCAAATTGAATCTATTTCAGGACAGTTTGAGACCATTGTTTCTTGTCTGATTCTCATTCAATGTGAAAATTTTGTCACTTTTGATGTTGTCAATTCCCTTTAAAATCTTAAAGACCTGTATCAAGTCACCTCTGAGTCTACGCTTTTTTAGGGAAAACAGATTCATGTGCTTAAGTCGATTTTCGTATGATTTATTTTTTATATTTGGAATCAGTTTTGTGGCTCGCCGTTGTACTTTTTCCAGTCTGTCAATGTCTTTAATGAGATTCGGTGACCATACGGAAACAGCATATTCCAAATGTGGACGAACTAACGATTTATATAGCTTGTTAATGAGTGATGGGCTTTTGAAATCAAAAGATCGCGCAATCAATCCCAGAATCTTATTTGCTTTCTCAGAAGCTGAAATACACTGCTTGGATGATTTGAGGTCGTTACTGATAATTACGCCGAGATCTTTTTCACTATCCACTCTTGTTAACGAATTTCCAAATAACTTGTAATCGTACTTACTGTTATTTTTACCTATGTCATAACGGAGTTTAAGAATAACTTCAGTGTCATTGAATATATATAAATATTCCTTCTGCTAGAACTCCTAAAGCGCTGGTATTTTCATAAAAACAGAAAGCACTACGTAAAATAAAAAGAAGAAAACGCTAATTCCCAATTGTACAACTGATGGGATTTACTTTGCCGTAAACTTGCGGTTTATATAGCTAGTATGCATTAACATTAGATATCCTAGTTATCTTGATGGAAAATGACGGCAAATGGAAGAGCGTCCGGAAATACTTTGACTTCGGTGCTACACACTAAAAGCGTTATTTGAGTTCGGGACCACACTCTAAAACCGTTCTTTAACATCCTAACCACATTCTAAAGGCGCTCTTTGACTTCGGAGACTTACCTGCTGCTGCAGAGGCCGCAAAGACCGCGATGAGGAGGGCTGTAGCGTAGAAGTGCATGGTCGGCTCACACTGTCTTGGACAGGTCTAGCCGATTTTCCACTGTGCAGACGTTGGGCACGCAGGTCCTTATATAGTCATCCGTTATCAGTCCCCACCCTGGTAACAGGGCAAGGTACATAAAGGGCAATGAAAGAAGCTCAAAGTACAGGAGTTCGAGCACTTTATCAGCGTTCAGTTCTCACATTCTTCGATCGGGTTCTTATCTTACAGATGTACCGATCAGACTGTTTTGTGGTGTTTCTCTCATACGATCCTTTATGAAACACGTCTGAAGTTATTTGGTTCCTTTAGGATTTATTATTGAATTAAGTAATTAGGGATACTGCGATGTACTCTCCGTGGCCCTGTGAGATTCTGTTGATAGCATCTCTTTATGTAATATCACTTGCGACACCTCAGAGTCCACCATCATGTAAGCTAGTCTCTATTTATTTGAGATATCGATGAATATTAATATACGACTATCTGGCACAAGAAACACGATTTTTTTTTCGTGTGTAAGAAATATCACCAAAGTATTTTGTAAGTAGCATAGAAGTTAAGAACGCATTAGAATTATTCTTAATTAAAAATGATGTCGCGTGCGCGCGCACACAGACACACACACACACACACACACACACACACACACACACACACATACACACACAAACACACGTGCTTATTAGTATCTAGAATCTAATATATAATAAGAGCCGTATTTGTCTACCTACTTGTACGTAATAAATTATGCCTGAAGCCTTCGAGCATATAAGCCTAGAAGCCTCGAAACATAAGAGATCAACGTGAATTGTGCAAGAGAAGTTATGAATTATATATATATATATATATATATATATATATATATATATATATGCATATACATATATATGTTGCAAGTGATTGAAGGGAATATTAATGTCTTTAGATGTCTAGCGTGCACACGCGCGCACGCACGTATTTGGTACAGGATGGGACGTCCGACCTCTCCAGAGAACTCCAAAGGGACCTCCTTTTGTGTGTGACCTCACAGTGGGCATTTGGTCCAAGTGCATCTGAGGTCACGCGGTCAAACTGGGCCGAGAGGCTGGACACCTGCTCGAACATTGCCAACTAAAAAATCAGCATACGACAAATATTTTTTATATGTGTTCCCTTTGTGGATAAATATTTCATGCATAAATACTGAGTGTCCATACGCAGTTCATGCATTGTATACTGTAGAAATAAGAATAGGCGTAGATAATAGAGAATAAATTGTATATATCTCCCTGTTGTGGTAACAGCCACCATGCGCATGCAATTATCATCATTGGCAACCGCCTGAGTTTTCCTTGGCGAATGATCCGGGAATGTAGTTCAATCTAGACGAAGAGGAATAGAAGACAAAACCATCACCTCGTTTGTCCCAACGCCTCCAAATTCAATGTAGATCACAAATAACAAATCTACATATATATATATATATATATATATATATATATATATATGTATATATGCAGAGTCCACTAGGAGAAGGAAAAACACACGGAATCCGAGCGCTTTCGTGATATATTCACATTATTAAGGAGTATCAAGAAAGCGCTCGGACTCTGTGTGTTTTTCCTTTTCCTGGTGGACTCTGCATATTTGTGATTCACGTATGACTTGTGAAATTTGTGCATATATATATATATATATATATATATATATACATACATACATACATACATACATATATACATACATAAGAAAGCATATTGCAAACTGCATGACAGCGTGCGTGGGACTTGGATCGCGTTTCGCCACTATCACTTGAAGAGGTTCCAAAGGCAGCGACGACTTGAGCCCAAGAACTGTTGTGTAAAAAATAAATAAAAGATCAATGAATCAGTCAGTCAATAGAAACGCAATCTAAGCTCCAAATTATATTATTCAATTAACTCAGAAAACGAAAAAGAGGGGAAAAAATTAGTGTTCGAATGAAATAAAGAAAATCTACATTATTATTATCATCATCATCATTATTATTATTATTATTATCATTATTATCATCATTATTTTTTTGTTTGTTTCTCTATCATATCCTATACCCGGATATCTCTTTCTTCTTCTCTCAGAAGAGAACAGGGGAACATGTTGAAAGGAGCAGATTGTCGCCTTAAACTATTTTTGTAGTATTTCAAGAAAACGCTCATCTTCATATATATTGCAGCATGCTTAGTATATAACGACTCATACGCCATACATTAGATCATCCAACTTTAGCGATCTGTCTGTGACAACAGGAAAGTTAGATGGGGACAAAATTACAATGTCTGTATACGGGGGGAAGATTCTACGGATTCTACGGATGCAATGTCCTGAAAATTACCGGAATAATATCTTCTAATGCGAGTCTCATTCATTCATGCATTCGTTCTTTGTTGTTCACCAAAACCTAGCTCGATGGTATACCATGAGTTCTGAAACATTCAGGTCCTTATTGATATAGTGTAATGGTTAATGGGAGACGACTTAAGTGACACTGCTTTCGTCCAGAGTCACGCAGCATTCTTTTATGGTTACAGGCCAGCACGCACTTTAAAAAATGGTAATAATTTTCAACCTTTATTGTTCCTCTTTTCTGCTCGTCCCTTCTCCTACGCGTGTTATTGTCCCGGACGATAGTGTTTCTAACCAAAAGTTGCCCAGAATAAAATAAAAACTAACACTGAATTTTTTTACCACAACTAGTAAACGCAGGAATGTCCCAACAGTCCTATTACATATATTTTTTCTTTGTTGTGAATGTCTTAAGTTTTGAGAATTTCCAGTAAAATAAAAAAAAAAATATATATATATATATATATATATATATATATATATATATACATACTAGTATAAATGGGCAATTGGTTTCCTTGTAGACATGTTCGATTGAAGACCAGAGCTAATTCAATATCTACTATCTTCTTAATGATTGAGTGATTGAGAAAATTACTAAGAAGATAGTGGATATTGAATTAGCTCTGGTCTTTAATCGAACATGTATACATACATATATACATACATATATGTGTGTGTGTGTGTGTGTGTGTGTGTGTGTGTGTATGTATATATTATATATATATATATATATGTATATATATGTGTGTGTGTATGTATGTATATATACATATATATATATATATATATATACTGTAAATACATTTTGAAAGACTTTTTCGTTCTGAATAACGGAGAATTTCTAATTTTAGAGATTTATTCCCAATAGATAGAAGTATTTGTATTCCACGGACACTACGGCATCGTTAGTTGTAGGACCTGCAACATTAAGGACGTTGAAACGTGACCCACAATGCACCCAAAATATGCAAGTATATTTGTTGCTGTATTCATGTATGTTTTAAAAAATCAGTTAAGTTTTTAGGAAACTACTGTATATAGGAGTACATTAGATGCTAAACAACGAAAGCTGCATTTCCATAGTTATGGTAAGAGAGAGAGAAAAGGGGCTATTGGTCAGCATGTCTGCCACTATAAAAATGGCAAATTTGTACATTCCTACGCTCTTGGGGTGACCAAGGCTCTCAAAGACTTGCTTCCCTTAGCATTCTTGACAGCAGCACAGAGCATAGTTGATAAGATGGATTTCTAGAGGGAAAGGTTTTCATTATCGACTTTATTATCTGCGTTACCTTGAGGTGTTCAAATCCTTACATCACGGGGGAGGATTTATCAGTAAACTTCAAACAACATACATGCCAGTTCGATTACAATGATTTTTTACAATATCCCTGTATAGGGTTTTGACAACATAGATATTATAAAGTCACTGTTTTTATGGACTTTAGTAGCATCCCTACGGACCAGAATAACGCATCATTCTTTTATGAATAGAGACTAATCCTACCTCAATATGTAGATAGATAAGTAAATGAATAAGTAAATAAATGGATAGATAAATAAATAAATGGATAAGTACGCACTAGTTACACCTAACTTTTACTATCCTTCCTTTCTTCCCTCCTTAAATCTCTCATTCACCACCTCTGTAACTCCACCTCTGTCCTAAAGATAGAAGCGCTGGTTATCTCTGGTGAAACACTGAAATACATCTTGAGAATAGCACGCAAGTGGTAGACTTTGCTCGTTTGATTGATTTCACCCTGGCATAAGATTTCTGCGTTTCCTTGAAATTTCGCGAATTTAAGAACTATTTCTCGCGGTTTGGCATGATTTCTTCGTTTTTTCTATTCAGTCTGATATTATTATTATTGTTACTATTGTTATTATTATTATTATGCTTATTATTGTTATTATTATTATTATTATTACTATTATTATTATTATTATTATTATTATTATTACCATTATCATTTTGTCACCAAACTGAAAAAGAACAGTAGCATGAAGAACACCGTAACTGTTACTCGTAATAATTTTTGCACCAGATTGCACTAGCTGAAGTTAAAAAAATCAAAAGCTCCCTACCATGGTAGGGAGACAAACCCACCACCACCCACCCACCCACACCCCCTTCGTTCGCTTCGCTCTCTTCCAACTTCCCCGTCCTCCCCCTTCTTTTAGACTCAACTCACATACCTGTTTACCTCTCATCACTTTCACAGCACCGATCCCGGGGTTTAGTGAATCTGTCAGGGTGTAGATATAACATTGCTATAAGTAGAACCATTTCACCAAATCGCGTGGTTAGTAAACGGAATGAACTTCCCCGTAAAAGTAATCATATGTAGTATCTTTTCATGTTTTGAAGCTCATTAGGGATGAAAAGATCTAAGCGACATACTTTAATGTCTGTCACTTCATTATATAATTTTTCTTGTTTAAGCAGGAGACTGGAGATGGTTAAAGAAAATGGAGAAAAGTGGGAGGTGAGCCAGTTGTTTGCTGACGACACTGCGCTTATGGCAGGGTCAGAGGAGGGTTAAGGAAGATAGTGACGGAGTTTGGGAAGGTATGCGATAGGAGAAAGTTCAAGGTAAATGTGGGTAAAATTAAGGTGATGATATGTACAAGGGGAGAGGGGGTCAGTGAGTTGGAAGTAAATCTAAAAGGAAAGAGGCTGGAGGAAGTGGATAGCTTTAGGTACTTGGGGTCACATGTGCTAGGAAATGGAGGATTGGAAGTAAATTGTAGATTGAGAGAATCAAGTTATTGCCTTGGGAGGGGGGGTTAAATTTTTTTTATGAGAAATAGGCATCTGATGATATTTTGACGTAGCCCGAAGGGATTTCTCCCCGTCTTCTATTTCTGTCTTTTGCTCGAGGGGAAAGAGAGGGGGTCGCCGATTATGTGAGGCGTCCCTGCTATAGATGTACTGTCTCTTGCTATATTGCTTCTGACCCAGGGCATTGGGCTGGATACAAGGATGACCCGTCATCCACGAGGAGCTAAGATGAGAGGGAGGAAAGGGTGGTGGATGGTATTAGAATGGGTGGGAGTAGGTACGTGCCTTTGACTTGTCTTATAAGGGGGAGGGAAAGCACTTGGTATATAGATAGATAGATAGCATGTTTTATTTGAGTGCTAGGGCATTTGGTTACTTTTGTGTTTTGTTTTTATTGTATTGTATTATATTGCGTTTTTATTTAGTTGTATTTTATTTTGTTTGTCTTATTTTGATTTGTTTTATCTTACTTTATTCTTTTTATTTTGTTTAATTTGATCCTATTTCATATTTCATTTGGTTATTTTTTGTACAAAATGGACAGCAAAGAGAATCATCTCCCGGTTGCCCATTTCCAAAACTCGTGAACCACCTCACCCTCATCAGGAGGTGCAACCGTTGTGGGCTGACATTCGGTCTCAGAGCTGGGTCCATGAACTCTCAACGTAAGAAGAATTACCGAAAGGTTAAAGGCTGAATAAGGCAAAAAAGTACGTTTGTTTACAATTTGCCAAACACATTTTTTGCGATTTCCTAAATAGAATTGCCTGGTGACAGTCATTATTAATAGCTAAGATTATATAACTCCAAAATAGGATAAAAAAGACGCCTCTAGAATAAGTAGTCGAAAGTATTTCTGATGCTCATTGTACTTCGCCGCAACTGTATTTATTATAATGACTCTGTGTGAAAGTTTTGCACATTGAGCTTCGAAAATTGTCTGAGACTTCGTGATACCGAAGAAGGTAGAACGCATGCGTACAATTAGTCTATGAAAAATTTGCTGTTACGTAATTGATACAGCACTCTAAATCAACCAGTCTGAAAATTTTGCTGTGGCGTTTTCGCTTTGTCACTCTTCAAGAACCTGTATATGAGTTTTGCCGTTTTACATCAAACCGTCTTTGACCAATTGATGTGACGTCATTATTTCATTACTCTTCAACCTGTCTTTAAGAATTTTTCCGTGAAGTTATTGTTTCATCACTCATCAATCTCTTTCATTTGCTATGACGTCACTACACCCCGGAAGTCAATCATGCTGGTGGTGTTGGGGTATGAGTCAACGAAGGACTTTGCTCATTCATATCAAGTTGTTAGTCACCTCTTGCGCAAAGTTCACGTGGAAGACTCTCTGTGTATAACTGTTTGACTTCGTATTGGGAAGGTTAATAAAGTTAATGAAAATCCGACGTACAATACTTGTCTATTATCCATTGGTACAAGGACCGTGAGGTCTTGGCGTGACGGACGCAAACGCCTGAATCCCTCGAGGAATTATGATGGCTACATTAAATAGATAGCAACGCCCAACTCTATTGGCCTTTTACACTATTATATAAGCATGTGCATTGTCAGTAGATATTTTGGCAGTAAGGCTCTTTCGACATTGGAATGTCCCGTCTAAACGTGAGAAAACAGCCACGAGTCTCATGATGTGAAAAAAGGCAAAATGCCAGGCCCCAAGGGAATTCTCCTCGTCTTCTCTAATTATTCATGAGTGGATGAGGAGGGAGGACATTTATGGAAATGAAGCGGTAAAGGTAAACCAACATCGGCTGTGGAGGTGTAGTGTCTCGCTGCATTGTTTCTGAACTGGGTAGGGGGAAAGAGACAGGAATGGCCCTTCATCCACAAATAGCTAAGATAAAAATGAAAACAAATGGGTGTTAACTCGGTGTGGGGTGGACAGAGGGCTGCCTGTCTCCCTTACAACCGAATCAAGAATCGTTTTCGTATAGATAGAATGATATTTGAAAGGTTTTTGATATCGCTATTATTATTATTATTATTATTATTTTTATTGTTATTATTATTATATTATTATTATTATTATTATTATTTTTTTTTTTTTTTTTTTTTCACCCCTGTGATGGCGGGAAAAAATATTGCCACCAAGTCTTCCCACTTGAATCGTAAGAGGCGACTAAAACGGGACGGGCATTAGGACAAGGCATCATTCTCCCTGTAGCCCCACAGGGGACATTCCTAAAAATAGTAAAGGCATAAGAGTGTCTAGGAGTTTTCTAACCAGTACCCTAAGGTTTGGGTCTTTTAATGTGCGTGGATGTGGTACGGATGAAAGTAAAAGGGAAGAGATAGACAGTATGTTTGTGAGAAGAAAGATGGATGTGTTGGCCTTGAATGAAACTAAGTTGAGAGGGAGGGGCGAGTGTGAGTTTGGGAATGTAGTTGGGTGATTCTCAGGCGTGAAGAGAGGACGGAGGAGAGAAGGGGTGGTTATACTAGTGAAGAGATAGGTAAATGTGTAGTGGAGTGGAAGAAGGTTTCTTCAAGGTTAATGTGGATGAAGGTGAAACTGGGAAACGAGATGAGGGTTTTTGTAAGTGCATATGGGCCTGGTAGTGAGAAGAGTGTAAAAGGGAGGCTTTTGGGATATATTTAAATGAGTGCATAGAGGGATTAGGGAGAAACATGGAGAGATCTTAATGCTAGGGTAGGAAATGAACCAATAGAGTCGTTGGGAAGTGTGGAGTGCCAAGAAAGAATCGTAGTGGAGAGTTGATGGTGGAAATATGTCTAGAGAGTTGATGATAGCAAATACAGTGTTTAGGAAGAAAGTCAAGCATAAGTAAACATGGGAGAGGCTGGTTTGTTGCTTAATTGGGGAATTATATGTTTCCCCCTCTTTGTAAAATTGTCATATGTTGTGTTGTTTATTGTTTTATTATTTATTGTAATTATGTGTACATTATGTATATTTGTAATTATATTAGATATCGCAAATGCGATGCGCGTCTTTTTCTTGGCGCCAACTGGAGCTTGGCGGGAGTCTCGAGCAAGCTCTCGTTGCATACACACGCATTCGTTGTCAGTGGTATAAGAGAATATAGTGTATTTATCCTTTAAGGCTTGTTTTTATTTAGCCACCCAACACATTATGGTGGCAGCGAAAAAACAATCTTTTCGATTATTTTTTCCATTGTGAACGTTCTGAAAAGACTTTTAATTGCAGCGCTGGACTATAGCCGATCATATTAGTGCATGGTTGCGTCCGTTCTTTTTCTCCTATTTTCATTCCCCAGGCTACAGGATTTGTTTATTTGAGAGAAGTAATAGTGCTTTCTCACTTTGGACCAGTGACTTTTTATGATAATAAAAAAAAAAAAAAAAAAGAAGAAGGCGGTGTTCAGGAACATTGTGGTTGCATAGAGCGCCAAGTGATTTTATTGGGAGACGTTTCCCCCGAGAATCTTCATGTTCGGCCTTCTTTTGGACTGATATCGCCGTCTGCTTTTGCCGGACGATCTTCTATGGTCGCTGTGTGGATTGCAGTTGGATTGGTGATCGGATGAGGACGGATTCGTGCTTGGAGTTCAAGAAATTCTTGGTCGGCGTCCCAGTGGTCCTCGTGTATTCGCCGGCTCATGCTCCGCGTCCGACGACATTAGCTACCTTCGTTACTTACCAGTATTGTATATTTCCTTGCCTTAGGCATACCTGTATTGTCCTTTTTGAGATTTTGTGGACATATTATTGTTTATACATATATTTCATATCTACCGGTCCTGCCTTGGGCGGCCATTTTTATGAAGTCACTACTTGTTTACTTTTTGAAATGTTACCCCGCAGTGACGTCTTGTGTACACTTACGTATCAGTGCATTATATATTTTTTACGTAAATTTGGCTAATTACGGTCTTACTATAATTTTTTTCTTCATTTTTTGCTATATGTATTGCATTGTTTCTGTGTTTCAGTGCTTCTGTTTGTGTGAATTGTATCATTATCTTACGTTCGTGTCCCATGTCCATGTGATTTCTCTATATTATTGTTATTATTATTATTATTATTATTTTTTTTTTTTACATTATTTCATGCTTTGTGCGTGTTGTATTTGCATTACTTCTTGCTTGGTATCGGTGTTTTCGTATGTTATTACGCAGTGGGTTACAGTTGTCAAATCCTATCATGTCTAAGTCAAAGTCTAAGTCACGAACCTCATCTGAGACAATGGCGTACACATTGACATTCTTGCATCAAGCCCCGTCGGTTATGAAATTCTCTGGTCAAGATCCCCATTATAGGGCGACTGATTTTATCCGCCAATGTGAAGACTCAATAGTGCATTCTAATGTGTCGACGGGTCCTGAAAAGATCTCCTTTGTGAGGTCCCAGCTTGTGCCAAATTCTCTAGCATCGGAGTTACTTTCGGCGTCGTGTTTAGATCCCAAATCTATGGATTATGATTATGACATCTTTAGGTCTAACTTCCTTTAAAAAAAAAAAAAAAAAAAAAAAAAAAAAAAAAAAAATTCAGACACCCCTGGTGGTGGTTCGTTCCATTGGTGTTTCAAACTGGCTGATACTCTCGTATCCCGACTGGGCACTCTTGATTATAGACGGGCGCAAGCTCAGGCCAGTATAATTGTTGTTGATGTTTTAGATTCACTTTCACATTCAGATTGGGTAGATAATCACTTTAGATAGATTTCGTCTTATTTTGGAGTTTTTGCTATATATTCTTTTTTTGGTGCCTTCTGAGAGAAGAGCTGCATCTTCTCTCAAGTATACGACTGATGAGACTCTATTTTGTTTGCGACAAAGCTTTCCTGTAAACTAGGGGAAGTACCTTCTAGTTCTTTGTGTATTAGCAATGCTCATCAACATGCCCATGTCCCTTGTTCTCCTCAGTCCTCTCAGTCTACAGTTCCTACTCATAGTTCCCCTCAATCTACAGTTACACCCCTCCCCTGTTATGTATCTTTTGTAACAGGTCTGGTCATTCAAGCGAATTTTGTTACCGCCGTAGGCGCCAGGTACACAAGTCAAGACTGTCCCTTGTTCGCAGGAGTGTACCTACTGTTTCTTCTAATATGTCGCATGACTAGAGTAGAACCTCAAGGTAGACTCAGTTATTGCCATATCCATGGTCATTGTAAACACTCGACTGATCAATGTTTCAAGGTTTTGAAACTTAAGGATGAGACTTCTCAACAGCCTCGTCAATCCCATTTTCACCAGCGCGTGTTTTACAACCCAAAGACTTGACCAGCAATGTTCGGTCTCAAATAATTCCCTTTGTGTCTGTTGAGTCTTCTCAATTACTTACCTTTCAATTTCTTACTAGGGATACGCCTCTTTCTGTCACTGTAGATACTGGTGCAGAATGTAGTCTCTTAAGTAGAAAGGCTTATTTTGCCCTACGGGAATTGTATAATCTCCCTTTATCTCCCTTTTGTAATAATTTGCATTCTGTGCAAGGTTCTCCCTTGCTTGTTCTTGGATCTGTTCGTCTTCCCTTACAGTTTCCCTCGCATGCTACAGTCTTCAATGTCACTTTTGTTGTTGTTTCTGGCATTGCCCTTAAGTGTGATTGTCTCTTGAGTATTGATGCTCTTACAGCTCATGGCATAGATATTTCTCCTAGTCGCCGTGTAGTGACTTTCTGCAATTTTGATATCTCTGCATCGGATAGGCCAGTTTCTGTTTGTGATTCTACTGTGCTTGATCAGTCCGCACATGTGCCTGTACCAACTTCTAAGCGCTCTAACCCTGTTTCTCATTGTGCTGCTGTTGTTATAGGAGAGCATCTTATTGAACCTTCAAGTTCTGTTCGAGTTCCGGTGCGCGTCTCAGGTGCCCCGATAGGGTCTGACGTTCTCTCTTTGCCTGACTCTATTCGTATTCGTCGGCTTGCCCTAGAAGGAACTCTCTCCACTATTCGCGAGGATCATGTTACCACGGCGATGGTAACCAATGTCACGGGTGCTCCTATTCCTCTCTCTCCTGGCAGTCACTTAGGCTCCTTTGAGGTGGTACACGTTGCTCCTTTCCAGGACTCGCCTATTATAGCAGCTTCTGTACTACAGTCTCCTCCAACACGTGACCCTGCTCACTTAGCTTCTGAGTTTGCCACATTTGTAGGCGAGATTGATTTTCCTGAAGAGACGCCTCGTCTCCTTGACCTGTTAGTTACCGTCAGGCTTTGGCTTTACCAGGTGATCCGTTAGGGGTTACGGACCGTGTGGTTCATAGAATTGATCTTCAGCCAGGTACTCGTCCTGTTTACGTCCCCTCTTACAGGCTACCTAACTCTCGTCGGCTTATAGCCCAGTCCTTGGTTGACGATTTATTGCGTGAAGGTGTTGTACAGGAGTCCCACTTAGAGTGGAACTCGCCTCTTCTCCTGGCGCCTAAGAAAGATGGATCTTTTCGTCCTGTTGTTGATTACAGGAAAGATAATGAGGTCACTCTTCCAGACCATTATCCTCTGCCTATCTTAAGCGAGCTTCTTCAGTCCATTGGCACTGGTAATACGGTGTTCACCACCCTAGATTTAAAAACAGGTTTTTGGCAGATACCCCTGGAGGAGAAGTCTCAAAAAATCACGGCCTTCTCGACTCCCAGTGGGCACTATGAATGGCTTCGTTGCCCCATGGGTTTGCGGAATGCTCCTTTGACTTGCCAGCGCTTAGTTAACTCCATTTTTCATGGCTTAGTTGGGAATGGACTTTTTGTTTACCTGGATGATTTGATTCTAGTTTCCAAAGATGTGGAAAGCCACTTTACTAAGTTGTCCATGGTCTTGCAACGTTTTGCTGAAGCTGGGTTGAAACTCAACTTACCCAAGTGTTCCTTTTTCAAGGCTAGTATCCAGTTCCTAGGTCATGTTGTAGGCAAACATGATATCCACACCACAGGTGATAAAATCAAGGCAGTGAAGGACTTTCCTATACCAAAGTCGGTTGAAAATGTACGTTCCTTCCTTGGACTTGCAGGATACTATCGTGCATTCATTAGAGACTTTGCTTCAATTGCTTCCCCTCTCACTCGCCTTCTCAAGAAGGACTCTTCCTTCCAGTGGCGTGATGTTCATGAGAATAGTTTTGATTCTTTGAAGCTTGCTCTTACTGCAGCGCCTGTGTTGGCCTTCCCTGATTACAGTCTCCCCTTTACCATTTGTACAGATGCTTCTGGTACAGGCATTGGAGCTGTACTCATGCAACAAGTAGATGGATGTAGACCTCATGTTATTGCATATGCTAGTCGCATTCTTAATAAGCCTGAGTCCCGTTACTCTGTTACTCATTTACAGGCCCTGGCAGTGGTGTGGGCTTTAAAGCACTTCCATGATATCATTTTTGGATATCCTATTATAGTCTACACGGACCACACTGCTGTCACTCAACTTTTTAAGGGCAAGAATCTGTCAGGCCGCCTAGCCAGATGGTTCCTCACGATCGAGGAATTCAATCCAACCTTAAGCATATCCCCGGGCGTGCGAACCACGTTGCTGATGCACTTTCACGTAATATCCCTGTTGCTGCTGTTACAGTGATTCATAACTTTTCCCTGCAAGATCTGGCCAAAGCTCAGCGTGAAGACCCTGTTTGGTCTGCAGTCATTTATGCTTTGGAGTCTGGTGATGATTCCACCTTACCAGCTTTACCAGTACCTCTGTCCCAATTTTCCCTGCAGGACAAGGTTCTCATTCGTAATGTGGAAGTGTTTGAGCAAGATGTGGCACAGCTAGTGATCCCTGAGTCTCTAGTTCCCGTTGTTTTGTCCCTTGCTCATGATGCCCCTCAGGCTGGTCACCCAGGTCGTGACAAAACTTTGGCTATGGCACGGAAGAAGTATTATTGGCCTAAAATGCGACTAGACATTACCTCTCATGTAGCCCGGTGTAGTTCTTGTGCCCAGAATAAAGGTTCTACGAGCACTGCTCCCATTTTAGAGTACCCTACTCCTTCTCGCCATTTTCAGACTGTGGTTATAGACCTTTTGCAACTGCCTCGTAGCACGCAAGGCTCTGTGTATGTCCTTGTGTGCGTGGATCACTTTAGTCGTTTTGTAGTCTTGGCTCCCTTGCGTAACAAGTCTGCACCAGTTGTAGCACATGCTTTAGTTTCCCACGTGTTGTGTCCATACACCAATCCTTCGGTGCTCCTTAGTGATAATGGGACGGAATTTAGGAACGAGGTTTTGGCAGGTATTTGCGAACGTTACGGCATCAAACAGACGTTCGTGACTGCTTATCATCCAGCGTCCAATGGTCTTGTTGAGAGGACGAACAGGAAAATTTTGGAGATCCTACGTCACCTTGGTAGTAATTTTCATGAGTCTTGGGAGGATTGGCTTCCCCATGTCAGTGCTTGTATCAATAACACCATTAATGTTTCTACGGGCAAAATGCCTCATTATGTTATCTTTGGAGTCAAGAAACGGCTCCCATATGATGTGCTTGACAATCCTGCTCGTCCCCTCTACAATTTAGATGACTATAGTAAAATCCAGAGTCATGTGATGCATGCCATTTATAATTCTGTAAGAGATAAACTGGATGTTTCAAAGGCCGACATGTTGAAACAACAACATGCTCGTGCAAAACCTGTGACCATCGGTGTTGGTGATCATGTTTTCAAAAGCATGCCTGATCGCCAGTCGAAATTGAATTGTAAATTTGAGGGCCCCCTTTTGGTGACTGAACGCCTCCACCCTAACAAGTTCAGGATTTTTTACCCTTCTACAGGCCTTGGCGAAATTTCACACTCTGATAGGCTCAAGAAGACTCAAGTGCCTATCCCTGCCTTTACCCGGCCTCCTCCAGGGCCCACTGTAAGAACTCTGCCTTGTTTATCTACCCCTCATAAATATGACCTTAGGTCAAGGGGTCCTGTAATTTCCTAAACTTTCATTGTGTATTGTTATGTATTCTTTGTGATATGTACCATTTTTTTGTGTGTGTCCCTTTCTTGGTTATAATGTGTAACTATTGTTTAGCTCTTAAGTGTACTATCTTGCATTGTATTTTGTCGTGTTTAGATATTAAGTATCATGTCCCGGACGTCCGGCAATTGCTGTATTTGTATTTTGGTTAACTGGCGCCAGTCTTATGTTCCTTTCTGTGTTTGTATGTATTGTCTTTATGTAATTAATTATGTATGTGTTTATTTAATGTATTGGGTGTACTATTGTATCCATTTTTCTCTCACTTTTGTCTACCACTGTTGCATATGTGGTGTTTGTGTGGTTTGTCCTTGTGTATTTTGGATTCTCCTTGCCTCGGTCGGTCTTTTTTTTCTTGTTTGCTCGGTGGGGTCACCGAGTGGTGATGGCCGAGCTATGTGTTGGCGTGGTGTGTTGTATAACATATCGTACATTGTACTGGTGTGTTGCTTAATTGGGGAATTGTATGTTTCCCCCTCTTTATAAAATTGTCATATGCTGTGTTGTTTATTGTTTTATTATGTATTGTAATTATGTGTACATTATGTATATTTGTAATTATATTAGATATCGCAAATGGGATGCGCGTCTTTTTCTTGGCGCCAACTGGAGCTTGGCGGGAGTCTCGAGCAAGCTCTCGTTGCATACACACGCATTCATTGTCAGTGGTATAAGAGAATATAGTGTATTTATCCTATGAGACTTATTTTTATTTAGCCACCCAACACAGGATGGTTCAAGGAGGGAGTCATAAGGTGTGCAAAGATGGTATGTGGAACAAGAAGGATGGGAGAAAATAGAAGGAAGGAGAGTGAGTGGTGGGATGAGGAAGCAGAGAAGGTTGTAGAAGAGAAGAAGCGAGCTTTCACAGATTAGCTACAAAATAGGGCGAGGGAATCATAGAGGTACTAAGAAAAGAGAAGAGAAGTAAAACATAAGATATAGGAAGCAAAGAGGAGAGCAGATGTGAAATGCGGTAAGAGTATGACAGAAAATTTTGAAAGTAATAAAAAGATGTTTTGGAAAGAAATTAAGAGAGGAGGAGGCGAATCAAGTAGAGAAGAAAGGGTAAAAGGTGCAGATGGAGTGATGATGATGGGTGAGAAGGTAGTAGGAGGAAGATGGGCAGAGTATTTTAGGGAATTGCTAACTGTGAAGGAGGATAGGGAGCGAAAGGTAGTTGCAGTTGGAAGTGGTAAGAAAATGACCGTGATGAGTGAGGAAAATGGAGGAGAAATAAGGAAGGATAAAGTGAAGGCAGTTGTTAAGATGATGAGAGCAGGTAAGGCACCTGGATTGAATAGATGTCATGCAGAATGTCTGAAAAAGGAAGTAAAGTGATGGTGGACTGGCTGGTGAGGTTACTGTTTGTTTAAGAGAGGGTAGAGTACCGGAGGACTAGAGGAGTACCTGTGTAGTTCCACTTTATAAGGGGAAAAGGAACAAGTGTGAGTGTAGTGGTTTCAGAGGGATTAGCTTGTTAAGTGTAGTTGGGAAGGCTTATTGGAGGATCTTGATTGAGAGGATTAGGAGAGGAACAGAGGGAGTAATTGGTGAGGAACAGTGTGGGTTTAGGACAGGTAGGGGTTGCGTAGATCAGATTTTTGTGGTAAGACACATATGCGAGAAAGCTATAGGAAAAGGTAAGGATGTTTTTTGGGCTTTTATAGATTTGGAAAAGGCTTAAGACAGGAAGGCACTGTAACAGGTATTACAGATATATGGGATAGAGGAGAAGCTTTTAGGAGCTGTCAAGAGTTTTTACGAGAGTAGTAGAGCATGTGTCAGGATTAGAAATGGAGAGAGTAAGTTGCTTGAGATTAAGGTGGGACTTCGTCAGAGATGTGTTATGTCACCCTGGCCTTTCATTTTATACATGGATGGGGTGGTGCAAGAGGTAAATGCAAGGATAGTGGATCAGGGATTGGAGATGGATAAAGATAATGGAGAAAAGTGGGAGATAAGTCAGCTGTTGTTTGCGGATGACACTGCGCTTGTAGCAGGATCAGAGGAGGGGTTGAGGAAGTTAGTGACAGAGTTTGGGAAAGTGTATGAAAGAAGGAAGTTGAAGATAAATGTGGGTTAAAAGTAAGGTGATGGTTATGTACAAGGGGAGAAAGTGGTAGGAGACTGGAAGTGAGTATTAAGGGAGAGAGACTCAATGAAGTGAATATCTTTAGATACTTGGGTGTGAACGTGGCAGGAAAGGGAAGAGTGGAGATGGAGGTAGAATGTAGATTGAGAGAAGCGAGTAAATGCCTTGGTGGATTAGAAAGTGTAATGAGAAATAGATATTTGGGAATGGAGCGCTGAGAGGAGATTGTATGAAGGAGTGATTGTGCCGACAGCATTGTATGGGGCAGAAACATGGAACCTATAAGAGGAAGAAAGGAGTTTGAATGTGTTTGAAATGAGATGTCTGAGAAATATGATAGGGGTTACTAGGCTGGATAGAATGAGAAATGAGGAGGTAAGGAGGAGAACAGGAGTGGAAAGGGAGCTGAGAGATAGGGTTGATGAAAGAGTATTGGGATGGTTTGGACACATGGAATGAATGCGTGAAGACTAGTAAAAGAGGTGTGGAAGAGAGATGTGGAAGAAGTGAACATGAGAGGTCGACCTAGGATGAGATGGATGGATGGGGTAAAAGGGGCTTTGGGTAAGAGAGGAATGTCTGTTGAGGAAGGACGAGAGAGGACAGAAGACAGGGGTGAATGGAGAATGGTTGTATATGGATGGTGCTGTGATGCATGAGGTGGAATGGGTGGGGAATGGGGGATGAGGGAGTATGTATGATGAATAATTTGACGCAGCCCAAAGGGATTTCTCCAAGTCTTCTCCTTTTCTATATGGAGGGACGGAGAGGGGGGGGGGTCACCGATTTAATGAAGCGCCCTTGCTGTGGATGTGCTATGTCTTGTGACACTGCTTCTGACCCAGGGCAGTGAGTGAGATGCAGGGATGACCCGTCATCCAGGAGGTGCCAAGATAAGAGGGAAGGAAGATATTGGAGAGGAGTGGAGTGTGATGGGGATGGAATGGGTGGGAGTGGATTTATGTCTTTGTTTTTTGGCTATCTCTCCATTATAAAGGGGAAAAGTCTTTGGTATATCTATGTATGTATTATTATTATTATCATTATACATTTATCGTTTACATAAACATTTTATACTACATTCTTTTTTTTATGTTTTGCTGAAATCTATCTGGATTTGCCCCTTGTTATTTTCATAGGTTTTGGTATCATTCCAGTGATTTTTTTTTAATCTATTTTTGTATTTATTTATTTACTTTGTTTCAGGTTTCGTATATATATATATATATATATATATATATATATATATATATATATATATATATTTCTAGCCCTGTAGTTGTAGGCGTCGTCGTCGTCATCATCATCATCATCATCATCATCATCATCATCATCATCAACCTACACCACCACCATTATCACCATCATCAACCATCACTACCCTCATCATCATTAACATCACCCTCATGCATCACCCTTATCCATCATCCTTAGTCAATACAAAGAACAGTACCTTTGGAGGACAAAGGACATTACTTTTGCCTGGAGTACTGATTCTTTATAATTTATTTGATTTTCAATGTTTTAAGTAATGCAAAATAAACATGGAATTATAAATGCTGAGAATTTATTTGCCAATACAGAAGGAGCGAAGACTATTCTATTAAGCATATATTAAAATGATAATAAAGACCCATTCCTATAAATATTATGGACTAAGTTATATTATTGTACTGAGTATATCTGTATGAACACGCATGTTGTTCGATAGTTATTTCCATGCTCATATGGTGACTAGACGAAGCCATTCGAGTATAAACCAAGTTGTTAAAACAATTTACAAATTCTATCCTGAGTTTAACATCAAATAACAAGATTTTTTTTTTCTACTCTAAGCACATGGAGTAACGAGTCTCAGGAAAGAGGAATCGGTCCTCAGATGGAAGGCCGTGGATTTGTCACCCAAATAACGCTTTTGGATGATCTCAAATGGAAGGGTTTTTCTTAACTTGAAGTCAAAACCGTGCTTGTACGATTCGCCTAGGGTGAGAATGGCTCCCGACCTCACGCTCTCATCCTTGTCAATATAGTGAAGATCGACAACAAACGTCTTATCAGGAAACTGCAAAGACAGGTGAGGCTGGAATCTGTTAAGAGGAATGAGGAAAGTAAAACCAATCTTGTCGAAGCCTTCGATGGGGGTCTCACCAGAAACGTCGGCACGGAATTCGTCGTCTTTGTTGCCGAAGGTGGTGTCCACATTGAACTTGAAGAGCCTTTGCGAGTCTTAGAAGACCTATATTGTACTGATGTTGTTTTTTAGGTAGTTTGCTCCGAATGTCATTTTTTTTATATCCTTTGGTGGTGAATGGAAGGGTAGTAGATAGAGCGTTTATGGACTATGTAGTGGTAAATAGGAGTATAATAGGAAGAGTTAAGGATGTACATGTTCTAAGGGGATAGAGGGGTGGTATCGGGTAATTTTCTGGTGGAAGGTAAGTTGAGAGTGGAGAATAGATGGAGTAAGGGGAAAAGGATAAAAAGTAGGGAGGTGGTTAGAGTGAACTGCTTAAATGAGAAAGAAAAGGAGAAGCAGTACAAGAAGAAGCTGATAGAAGAGTGGGAGGGAGTGAAGGATAGTGTAGAACTAGAAGTGGAGGAGGTATGGGGATGGTTCAAGGAGGGAGTCATAAGGTGTGCAAAGATGGTGTTTGGAACAAGAAGGATGGAAGGAAATAGAAGGAAGGGTAGTGAGTGGTGGGATGAGGAAGCAGAGAAGGTTGTAGAAGAGAAGAAGCGAGCTTTCACAGATTAGCTACAAAATAGGGCGAGGGAATCATTGAGGTACAAAGAAAAGAGAAGAGAAGTAAACCATAAGATAAAGGAGGCAAAGAGGAGAGCAGATGTGAAATGGGGTAAGAGTATGACAGAAAATTTTGAAAGTAATAAAAAGATGTTTTGGGAAGAAATTAAGAGAGGAGGAGGCGAATCAAGTAGAGAAGAAAGGGTAAAAGGTGCAGATGGAGTGATGATGATGGGTGAGAAGGTAGTAAGAGAAAGATGGGCAGAGTATTTTAGGAGTTGCTAACTGTGAAGGAGGATAGGGAGGGAAAGGTAGTTGCAGTTGGAAGTGGTAAGAAAATGACCGTGATGAGTGAGGAAAATGGAGGAGAAATAAGGAAGGATGAAGTGAAGGCAGTTGTTAAGATGATGAGAGCAGGTAAGGCACCTGGATTGAATAGATGTCATGCAGAATGTCTGAAAAAGGAGGTAAAGTGATGGTGGACTGGCTGGTGAGGTTACTTAGTGTTTGTTTAAGAGAGGGTAGAGTGCCGGAGAACTGGAGGAGTACCTGTGTAGTTCCACTTTATAAGGGGAAAAGGGACAAGTGTGAGTGTAGTGGTTTCAGAGGGATTAGCTTGTTAAGTGTAGTTGGGAAGGCTTATTGGAGGATCTTGATTGAGAGGATTAGGAGAGGAACAGAGGGAGTAATTGGTGAGGAACAGTGTGGGTTTAGGACAGGTAGGGGTTGCGTAGATCAGATTTTTGTGGTAAGACACATATGCGAGAAAGCTATAGGAAAAGGTAAGGATGTTTTTTGGGCTTTTATAGATTTGGAAAAGGCTTAAGACAGGGTAGACAGGAAGGCACTATGGGAGGTATTACAGATATATGGGATAGAGGAGAAGCTTTTAGGAGCTGTCAAGAGTTTTTACGAGAGTAGTAGAGCACGTGACAGGATTAGAAATGGAGAAAGTTGTTTCAGATAAAGGTGGGACTTCGTCAGAGATGTGTTATGTCACCCTGGCCTTTCATTTTATACATACATGGATGGGGTGGTGCGAGAGGTAAATGCAAGGATAGTGGGTCAGGGATTGGAGAAAAGTGGGAGATAAGTCAGCTGTTGTTTGCGGATGACACTGCGCTTGTAGCAGGATCAGAGGAGGGGTTGAGAAAGTTAGTGACAGAGTTTGGGAAGGTGTATGAAAGAAGGAAGTTGAAGATAAATGTGATTAAAAGTAAGATGATGGGATGTACAAGGGGAGAAAGTGGTAGGAGACTGGAAGTGAGTATTAAGGGAGAGACTGAATGAAATGAATATCTTTAGATACTTGGGTGCGAATGTGGTAGGAAAGGGAGGAGTGGAGGCGGAGGTAGAATGTAGATTGAGAGAAGCGAGTAAATGCCTTGGTGGATTAGAAAGTGTAATGAGAAATAGATATTTGGGAATGGATGCTAAGAGGAGATTGTATGAAGGAGTGATTGTGCCGACAGCATTGTATGGGGCAGAAACATGGAACCTAGAAGAGGTAGAGAGGAGTTTGAATGTGTTTGAAATGAGATGTCTGAGAAATATGATAGGGGTTACTAGGCTGGATAGAATGAGAAATGAGAATGTAAGGAGGAGAACAGGAGTGGAAAGGGAGCTGGGAGATAGGGTTGATGAAAGAGTATTGGGATGGTTTGGACACATGGAAAGAATGCGTGAAGAAAGACTAGTAAAAGAGGTGTGGAAGAGAGATGTGGAAGAAGTGAACATGAGGGGTCGACCTAGGATGAGATGAATGGATGGGGTAAAAGGGGCTTTGGGTAAGAGAGGAATGTCTGTTGAGGAAGGACGAGAGAGGACAGAAGACAGGGGTGAATGGAGAATGGTTGTATATGGATGGTGCTGTGATGCATGAGGTGGAATGGGTGGGGAATGGGGGATGAGGGAGTATGTATGATGAATAATTTGACGCAGCCCAAAGGGATTTCTCCAAGTCTTCTCCTTTTCTATATGGAGGGACGGAGAGGGGGGGGGTCACCGATTTAATGAAGCGCCCTTGCTGTGGATGTGCTATGTCTTGTGACACTGCTTCTGACCCAGGGCAGTGAGTGAGGTGCAGGGATGACCTGTCATCCGGGAGGTGCCAGGGTAAGAAGATAGGAAGAGTTTGGAGGGGAGTGGAGTGTGATGGGGATGGAATAGGTGGGAGTGGATTTATGTCTTTATTTTTTGGCTATCTCTCCATTATAAAGGGGAAAAGCCTTTGGTTTGCATGTATTATTATTATAGGTCTATGGTTTGCATAAACATTTTATGCTACATTCTTTTTTAATGTTGTGCCCCTGTCATTTGATAGGTTTTGGTATCATTCCAGTTATTTATTTTTCATTTATCTATGTATTTATTTATTTTGTTTAAGGTTTTGTATACACACACACACACACACACACACACACACACACATATATATATATATATATATATATATATATATATATATATATAACCCTGTCGTCGTCATCATCATTATTATCATCATCATCATCATCATCATCGTCATCATCATCAACCTCCACCACCACCATTATCACCATCATCAACCATCGCTACTCTCATAATCATGAACATCACCCTCATGCATCACCCTTATCCATCATCCTTAGTCAATACAAAGAACAGTACATTTGGAGTACAAAGGACAGTACTTTTGTCTGGAGAACTGATTCTTTATCATTTATTTGATTTTCAATGTTTTAAGTAATGCAAAATAAACATGGAATTGTAAATGCCGAGTATTTATTTGCCAATACAGAAGGAGCGAAGACTATTCTATTAAGCATATATTAAAATGATAATGAAGACCCATACCTATAAATATTATGGACTAAGTTATATTATTGTACTGAGTATATCTGTATGAACACGCATGTTGTTCGATAGTTATTTCCATGCTCATACGGTGACTAGACGAAGCCATTAGAGTATAAACCAAGTTGTTAAAACAATTTACAAATTCTATCCTGAGTTTAACATAAAATAACAAGATTTTTTTTTTTCTACTCTAAGCATATGGAGTAACGAGTCTCAGGAAAGAGGAATCGGTCCTCAGATGGAAGGCCGTGGATTTGTCACCCAAATAACGCTTTTGGGTGATCTCAAATGGAAGGGTTTTTCTTAACTTGAATTCATAACCGTGCTTGTACGATTCGCCTAGGGTGAGAATGGCTCCCGACCTCACGATCTCATCCTTGTCAATATAGTGAAGATCGACACCAAACGTCTTATCAGGCAATTGCAAAGACAGGTGAGGCTGGAATCTGTTTAGAGGAATGAGGAAAGTAAAACCGATCTTGTCGAAGCCTTCGATGGGGGTCTCAACAGAAACGTCGGCACGGAATTCGTCGTCTTTGTTGCCGAAGGTGGTGTCCACATTGAACTTGAAAGGACTTTGCGAGTCTGAGAAGACCTGTATTCTACTGACGTTAGTTTTTAGGTAGTTTGCTCCGAATGTCATCTTCTTATATCCTTTGAAAGGTGTCAGGATTTTAAGAGCGGTTGATATATCGTTTTCAGATTTTCTCTTGAACTTAAGGACGCCTGACAGTGTGTTCATGGAGTCCATGAGAGTGAGTTTTAACTTAAGGTCATTCTTGTTCTCACCATCAAGAGTAGCCTGTGCCTTGACAATGTCATTGGGAAGGTAAGGAGACTCAACACTCAGTTGAAGTTCCTTAATGTTCCTGTCAAATAATAGGTTTACCTTGTTGACTTTATGTGAAACAGTGACTTCCAGGTCTGCAATAACTTTGTCAGTGAAGTCCAGGTGGCTCTTCACGATTATATTGTTGATGTTCATGATCGATGTGAGAATCTTGCAGCTGAGAGAGATTTCTTTCTCCTTCACGGTAATATTTCCCTCAAGCTTATGATTGACGCCTGCCACAGTCACCTCAACCAGGATCTTGACAAAGTCTGGTGAGACGGACCCTTCACTATTAAACTCGAACCCGCTCGTTAGAAATGGAGATGACGCCTCAAAGTGAAGGACGTAATTGGCTGGCATCTTACTGGGTATACGCCATGAGACATTGGCTTTGTGGGTACCTTGGGAAGTAGCAATCACGAAACTTGCCTCATTCTTCTTCAAGACAAAGGCAAAAGTACGCTTGGGAGAATCTGGGACCTTAACTTCAATGTTGAATTTGACGCCAGACTCAAGATTGAGGTTGAATAGGAAGGTGTAAACTTCCTTGCTTGTGTACGTAAATTTGATGGCTATTCTATCGTAAGGTGCCGTAGGAACAACGACATCAGCCTCTACTTTATGGACGCCTTCAATGAGACTTGAAGAAAGAAGAACGTTGCCCTTGATATGTTGGTTCTCTACTTTAAGGGCACCCTCGATTTGATGGGTATGGCTCTCCACATCTACAGTGATCTTACCTTCCATGTTGGTTAGAGTCTTTAAGATGGCCTCCACTTTAAGGCTGGCGTGTTTCTTGGCCAAGAAGGTAGAATGAACATCAAGTGAAGCCACGACTTTCGAATCTGTTTTCTCATACTGACCAATAATCTTGTTGTTATTGAGAGAAATCTGAATTCTGAAGGGAGAGAATGCAGCACTGACACCAAGTTCATAGTACTGCGGAAGGCAGGATGAGTCAACGATTGCAGTACCTGTGGCCCCAGTTTTAGTGATTTCGTACTTGACCTTGAATTCATGCGCGCTGTAGGGGGACAATATCTTGAAGTTTGCCTCAACGAATTTAAATGTTTGGGCCCTAATGGAACCGGTAAGGTCAACCTCAGAGAAGGAGAAGAAAGGAGTTCTGACCTCGACACTGCCAGTATAGCCAGTAGTGATGGAGGAACCTTGTATGTCGGTCTTAATCCTGAATACATGTCCAGCCACATCAATGTTGACATGGCCGTAGATCCGCTTGTTGGTTTCTAGGTCAATTTCTGCAGTTATTCTTGGGATGTTGTACGATGGTAGTAGTATCTCTGCTCGGCCTAGAATCTTGTTTTTGTTAGCCCCCGTGAAGCGGAATCCGATATGTTCAAAACCCTTAAAAGTCGTCTCTAACTCGATTTTACCTTCAACGTATTCCATACCCTGCGACTGGAAGAGCGTATCGAGCTTAACTTTTCTGCCAAAGAGTTCTCCTTCTAGGACAAATCCTCGTTTTGTAGAGTCTTCAGGGAATCCTCCGCGCAAATTGAGCTGATAGTCATTGTAGCCGAGTTCTGTGAAGAAAGAAGTGGAAGAAAGGGAACGTTTGGCCCTTAGCCTATGTTCGCCGGTGAGGAGACTTTTAAGACGTGCTTCAATGCCATCGGAGTTGTAAACGAAGTGAGCCTCAACATCCTGATCGTTACCAACATCAACCTCAATATTAACGAAGAATTCATTTTCACTCTTGAAACCGTGTTCAACTTCGTACTCCATATCATGGTAACCTTGTTTTGGAAGACTGATCTTACCAGAATAGCCTTCCATATATCCTCCGCTTTTTGGTTTGATAGAGAAGGTAATCTCCACGTCAGGTCCATATCCAATGGTGAGGATTTGTTCTCCATTTTCACGACCTAGTCCAATGACTACTTTGTTTCCACTGCTTTCAATTTCGCTCTTGAGATAGTAGCCGTTGTTTTCTCTACTTTCATAAAGACTGTGAACTTTCAAATGATAATCATTGAGTCCTATTTCAAAGGTGCCTTCTTGCTTCTCAGGGTTTTGGAATCCTTCAAGGTGGACCAGAATGTTACGGACCATGGCGAAGGATGACATTCCCTCAAGATGAAGGTGGATATGTTCGTTGGTGCGGGCACCTTTGAGATGGAATTTTACATTGTGATCGCCAAAGCTCATTTCTATCTTAGCAAGATCAACCATCTTTTTACCCTTACCACTAATGAAATTTTTGACGTCATAGGCAGCAGCAATCCTAAGTGGGGCTTGTCCTGGCGGAGAAAATGATAAATCGAATGACGACTTCTCATTCTTAATATTGGCTGTGCCTGTGAAATTGTATTCCACACCATTCCTTCTGTAGAGGACCGTAGCAGTATCTTTACTCCAATTAGCTTTGATGAAGACTTCACTGATTACTTCGAATGGAGTGGTCAGTTTCATATCAAAAGTCTTTTCCCTTGTATCTAATTTCATTTCTAAGTGTGCTTTATTATCCCCACGGGAGTAATTCACATTCAGCGTCTTATTCTTGAGTGTAAAGCTATACTCCATATCTATAGTGATTTTTTCAAAGTTTTCGAAACTTGTTTCAACGACAACATTCGCCTTTGACTTGTTGGCCTTCAGATCCACTTGGGCTTTGTGCTCTGCAAACTCGATGCCACCTTTGAATTTGATCGCTTTTTTGAAAGTCCCGTCAATGTAAACTCTTGCATTGGGAATAGATTCAAAATGGGATGTGAATGTTATATCAGACTTGAGCTCTTCTCCATTGTAATGTCTGTTCCAGACGAGCGATAGATGCTTGTCTTCGTTGCGAGAGTAGTAGACTTCACCATGAGCGTTACTAAAGTCTCGCACATCGAAATCAGCCTTGATTGTAATATCACCTATAAAAACGGACTTGATTGCAATGTTGCTATTCAAAGTTCTGAAATCATCGCTGCGACTCCATTTGGCACGAGTGGAAGATTCCTGACCGGCAAACTTTAAAACGGCGTCAATAGACTTATCGTTATTGTTCCTAAAGTCGTGTTTAATTGTCATCTCGGCTTCTCCAAGCTCTGCTAAATGGAGGCTGGCACTGTTGTGAGAAAATTCAGGATTGAAATCTGTAAAATTAATATCATAGGAAACTTTTTCTTCGTCATGAGTTAATTCACCTTGCATCACAATCTTTTTATTGAAATCATGATTGCTCTTCAGTTTGAAATTTGTAAAGTGAGGAATATTTGAATTTCCAGAGAGTTCAAATTTCACTGTCTTTTTCAGTGCATCGTATTTGTAGTGCTCCAAGGTAATATTTACCTTGATATGTTTATACGTGACTTGTGCTCTACCTGTTACCACTCCATTTTCATCTTTGTTCCAGTCGGCCTTAATAATCAGATCAGACATATATTGGCTAATTCCCAAAGCTGCTTCGATGTCAAGATTGTCTTTATCGATAATAGTACCCTTTAATTTAAACATGATATAGTCTCCTTCTCGACCAAACTTGAAGAATGTGTCTCTTCGATTACCATGTTTGTAATGTTTCCATTGAACATATATTTTTTCACCTTGCATATTAGGCACGAATGTAAGGTCGGTTTCTCTCAGGCCAACCTTTCCTTTACCAGTGTATATGATAGGTCCGACTTGAATTGTGAAGCTGGCGTTATTAGTATCTTCAACGTTCCAGTTTCCTCCAATACTCTTCCAAAGTCTTGCAGATCTGTCTGGTGTTGTAATCCTGAGCGTAAAATCACCTGTTGTACTGTCTTCATTGTGGTTGTATTTCAGGAGGAAATTGTATAACACATCTTCCTCGGGAATGAAGTCCAAAGACAAAGTCTTTGGGTCAGAAGCTAAATCAAAGATAAGTTTTGACTTCATCGTGTGACTTTCGTGGAAAATGTTATCATGAATGGTTATATAAAATTCTCCTGTTGACGGGTTGTTGCTGTCATCTCTTTTTACATCAATCTTCATTTCCTTGTCATCACGCGAGAGTGTAATTGATATATGTGATTTTTCATGGTGGAGATGGAACATACTATGATGATGACCGCGATTGACATGAACTTTGAAGTGTCCCAGCTCTCCTTCAATATCCAATTTGAATTCCAGTTCAAAATGTTTCACGCCATTCTTCTCTACCATACAATTGGCTTCAAGGACCCTTCCAATCTTAATCTCGTAGTTCATGTTGAATGATCTCAGTGACTCGTAACGGCTCTTGATATTAATGTGACCATTTCTTGGGCTCAGCAAAATGTTCACGATGGTAGGTTCCTCAGTATGGGGGAAAAGTATATCAGTTGAGAATCTTGTCATTGCCCCTTTGATAATAAACCTAAAGGCAGAGGAGTCAGACACGAGACTGATTAGGAACGATTTCTGCATTCTGTTGTACTGTAAATCAACGTTAAGTGTCTTGTAGTTTTCGTATGGGCTATGTACCTCAACTTTCATTTCTGCACGATTTTGGGAGAATTGACCCGAACCTCGGAAAGTAGATAGTTCGTCGTTGATCTGAGCTCCGAGATAGGCATCAAATCTCTCGCGATCCAAGCGGCCATCCACGGTCAGGAACTGAACGCCATCAAACCCGCCTTTTACTTCTACGTTGAATTTAGACTTACCTCTTCCTGGTGTTATGTCAAGCTTGAAATAATTTTCGTCCCTGTGCCAATCGACTTTAATTTTCCCATCAATATAAGACCCTTCGAACGTTATTTCCTTTGAATTTGCAAATGGTGTTTTGATATCGAATTTTAAGGAATTGAAGTTTGATATAATGGCTTCTACACCACTATCATCCCTCATCATCTGGAATTCAAGGGATCGTTTACTACGGTTCAGGGAACCGATCATTTTCACGTTTTTGAATCCTTGCAGAGGCGAACGAAGATTAAAGTCAATTTTGCTACCAATGACTTTTCCCGATAGAGCGATGAGCTCTTCTCCATTCTTTTCGAGGAAAACTACCAGGTTTCTTTCATCAACGGCAAGGTCGATATTTGTATTGAAGTGGACAAGCTCCCAGCCGTGGACAGGGGTCTCAAGGTTGAAAGCAATCTTGGCGTTCTTCTCGTTGAGGGCACCACCGACAGAGACACCATAAGACTTCTTATCGAGACCAACTCTTATTAAAAGGAGTTCGTCCTCACTGTTGACATCGTATTTTGCAGTGAAGGAGGTCTTTTCGAATCCAGGGAAAGGAAGAGATGCAGACAAAGTAATCTCAGATTTGGGTACAGTTAAGAGAAGAGCTGTACTAATTTGGTAACTGACATCATTGTAGAGCACTGTCAATACGGCACCCTTCTTTTGTACGTTCCAATTATATTTCGTATCGAGAGAAAGTACGCCTAGGCTTCTAAATGGCGTTGTCAGCTTGAATGTTATGTGACCTGGTTTAAAAGTAACTCCAGTCGTGAATGTAAAGGGCCCAAATTTAAGAAGAGCTTCTCCAGTTTTGCCAACTGTGTCAATTTTAGCATTAAATTGAATTGTGTCATAACCTTCAAATGGAGTCTGGAATTCAATTTGAACATCATCAGTGGTAAACTGACCACGTGCGACAAAATTCCAAGTCTGGGTGTTCTTGTAAATCTTTAAGAATGCTTCAAGTTTCTTGTTATTCTGATCAAGATCTAAATTGTAGCTTGCTCCGAAGGCTTCAAATCCTTGAATGGGAGTTTCAATCTTAAAACTTCCGCTTTTCTTGCTGTAACTAAATTCTCCATTTAGCTTCTTAATTTGGTGGTCTTTATTGACTGAGATACCGAACCTTTTAACATCAGAAATTATATCATACTGAGCATTTATATCAAGATTCTCCCATTCATTGAATGGTGTCACAAGGACCATATTTGCTTTAAGAACCATAGGTAAATCACTTAAATCAGCATGAGCATCTAACTGAATATTTTCTCCGTTCAGTTCAGACATGAAAGAGAATTCCAGTTTGTTGTTGGTAAAATGATAGTTTCCTCCAAGAGACACGGTGGAAATTATTTGGAAAGGTGTCTTCACTTTTATGGAAACCGAACTGGGAGTAAAGTGGTAATCAGCAGTGATCTCATATCTTTTATCTTCCTTAAGGAAAACAACTTCGAGGTGTTTGGCATTGATAAATCCGGATACTTTCACAGATTTGTACCCATCGATTGGGGACTCGGTGGAAAGAGTGAACGATTTTTCACCCAGATTCAGTAGACCATTGATGGTGTATTTGCTCTCATTCTTCTCGAAGAATGCGAGGGCACTGTGTTTCATGTTAGCTTTCGTGTAGTCACCAATTACATTGATATTCTCATATCCTTCGAAGGGGGTCTTGATGGTGATAGTAAACCTATTATTAACAATCTCAGCCCCGATGAAGAACTTGTTTGCTTCGTTTTCTTTGATAAGAGAAAACTGAGCTATTTTAGTGTCGCCAGTTAAATCAACATGGCCAGCCAATACTAGAGAGGTGTATCCAATGATGGGAGTAATTACTTTTAATTTCATATCACAAGACTTGTACCCTTTTTTGCAAATGAAATTTAAAGAATAGTCGCTGGAATCATGCTTGAATGATATATGAATTGTTTTTTCTTCCACATTGGCAAAATTGGCATCTAGTTTCAAATTGAGTTTGGAAGCACTGATGATTGGAGTGGTAGTGCTGATCTCAATCTTAGGAGTCAGCTTATTCAATAACGTAAATACATTCAGGTGGTATTTGTTCGTGTTTCTTGAGAAAGTGGTGTCAAGTGTGAATTCGGAGTCAACAAGCTTATACTCTCCAGATAAGACCATCTTTTCCCAACTTGGAATGGGAGTTAACAGTTCTCCTGTAAAGGCTTGATTCTGGAAGTTGAATTTGAAAGAGTACGTATCTTTGACACCGTCCTTGTCCATCACGACCACGAAAGAGTATGGTCCAGTTAGGTCAACTTTACCTTCTATAGTTACAGAATTCCATCCGGGAAGTGGAGTAGTAATTGTTGCAACAATATGGCCCTTGAGAGCATTTTCGGGTGTAACAGACAGGGTCCAGTGATAGGTTTGCTCATTACGAGAAGTCTTGATGTCGACTGTTTTAACTTTGTCCTTCATATTCCATTTGGCCTGGCCACTCACATGATTGAAGACCTCGAGGGGTGTGACTATATCCAGCATCATCGTTGGAGCCATAAAATCTTCCAAGTTGGCCGAAGTTTTGAAAGAAAGTTGTTTTTCACCAAAGGCTGAGTTAAAGTCAATCTTTTTGTTTGTACCCTTAAGATCATATTTGGTTTCAATGGAAATGGCCTCATAGGCAGGATAAGGCGTAGTAATAGTAAGAGTTATCTGCCCTTTGCCACTCTTGATATGTGCGTTCCCTGTAACTTCAATTTTACGTTCATTTCTGAAGGCATAGGCATTTACAGCCGAATCAGAGATGAGGAGGGAGGCGCCTATGGTTTCCCAACCTGAGAAAGGCGTAGAACCCTTCACAACAACTCGTTTACCATCTAATTCTGTCCGAAGTTTTAACTCTTGCGAGGCACGTTTCATAATGATTTCCACATACTTTTCTTTCCTAATATCATAAGCAACGCTGAGGTGAAGGTCATCTATATTAGAGATGGGAGACTTGAAACTAGCATTAGCCATCGCAGTATTCAAGGAAGGGTCATATTTCCAGTTGACAGTCAAGTCCCCTTTCTTGCCATCTAAGTCTAAGGTGAAATTAATGGCATCAGATGCAACTTTACCCTGAACAGTATAGGTGTGGTCGTTCACAGTTATAATGGCGGAGGCGATAAAGGGCAAATTGGTGAAACTGTGTTGGGTGGAAAGAGAAACTTGATTAATTCCAAATGAAGGTACTTCCAAGGAGACAGACATTTTACCTTCCTTTTGTGACCCAGCCAATGTAGCTTCTATTCTTGAAGTGGTTGAGTATGTTGTAGCTAGAACAAAATGCTTGACAACGGAATCGATGTCATAGGATCCTTCCAACTGAACAGGGTATTCAAGATATGTTGTGCTAAGGTGGGCACTACATTGAACTTCATTACCAATCACACCTACTTTGAGAATCAAAGCAACCTCGTTGTCTCCCCACACAAGAGAAGTCGTTGTTGAGGCCTTTCCTTCTTGCGTATCTGTGCTCAGGTGGAAGTTTACTGGGACGAAGAAAGGTGTCTCTAGCACGATTTCCAAACTAGCTGAGTTTTCTATTACTCTGGCGGTGAGGGAGGCAAAGATTTTATTTTCTGGTCCATACTCGATAGTAAGAACAGAATTGGCGTACTGGAGGTTAATTTTGGAGTTCAGAGTGACCTTTATTTCATTGGTAAATGGTGTTTGAAGAGTAAATAATAAATCATAAAGGTCAAGAGGAGCCTCTCTCCTGAAGTGAACAGAGACTTGCGAATTAACAATTTTCTCTAACCAGGTGTACTCAAGTTCATGCTTGATGTGTGCATCAACATGTGATTGTTTGTTCTTGAAGATGTAATTGTTGTTGATGTTCAGTACGTTCTCCCAGTTGTATGCGTCATTGAAGAGAATTATATGATCGATGGCAAAGTTGGCGGAACCCTTTGTGAGTACTCCGTTGGTCTCATAATTAAACCCTTTTCTCACATGATTGAATGATAGCTTGAAATCATGGAGTTCATCTACTGTTGATTGCAGGGAAATGTTCAATTTTACATTCTTGGTAGTTAGGTCGAGGATGCCATCAGCAGTGATAGCAGTGCGATGGTTGTTGACACTAATCTCACATTTGGAGTCGAGAGAGCTGTCAATGAGTTTGTGGCTAATGACAAATTGAGACTTAATTAGCGGGCTAATTATGTTGACATGAAGTGCGATTTGATTGATGGAGGTCATCTTACCTTCGGCATGTACCTTGATGTTACCAAAGGTAGACCAGATACGGGACATTTCGAAAGCGGAGGTAAACTGTATGTTGTTGTGGGTATGAGTGATATTAGCAGTTAATGGTTTGGTAAAGGGAGTGATGAAACGAAGGTCTCCCTCAATAATAGTTGTGTCACCCATAACTGTCTTCACTCCATTGATACTGAGCATCATCTTACTTTTATCTACTATGGCTTCAGCAAGAAGAGTGATTTTGGAATCTTCCAGAATGTAGTTGACGGTAGATGCTATCTTGGGTATTACTTGGCGGTATGTATCTATATCCAAATCAAATATAATTTCATGTTTGTCGACGATATCGACATGCCCTTTCACACTCAGGTTAAGGATGTCTTCAAGACCGTATATGATTTTTGAGGTGATGGCCAGATTTGTTTCAGACAGATGATTTCTAAAGGACAAAAATAGGTCCTCGGTAAAGGGAGACTTGAAGGTAAGGGTAGACTTAATTTCTTGGTCTGTTAGAACTAAGTCAAATGTTCCCTCCGTGTGGTCATCATTCCAGTCGGCCAGTAGTTTTGATTTGACAGATCCATTGAGTTGATGGTGGAGGGATGCTTTAGCGTTTTCGTAGCCAGGAAAAGTACTAGCGAAGACTACCTCAGTCATAAGATTGTGGCTCTGGAGTGTCCCTTTATACTTCCCTGTGACGGAAAATTCAAACTGCTGATTTTCCTTCCAAGTGGCTTTGATATTACTGGTGAGTTCTGTTTCACGAGCAAAGAAGTTTACAGAAGCTTCCTGTTTTTCATATCCAGTAAATGGTGTTTCAACCATAATGGAGAATGATTTTTTCTCAGCCAGATTGTATCTTACTTCGGAAGTAATTATCTGGTTGGGTGCATATTGAGCTTGTAATTGTACCTTACCGTCTGTAATCTTGCCTCCAAGACTGAATTCATTATCAAGGTACTTGAGAGATCCATGGAAGGTAGTGGGGCTGATCTTTCCAGATATGTGCAGTCTCTTTGATTGGTCCTCGTCCTTATCCCAGAAAGCAGTGACTGCTACACTCCTCTCGTCTCCAGTTGGAACAATCTGGAAAAGAATATCGATTAAGTAGTACCTAGGGTTATTTGATATATTAGTATTTAATTGCATGGTTCACATTTTGTAACAAAAGAACCTGTTTATAAGCAGAAACTTACCTTTGCATCTAAGGAGATATGTCTAATGATATTGACGTCAAGTAAGAGGGAGGTACGACTGGCCTCGGCATTTACGGTATAGTCCTTGTCGTTCACGTTGAAGAGGAGATCAAAGTTGGCTTCATCCTTGTTGGCAACGAGGGCAGTATCAAGGATTGCTCTGTAGCCCAATCCTTCGTGTTGACCATCAATAGCCAAGTCAACGGAGGAAGGGGTAGACTTATCTTTGATATTTATTTCAGTTTCCAGTGGGTTATCTAAAACGTTTCCACTTATCTGCAATGTATAAAATTGTCCACAACAATTCAAGATAAAAGGGACACAAATGGGTATTGGGTGGGTATGAGATTTATAAAAGGTGGAGAGGGGTCTTTTGGTATCTGTATGTATGTATACAGAGTTGACCACTTTGAAGAGAAACAACCGAAGAAGCTTTCGTGTATTACATCATCATTGCAGAAATACATAATTAGAAGGTACAAACAAGCATAATATAATAGTAGGGAAAAAGGAACGTAGGCACGAGCAGGGGTTCGTATGTAGGAATAAAAGGAAAGTGGACATTACCGTGGGCAAGAAATGGTGGCCATGTTTCAATAGTAGGAGGAAAAGAAGGTGGGATACTCTCTGTGGGGACAAGGTAAGGATAAAATGTCCAATTAAAATTAAATCTAGAAATGGTCTTACAGTTGGTACATATCTGCTAATTGTAGATGTCAATGAAATGTTTAGGATATCTTACTTTAGCACCAATATCATAAACATTTCGTAATTCCTCATTGACGTCAACAATTTTGCAAAGAATTTTTTTTACAACCCTCAGTCAGTCAAATCTTTTGGCAATAACAACCTACTAGTGTTACCCTACCATACAAACTTAGGTACTGTCCCTAATTTACTTAAGAATATTGATGTAGCCTTTAGTAAAAATCATACTGTTAAACAACACCTCATAATAATTCTGCAAATTGCCAAAAAGGGTAGGTATGCAAAATTCCTTGCAAAATATGTAACCACATCTACATTGGTCATACGGCAAATGAGGTATGAGTTGGAATAAACAACAACAAAAATGTTTAAAAGGGAATGAATCAAGTGCCATTTTTAAACGCCTCAGCACCATTAATCATCCTATCGGACGGGATGATGCCATTGTAATTACTTTAAACAAAAACATAATTGTTGAATATTGAAAGTAGTTTCATTAAATCCACCCAAGATGCTAATGTCAATCTTAATCTAGGGTTGTATAAGCTAGGTAATTGTATCTCTAAAGATATATAAAATGTGTACCAACTGTAAGACCATTTGTAAATTTAATTTTCATTAGACATTTGGTCCTTACCTTGTACCTATAGAGAGTGTCCCACATTCCTTTCCTCCTATTGTTGTCATTTGATCACCAACGTTCCTTTTTTTCCCACCGTTAACATATGAACCCCTCCTCGTGCCCACGCTCCTTTTCCCTTACTATCATATCATGTTTGCTTGTACCTTTTAATTATGTACGAGTATTTTTGCACTGATGATGTAATACACAAAAGCATTCTTCTTCGGTTGTTTCTCTTCAAAGTAGTTAGCTTTACATTTCTAAACACACATTCCATTTTCTATTGCAGTATGTATGTATGTATCTATTTATGTATATACGTATGTATGTATAAAAACATGATCACAAATCAATTTTTAGATATTCTGCAATGGTATCAGCTAATCTAGATTCTGTTAGATTATGAAACAATTGGATTATTTGAGGAGTACTCTGTATGATAGTGATGAAGAGGTTCAGTACTTACCGTTGCTTTGTAGTGTCCCTGATCTATCTTCTCTAGGTTATGTTCAAAAGTAAATTCTAATTCAGGCATTTTGAAAGAGTAAAACAGCTTGTATTCAAAGTTGATGAGGTTCGCCTTTATCTTGTAGTCAAAGTCGAGAAATTCTTGCACTCTAAATCTGACTCCAGTGTCGAATTCTTCATTGTTATGGAGATAATTGTAGGACAAAAGGGTGTCGACGTTATAAGCAGGGCATTTGATAACAAAATCACTGGAGAATTCCCTTTTTTCACCTTCAATATTGTGGTGTAACCAAGAGTGTTCTGCAGTCCATACCACGTAATCTCGAGTAAGCTCAACCTTTGTTTCCAGTGACCCCGCGGCCATACTATTTTCTGCTTTGAGTTCGGTGTGTAATGTTGGGAATTGAGATGGTTTAAATTGGAAATCGAGGGAGTAAGATTTAGAACTGTTTTTACGTTCCCTCTTAAGAAGAATCGAAGACTTTATAGTGTGCTTAGCTTCTCTTGGGAAGGTATATTCTATGTCGACGTTTGAGTTGAAAGAACGATCTTCCACTTGGTAGAGGCCTTTGAAGGAAGCATCCAGAAGTGGTGATTCGAGTAAAGTTTGTAGGTCTATTTTGTGACTTCCTCCTTCAATGGCAGCTGTAAAAATACATAGCATCATTATTCTATGGCTATTTTATGAAATTAAAGTATTATTGATGTAAAAATTATGTTGCCATTGATACTTTTGTTAGAAAAGAAAAGAAAACTTACCTTGGAAAGTCAGTGGTTTTTCAAAGACTTTAGAGATTGAAATGTTGGTGAGGTACATATTCTTTACTCTGTTTCCAAGAAGAGAGCCTTCCAGATTAAAGATCTCCCCGACAGGAGATGTAATTACAAGTGTGGGCTCGTACTTGACTTCCGTACCATCAGCAAGTTTTTTAAGGGAGGAAAGAAGTGTATATTTCTTGTTTTGCCCCATCAAGACCTCTAACAGAACTTTCTTTTCCTTGGGAGACCAGCTGTAGTCGCCAAGTGCTCGGATATCCTTGAAAGGTGTGAGGATGGTGATATCGAATAAGTTCTTCTGAATCCAAGAAAGATCAAGGGAGATCTTTCGGTTGATCTTTGAGTTGGGAGTGTCAAGAAGGAGGGAGATTGCGTTTCTCTCCCACTTATATTGGAAGATATAGGAGGTGTGAGTATCAGTTTTTTCCAGGAAGACATGAGCTGCTACGGGTCCATGGAGTGGGAAGAAAGGGCTCTCGTAACTAGTTTGTGGATAGCTGACAGAGCCGCAAAGTTTAACACCTAGCAGAGAAGGGGCCCCAGTACATCCTTCAAACTTCGTTTCCTTCTGAGATAGAGCCGGAACTTCATGATCTCCTTCATAGTGGAAGAATTGGTTTTTAACATCAAGAATTTCTATTTTATCTCTAGGCATATTAAGTTCTACGTCAACAAGTTTGCCACCTTGGATGACAACTTTGCCATTGATGGATGTAGATGTATGCAATGTTGAGACCATCTTGACACCTGACCTAGCCACGAAAGCATCAATGTATTGACTGCCGGCCAGCTGAATAGAAGCTGATGGCTGGAAGTCTCCCTGGATATTGATATTTTTTAGACTTCTGGGCTGGAAAGTTCCGGACATCTTTAGTCCTACTGTTGCTGTTCCATTAAGCTTGAGCGTGATAGGGAGACCAGAAATAGATGAGAGAGAAAACTCTGTGTCAATGATGCTGAAAGACTTCAGATAATCAACATTGCCCTTGCGAACAAGGTCCGTGAGGAGATCCATAGGGTTTGAGTAATCAGAAGACTTAAAGAGATCTGCCAGACCATGGAAATGTTTATAGTACATTTCATTTCCGAAAAGTCTTAGGTAAAGGGAACCACTAGGTTCGTCTGTAGCTTCCTCAATTATAGTTGCAAGGTTTGATGTTTGTTCCTTGTTCTTCTCTTGGCGCAAATTTTTTAGGATAGCAGCAACCGTTTCCTCGGGATAGTAGCCATCTGGGCCAAAGAAACGCTCTAAGTAAGCTTCGAAGCCCTCAAAACGTCCTCCAATCTCAAAGAAATTGATAGATTCACCAAAGAGATCCATGGTTAGGTTAAGCATGGCAGAACGGGGCAAGAAGGACTTGCCGGAGAAGATGACGTTGCTTTCAACAGTAGCTCCGGTATTGATTTCATTCATGAAGAAAGAAGATTCGAAATTGCGCGAGAACTTAAGGGCAGAAGTGTTGAATTTATGTTTGAGAAAATCTTGACCGATAAGATCATGCATCCAGAGTTTGCCAGGGGCAGCCGACTCGTAGAGGTTAGTCATGTGAGTCCAAACAAAGGAGCTAACCTGGTTAATGGCCTCCGAGTTAAGGCGATCCTTGACAATGTCAATGACCTCCTTGTTAGGGCAAGTCATGAGAGCTAGATAAGAAGCGATGCGTATTTCGGAATCCTGCTGGACATCAATGAAGACACTCATGAGGTGAGATCGATCATAGTGACATGGAGCATGTCTCCAGGCCTCAAGAGCAGCAACACGGATTTCCATGTCATTGTCTTCGGTGTAGCATCGTTTGAGGACAGAAGCAGCATTAACCCATCGACCAGCATTACCAAGTGCTTTCAGAGCAACCACGATCCTCTCCTTTTCTGTTTCGGTGGAAGCATGGCAAGTGGCACCAATTTGATTTTCGATTTGACGGAGGATTTTATTGATACCCGCCTCTTTGTCACAGGCTGTGTTTGTCTTACAATAGTTGTTGATAAGTGCTGATATTCCCAACATGGCCTGTTTACTAGGAGTGGTTTCCATAGTCTGTAAAGAGAAGAGCAGGTTAAACATAGTTTAGTATACAATATGAAAAGTCTATCAGAGACATGAAAAAATATTATAGAAATGGAAAATGTTAAACTCACCGCCAAAGCATCAAAGAAAGCAGGAGTAGGGTTCTTCACTAAGGCAAGAGATGTGAACCAAACATCGGCGTCTTTCTCACTGATAAAACCATTCTTTATCAAATCACGGATTATTTTAACGGATGCGGGTGTAGTGAGAAGAGGTACAGCGTCGACAAGGAACTTGTGCTTGTTGGAGCCTTTAGCGTTTGTGAAAAGTGTGGTAAGCTGGGAGTAAGTGAGGCCTTTGAGAGTGGCTACTAATTCATAGAAGAGAGTAGGCACTTGAGGGTCAATATGGTCTTTGCTGAGTGAATCTAGCTGTTCCAGGATGTTGATAGCCTTGTCCACTTCGTTATGTGTTTTGTGGAACTTTGAAGCGTCGAAGAGGAGAGTGGAACGCTGAGGGATGTAATCGGTTCCAACGAGGGAGGCCTTCCCGATGGAAATGAAATCAAGGCGAGATACGATTTTGGTGACTACTCCATTCATGTGGTTGGAGAAGGGTCGGTATTGGTGAGTTTCCTCGCATACAGTTTCTTTCAGGATACCCTCTTCATGTTTCTGGTTGCATTTCTGTTCACTTCTGCACAATGGTATAACTTATTGTTAGTTTTGTTTTTAAATTTGAAGTTGTTGGGTTCTGCATAGGGCTGTGTAAGATGTATTTGCAATGTATGCATTACAGCTCATTATGGTAAAAGAAAGGTGAATACGTTACCTCATGATAGGCAGAGACTGAATTGGGGAGTTGGTCATGTAGATAGTAGCTAAATTGGAAGTGTGCCCAGAACGATGAGTGCAAGAATCGAAATCTTTCGTCTTGCTATAGAATGTGGCTGTGCCCTCTTGAGTAGCCACATATTCAGTCTTACATTTACCAATGATATCAGTTTCCTCCACAACCTGCAAAGTTAATTTTTTGCTTAGATAATAGTGAACAAAACGGCCACATTATGTTCACGTATCGTATATAGTTCATTTATCTTACCTTAAACTCAGGTTTGGTCATTGAGTTTTGGAAAGTAGAGAGAACGCCTCTCTTGAAGTTCAGAACCCATGATGGTTCTTCTTCTTCTCCGCATACATTCTCTACAACGCCGTTCTGGAAGGAGAACCCAAGGGGCACTCTTGTCAGAGCATCTGCAAACTCAGACGCACGGGGTGATCCATCCAAGTCAACGTCACTCAGCTGCAAGAAGAAGAAGAAGAAAATAAAAGAGTAAGTGGTGAAAACTCGGTATTTCTATTTACATGTTCTGAGTAAACATCCTTGAACGTACCCGGAGGATATATTCGCAAGGAGCAATGACGTCGATCTGTGCCTTAGACTTTATAAGGATTCGGGAATTTTCCTCAAGGGTTCCGAGGAGTGAAGTGGTCGTTTCAGTGGAGTATTCGTATACATAGCTAAGTCCTTCAAAAAAGTAAACATTATTTTAGTACAAATTTTGAGATATTTGTGAATGTGTAACAATTCATATGTTCACATAAAGATGATGGATATTGAAAGATATAACCATGACCGTATGGCAAGACCCAAAGATGTTTTCCAAATTCATTCTACTAGTGTATGTTATATAATACTGAAGCGGGGTAATGTATAGTCTAAGTACTTACCATTTTTGTAATCGAATCGGCTTGTGTCTTGGCAGTGGGATGCGCACGAGGACCGAGTGCCCGTGGGTACTGAAACAGAAGAATGACAAGTTGAGCACTGAAGGCGTCCTTGATGAATTAATTTCTACTATTCTAGAAATCAGATACCAAGAGATAAAGAGGTGATGAACTGTAATGGCTTTGAAAGAAAATTAAAAATTTATTGTGAATTTCAATCGATCTGGAATTCAACATTATGAGCTGGTAGTCTCTTGCAATGATTAATTTAAATAACTCAGATAACTTGACTATTATTCGAATCAAATTACTGCTACATAGTATAAAAGAGTAAAATAGCAGAATTTAAAGCAGATATATGTTAATGGGAATGACCATTAAACACAATATTTAGCAGTGGTGAGTATTAACACTCAGTGTTAATTGGAGAATGAATATTTTTAGTTGCTAAACAAATCTGGACTGCACCAATGGGCATCAACATTGTGTATATATATATATATATATATATATATATATATATATATATATATATATATATATATATATACATACATATACCAAAGGCTTTTCCCCCCTTACACGGGGGGTGGCCAAAAAGAAAAAGGCATAGAAACCACTCCCACCCATTCCATCCCCTACATACTCCAATCCCCTCCACCCTCCTTCCTCCCTCTCATCTTGGCACCTCCTGGATGGCGGGTCATCTCTGCATCCTGTGCACTGCCCTGGGTCAGAAGCAGTGTCGCAAGACACAGCACATCCACAGCAAAGCCGCTTCATTAATTCGGCGGCCCTCCCTCTCCGTCCCCTCATGCAGAAAAGGAGAAGACGGGGAGAAATCCCCTCGGGCTTCGTCAAATTGCTCATACATACTTCCTCACCCCCATCCCCCACCCACTCCCCCTCATGCATCACAGCATCATCTATACACAGCCTTTCTCCAATCACCCTATCTTCTGTCCTCTCCCGTCCTTCCTCCACAGACATTCCTCTCTTTTGTAATGCCCCTTTTACCACCTCTATCCATCTCATCCTAGGACGCCCCCTCATATTCACTCCTCCCACCTCTGCCTTCCATACCTCTTCTACTAATCTTTCGTCACAATTCTTTCCATGTGTCCAAACCGTCCTAATACTCTTTCATCAACCCTATCCCCCAACTCCCTTTCTACCCCTGTTCTACTCCTCACCTCCTCATTTCTCACTCTAGCTTAGTAACCCCTATCATACTTCTCAGACATTTCATCTCAAACACATTCAAACTCCTTCTCTCTTCCTCTCTTATGTTCCATGTTTCTGCCCCATACAGTGCTGTCGGTACAATCATTCCTTCATCTAACCTCTTCTTAGCATCCATTCCCAGATGTCTATTTCTCATTACACTTTTTAATCCACCAAGGCATTTACTCGCTTCTCTCAATCTACATTCTACCTCCACCCCAACTCCTCCCTTTCCTGCCACATTCGCACCCAAGTATATAAAACTGTCCACTTCCTCCAGTCTCTCTCCCTTAATGCTCACCTCCAGCCTGCTGTCACTCTTTCCCCTTGTAATCTCATCACCTTACTTTTGCCCACATTTGTCTTCAGCTTCCTTCTTTCACACACCTTCTCAAACTCTAACTAACTTCCTCAATCCCTCCTCTGATCCTACTACAAGTGCAGTGTCGTCAGCAAATAACAACTGGCTTATTTCCCACTTTTCTCCATTTTCTTTAACCATCTCCAACCCCCTACCCACTACCCTTGCATTCACCTCTCTCACCACCCCATCCATGTATAGATTGAACAGCCAGGACAACATAACACATCCCTGACGAAGTCCCACCTTTACCTCAAACCATTCACTCTCCATTTCTAATCCTAACACAAGCTCTACTACTCTCGTAAAAACTCCTAACTGCTCTTAACAGCTTTTTTCCTATCCCATATATCTGCAGTATCTCCCACAGTGCCTTCCTGTCTATCCTGTCGTAAGCCTTTTCCAAATCCATAAAAGCCAAAAAAAAAAAAACATCTTTACCTTTTCCTATAGGTTTCTCACATATCTGTCTTCCCACAAAAATCTTATCTACATAACCCCCTACCTGTCCTAAAACTACACTCTTCCTCACCAATTACTCCCTCTGTTCTTCTCCTAATCCTCTCAATCAAGTTTCTCCCATAAGCCTTCCCAACTACACTCAACACACACACACACACACACACACACACACACACACACACACACACACACACATATATATATATATATATGTATATTATATATATATATGTATGCATATATAAATATATATATATACAGATATATATATATATATGTATATACATATATATATATATATAAATATATATATATACACAGATATATGTGTATATATATACATATATATATTTATATATATATATATATATATGTGTGTGTGTGTGTGTGTGTGTGTGTGTGTGTGTGTATTGTGTGTGTGTGTGTGTGTACATATATGTATCGAACATATTGCATGAAAAAATGAGACAAAGATCAACTCCCACGCATTCACAGTGGCAGGTTTCACCGATAACTGGCATGTCTCTGGTGATGTACATGCTCAACTTCTATATATGCCTGTATCCTTTTATCTGCCACGATTGATCTAAGTTGTCTTATGAATATAATGAATAAGGCGGCAATAAGGATGCATTTCACTAGAAACTGGATAAGGATGTGAGATTAAACTACCATAACCTCTAAACTAGCCATGAACAGAAGATCCGATATATGAATTTATACAGGCTTGGGAAGTCAGGGAGTGGGAAACCCAGGACTTTGAAAATGCCTTTACTACATGAATTACTTTTTGCTCAACAGATTTTGACTTCTTTCTCAAAGGTTGATGTTATGATACAGTATGTTGGAAACCTGTGAACATAAGAACATAAGAATAAAGGAAACTGCAAGAGACCATAAGGCCTACACTAGGCAGCTCCGTGTCCATCACCACCCGTCATCCCCATCCATAAAGTTGTCTAATCGTTTTTTAAAACAACTGATAGTTTCAGGGTACACTCTAGCATATTGGCTGAAGGGATGAGCAAGAAAACAACAAAGCTTACGGAGATATTTGAACAAACCTTACGAAGGCGGTATCTAATCAAGCATCATTCAACATGAACCAAAAATGCGGAGATCTAATATGGGCATTACAGGCAGTGGAGCTGGTCACTGGGGGATACCGACTGCTTGAGTCGCTAGACGAGGGTAGGGTAAAGCGTGGTGTCACAACGGAACTAACCACATCCTACTTAGGAGGGGTAGATATACAGAGCACAGCTGTTAATCCAACTCGGCCAGGTAATCTCTACAACTATGTCTACAACCATTTCCCTCGCTTTCGTTGACTGATATAGATGCAAGCCTCGATGCCCAAGTCTTATGCCACATGTCTCCTTAGCCGTGACACAAGCCCTAATAAATATCCTTTTTAAAGTGCTCAGTGGAAATAGCCAGCCCCCTTTTATACACGAATATGATTTTATTTTCCCACAGACTTCTCTTTCCACAAAAACCGATCCCGCGTAAGCGGGTGGTCTGTCCTAGGTAGTTCATAGTCCACCCAGTCAACCAGCGGGGACAACCATTCATACGGCTAGACCAACTCTAGTGATGAGGGTTGAGTCTAAGACCAGACAATCCCCACACTGATACTAGGCGAAACAGGCGAGTAGCTGATAAATTACGAGGGCTAGTCAAGTTAACAGAAGCGTATGTGAGAAGAGAAGGTAAGTTTGTGATACTTATGCTTCAGAATAATTGACACTGGTTGGCTTGAATGTATCACAAATTTATTATCTATACATTTTGTGATTCATGTATTTCATCCACCTTATGTACATGCTCAACTTCTATATATGCCTGTATCCTTTTATTAGCCACGATTGATCTAAGTTGTGTTTGCCATCATGTGCTTCTGCTTGCCTTGAGACCAGGCACACATAATCATTTCACTTTAAGGGTTGTGTATTAAATAAAGGATATAAGTGTTCGACACTAATGATCTTACATTTTCGAACGCACTGATTGGCTTCCATCTGTCATAATTATTAATGCGTTTACCTTGCCTTATGTTTTTTTTTTTTTTTTTTAATGTAGTTCTACATTTGTACCTAACATGCAAGAGGTGAAATCAACTCACCGTAAACAACCACACACCACATGAGCATTATCGTGTCCACATGCACAAACACGTACACATATTTTATGTTCTACAAAAATTAACTCTATTTTGTGCTTTTACCTTACAGTACATCTCATTTTAGATTACTATTTTTTTCTGCCTCTCGTTAATTTCCAATATGCACAAGCACGTTCACATACTTTTTGTTCTATAAAAAATTATTTAATGTTCTACGTT
>NC_134803.1:43082214-43087214 GCF_046742065.1 Oratosquilla oratoria | reverse complement strand
AGGAATGATGTTAGGACACGAGACGCCTAAGAAAGGTACCACCTTTGCCTAATGTGGTCGGGGATCGTCTAGAAATTAACTTACGCTCTCTGGGAAGAAGTAAAATACGGGATGATCTGATAGAGGTAATCAAATGGGCCAAGGGCTTTAACAAGGGTAATACAGACAAGGTCATGATATTAAGACAGCAGGGCAGGACTCGCAGTAATGGGTTTAAATTGAGCAAATTTAGATTAGAGTGAAATAGGCAAAGTGGTTTACCAGTAGAGTGGTCAACGAATGAAATAGACTTGGTGAGCATGTAGTGAGCGCTGAAACAATGGGTTGTATTATGAAAAGGTTAGATGATTTTATGGATGAGGATGATAGGTGGTAATGGACATAGAACTGCATAGTGTAGGTCTTAGGGTCTCTTGCAGTCTCCTTCATTCCCATGTTCTTAAGTAGTACAATTTTCACCACATAATCTAGATTAAAGAGGGTGTAATATGCGTTGAACGCTTTCTACAATTTCATCAACTTCACGTCCACATTTATGATATTACTAGTAAGTAGAATAATAAGCTAGATAGACTGGCGAAAGGTTTTAGAAGTACGGCTCTAAGTCTATCTCCAGCGTAGACAATAAGGATGTCTGTCCCGACAGAGACAGACATATGACCATGACACTGTCTTCCTGTTTATTATGGCTTGAATGATGTATGTCTATGTCTGAGAATGGAGAAAGTCATTCGCCATTATCCATTTGAACACGTGCCCTCTTGATACAGAAAAGTATTAATCCAATATTCTTTGTACAAAATATCAATTAACACTAATATAATATTGGATTATTTTCGTTATTACCATTATCATCATTACTATTGTAATTATGTAATTATTATTGCCATTATTATCATGGTTATTATTATTATTATTTTTTTTTTATTACAATTATTATCATAATTATTATCATTATTATTATTATTATCATTATTATTGTTATTATTATTATTATTATTATTATTATTATTATTATGATCATTATTATTATTATTATTATTATTATTATTATTATCATTATACATGATTGTTATTATTATTGTTAGATTATTATTGTTATTATTTTTGTTATTATTGTTATCATTGTTATTATTATCATTATTATTATTGTTGTTGTTGTTATTTAATTATTTATTTATTATCACATTATTATTTATCGTTAAAGACTTTTTGGCCAACGTAGATGTAAACACCTTCAGTACCCTCTATAGGCTCTGCACACACTAGCGGTTTCAACCGCACCGGGTCAAACCGTGGTTGCTCAGTTACAATGTAAGTCAATTGGGGCGTTCACACAAACGCGCAGTTTTTCCGCGCGGTTGAAACCGCTACTTTGAACAGGGCCCTTATTCTGACTCTATGGAGCAGTGGTATCGAAATGATCCCCGAGTTGGGTCCCAACCGATGAAGACCACTTTCACACAAGGGTCCGCTTCCCTCAGCTGCACAGAGGGGGCCTGTTCTTAGCCAGAATAAAATCTGTAAAGTGTGTCACCTCAAAAGAGAGAGAGAGAGAATAACTGTAATCCCAATGACAATACAGAATTGAAATTGAGACAAACAGCTATGCTTTACTTATTTATCAATTTGTATATTTATTTTAGTTTTTTCATTCTCTCTCTCTCTCTCTCTCTCTCTCTATCTCTCTCTCTCACTCTCTCACTCTCTCTCCCTTCGTTATATCTTGAACTTTCTTTAATATTAAAAAAAATGGTCATGGGTTTTTCCACTGTGTCTGAAAAAAAAATGTGACTTGTTCTCTCTCTCTCTCTCTCTCTCTCTCTCTCTCTCTCTCTCAATCGTCCCAGCTGCTCTTGCACTGGGGGCAAAGGTGGTAGTTTTGTAGACAGGTTACTTCTGTTGGTGTTGTCGAACCCTCTGTATCAATATACTTCTGCGTACATTTCAGATTCCATGCACGGTACATTGTACTACGTTGTACTCTTTAGGACAGTCGAAATTTGCCTTGTGCTATTGTATCAAAACGTGTTCAATTGATTTTTCAGTGTTGTATCAATACAATTTTGTTTACAACAATAACATTGATTATGCATACATATGAATCAGAGAAGAATGCGGGATTCGAACCTACAAGTAAGCGAATGCTGTATTCTAAACGTTACAAAGCACAATGTACATAAGACACCGCATCCCATTTCGTAATGAGCTGAGTACAATATAATATGCATTTCATATAACAGTGTACGCTATGGCCTGTATATTGTACAAGCCAATTATGTGGAGTTCACTAGATTATCTACACTCTAAACTGTACTAAGTACAATGAACGCACTAGTACATTTGACACGTGCAAAATGTATTATGCAATGCTTATAATTCGTCCTTCACGGTATGCATTGTACACAGCATAGTCTAGTCCTAAAATTAACTCAAATTGTACATTGTCAGTCTATCACTGTATCACTGTTACTCGTCATCGTCATCATCATCATTATTATTATCATTATTATTATTATTATTATCATTATTATTATTATTATTATTATCATTATTATTATCATTATTATTATTATTATTATTATTATTATTATCATTATTATCATCATCATTATTATTATTATTATTATTATTATTATCATTATTATCATTAATGCATTGTCTACATATGTAGCATTCAGTGCTACATATGCCATTAAAGGCACTGCATGACACGTGTCAGTGCGTATAGTACACGTTATATTGTACCTATTGTGATTTACACTACACACGTATAATGCTTGTGGTGGGAAGACTGACTTTTCAGAGAACAAAGATCAGTGGGTTGAGGACCAATTGACATTAAGACTGTCCACTCTAAAGATAAAAGTTAGTTTTACTTAACTAACACCACAATGGTGAATCTAATATGATTGGAATATTTAACAAAACTCTCATAGGTACGAGTAGATATGCATTGATTGCTATTTGTTCTTTATAAAAATTCAGCGTCTTATTCTGTTTTTCGAAATTATTCATTGTAATCACAACTGGCTACATACGATCAGTGATATCAAATGAAAGTGCTCATGTTATCACGTTGTGAGAGTGTTACAAAAATGTATATATATTTATAAATTAGTAATCTCCAAGTCACAAACACTGCGAACGTAACGGAAATATATAAGGATCACTGTGTCACAAACACTACGTGGATACATTTTTTTCAGTTCACGCTGCCGTACTAAACACATGAGGGATTTTTTTCTCACAAATTTCAGGATACAAAGAGGAGTAAAAAAATGTAAGATGGCCAAAGGGAAAAGAACATGGGAAAATAAAGAAAATGGGGTTGGAATAGGAGAAACAAACTATACTGAAGGTGAGGAACCTACGCCAGGAGACGTTGAGCAGCTGCGGCTGGAGCCGTCATCCTTTCCCTGTACGCTTTAGGGACTGTTCGGGTAGGTAACAGTTACTGCTGGGAATCGAAGAGGAGTGCAGGATTCGAACCCACAACTAAACAAATGCGAGACCAGGAAGCACACTTCCAGTTACGCTATCGGCGCGGAGACTATACTGAACATAAGCCGGATTAAAAATAAACTGTACAAATGAATATCTACTGTGTCAAAGGTTGGTATTCTTAACCATATCCCGCTTAAGGTAAGGAGTACCCTTTCCTTTCTTTGACCTAAGGACATGAGGAGAAGGAAAGGGAAAGTACCCCAGAGGAAAGAAACGCTATTGAGTGCATTTCCGTTTAAGTTTCCCCTTTCGCTAAAATAAACGCAAACCAAAAACAAAGATGGCGTGAATTGGCCCATTAAATGCTTTGCCAAAAGCTTGTCAATATGAGAAGATCCTCTACAACTAGTATTTACTTAATTCTTTTGTCTCATTATGATATACAGGTTTCCTCTGTGTATCTCTCCTCAGGTCAAATTTGGTTTTTAATTCGCTAAGGTTTCTTGACTAGTCTATTTCCTGCTCCTCAAATTTTTGTCGTTATGGACTGACATTTACCAGCGCTTCTGTCCTTCTGAACAACTTTGCGCTGTTAACATGTGTCTATAAATCAATACATCTAATTGAATCAGAATTATTACGACATAGAAACACGGCTTGACTGGATCTCTCGACAACAGAAACAGATGAAGCTTCTACTGAAGGAAGAATCAAGTTGTTCATTTAAAGAGCAACAAGGCAGCTGAGTGAGAGAGTAAGGGGGAGAAGGGAGGACGCTTTGAGCTACTAAACAAGGACGTCGTTAACTTGCTCAACGAGCTCTCTCAACGATAGGGTCCCTGTGGGTGTCCTCTAGCTGGCTGGGAGAATCGTCCAAGAGGAAGAAGAAGAAAAAGAAGAAGAAGAAAGGGTGCTTCTGGATCTATGCTGGTGACACGGCTCGTCGGTGCAGTGGTACCGCTCTTGGCAACTAATTCAGTGATCTGAGTTCGAGTACCGCCCAGGGCTGAAAAAAATTCAGCATCGCTGCACTGCTAACCGGCAATCCAACTCGGGTGGATAAGGAGTCGTGTGTGTGTGTGTGTGTGTGTGTGTGTGTGTGTGTGTGTGTGTGAGGTCACAGCATTACCCATAGATCGGGCCATATTTGAGCTCTGAGTTCTCATCCGAGAGGGTAATAGCTCTCGATCACGAGTCCAATATGTGATCACAGAACGTGGTGAATCCAATAGAAAATACCCTGCAACTACCCTCGAACTGGGCTAAGGAAGCTTTCGACAGCTTCGGCTAAGACTGAGAAAGGAACAGAAGGATCAGAGAACCTTCTCGAAGTCCTCCGGGACAGAGAATCTTCCTTTTAGATTCCCCTAAGTCGGGCAAGAAGAACCTTCGTAGCTTCTGGCTGGCAGAAGCTGGCAGAGAGGGACGCGGGTCGACTTATCACTGATTTCCGTGAAGGTTCTCTTATCAAACTAAATAAAATCGCCTGGCGTTGGCCTGGAGAAAATCACTAAAACCTTACTCTAAATAGTTACTCCAGACTGCTCTTTGAC
>NC_134803.1:43064714-43077214 GCF_046742065.1 Oratosquilla oratoria | reverse complement strand
CTGGGGAAGCCCAAGTGTGAGATCTCCAAGAATCGTAATGTTTCAAAAATATGTAAAGCCTCACCCGGACGTAGACATATCCCAGCTGAAGATACAGAACGCTCTGTTTTAAAATTTTCACTGTTTCAATTTTTCTGTTCCTTATAAGTTCCAAAAGAATTTTAGAAATTCACTTTTGCCCCTTTCCTCCCAGCACAAATTCAGTTTTCGAAGTCTAGAAAGCTTACAAATGAAATCTATCACTAATTAATTTGCTGGCGTTTTTAACAGAATGTATACATATATATATATATGTATATATATATATATATGTATATATATATATATGTATATATACATATTTTTATTATATACATATATATATATATATATATATATATATATATATATATATATATATACACTTATATGGAAATAAACTTTCCTACTGGGATTCGAATCCTCGCCTGAGCGGCTTGTTTTTTATAGGACAAAGGCCGTACCATCGTGCTACGACGACCCTACTAGTTTAAGAATTAAAGTGCCTATCTGCGTAGATGTGTAAATAAGATTTTACGATAGTAAACTGGCTATCTACAAAGGGTGAGAATTATTCATGCCTCAGGACGACCAGAATCTAATATATCAAGTTATGCATCTAGAGTATACCATATCGTTTGATAGGTGAATCAAGTCTGACCTACAGTCGTTTCTACGACTGTGAGGAAAGCTCAGTTTCATCCGAGGTTGCATCATGCTATCTAATTGCATAATTTTTATATGAAAATTATATAGAAATATTTCACAATATATTTTAAGGTTTATTATAATGATTAAAAATCTTCACAAAGGAAAGAAACAGTATTATGAAATCTTGTTAGAGTTGTCTTTCATGCACGTAAAAAATATTGACCGTTTAAAAATGAAAGTCAAAATTTAGATGTACAAGTAACATCCAGAAACAAGGAAACAAGGTGTTAAATTGGTATGGTTATGGTGACGAAGTCAGACATCAGTTTTCGAACAAAACTTCTAGAAGGTTCCAACACAACATTAGATACATAAGCTTTTAACTTACTTGTTTGATAACCTAATACCATCATAACTTCTTTTGCCATGAAAAAATCGTATTATGTATTCATAATGCATATACAAATTTTGTATATTTTATATATTTTTCTTTTTTTTATGCCAAACGATTCTCAATGTGATTCTTTTCCACTGGGCTGAAAAATCAACTCAGTTATTTAACAAATATTTATGAATTTTTTCTTATGTGGGTTTTTAGGGTGTCGAGTTCGGAAGGAGAAGGTTTGAACATAAATGAGCACTGTTTAAGTTTCCTGAGATTTGATGATGATTTTTTTAACCTCAGAAGCAATAGTAAATGTGCTCATTAATCTCAAAAAGAAAAAGTATTAAAGTCGATTTCAAGAGGAATATGTGGAAAATCAAAGCAATATTCAACAGTGAATTTGAATATAAAAACATCATAATCAGTATTGGGAATCTTTGAGTTGAAGAGTATAGTTATTTAGGTCAACTGCTAAGACTGACGAACGACGATATCAGTGAAAGAGAATGATGTATCACAGTCGTTTGGAAAAAGTTTAGTAGATATTGAAGCGGAAGTTTTACAGTCATTACATAATCCCAGCTATGATCTACGGATGCGAAGATTTGTTGCTTATGAAGGCGATGGAGGACAGTGAAAAGACGAATGCCTATGATAACACTGAAGCACAAAAAAATATATATATTTTGTAAGAGAAAATACTGAATTTTTTTTAAAGACAACAAGGAACTTGAAGTAGAATTGGCCAGGGAAAGTAGCCAGAAAGGATGATATCAGATGGATCAAGTGTGTTACCGCTTGGGCGCCGCAAGATGTGCGCCGCAATCGATGAAAAGAAAACCAGACAGAAAGCTGGAGAGGCAAGTACGAATAAATAAAGTTGACAATAGCGCCGTAGCAGAGGTTAGCTCACTCGCGGGATCCCTGTAAGGGGTTGGGAGAGGCCTTCGTTCAGCAGTGGACTCGTCGTTCATTGTTGGTGTCGGGCACGACACACTGCAGGGGGTTGGAGCTGATGACATCTCTACTGACTCATCCTGTCTCTATCAGGTGCGTCATCTTTCCGTATTATCGGGGCGGTCAATCAACACCTGAGTTTGATTATCACAAACCTAAATAGGTGCACGTTTGAACAAGGGGGAGCTCACGCCAGGAGGCGCTCTACCTGCGGCCGAAGAAGGCGTGACCTTTGCCTTATCTCTTCGCACAGTCAAAGTACTGTACTTTGAATGGATATGTTTTCTGCCTTGTTCTCCTTGGACCGGCACTCCGCGGGCGTTTTATTTATTTATCTATTCATATATTTACTTATTTTTCGGTGAATGAATGAATGAGAGAATTAATTTATATACTAATCTATGTGTTTGTTTTATTCATCTATTCGGTAATTTATTTATAAATGTAATTATTTATCTATTTGTTTATTTTTATTTATCTAATTATGCATCTTTTATTTTGTTCTTTAATTTTAGATAAGGGAAAATAGAATTACAGGCAATAGTTGAGACTCGAACTCATGTTATGGTGGCTACGAAACAGGAAATAAAAAGAATAGATAAATGAAGAGATAAGATTTACAAGTATATAAAGAAATATAAGTAAGCAAGTATATGGATAAAAAATATCTAGCTAGAAAATAGACAAATAAATAAATGAAAAAATAAATTAAGAAATAGGCAAAATATGAATAAGTAGATAAATTCATTAATGAATTAATAAACGAATAAAATAAACAAGCGAATGACTGACTGACTGACTGAATGTTTCTGTATTTTTATATATTTATTTATTGTAAGTATATTAACGAACACAGAAACAAATACAAATATAAAATTAATAAGTCAAAATATACAAAACCCAAAATATTAATTCAAACTGAATCGTCTTGATTATGCAGTTTCTCGAGGAAGTATATATATCAAGTTCTACCCAACTCCAATATGACGACTCCCATTTAGCTTAATAAGATCACCTGCGGATTCTTAGAACAAAACCTAGAAAACCAATCACCATAGCAGTACAATGACCGTCCACCCACAAGCTAATGATTGTCCACAAGGATAGAAGCACCAGTAAACTACAATTCATAAGAACATGATAGGTGAGGAGCCAACGCCAGGAGGTTCGTAGCTGCAGCCGAAACCCTGTACTTTTGGACTGTTGCAGGCAATCTAACAATCGCTACGGAGAATCGGATTGGAATGCGGAATTAGAACCCATAATTAGACGTAATATGAGACCAACACGCTTCTGACTACGCCACCAGGAACTCCAGGTGGAGGATGCCTATGAAGAACTTCAGGAGTCAAGGGATGGGTAAGGCAGCAGAGACTTGTGATCAGTTTCGGGTACGAGACTCGAAGAAAACCAAGGAACGAAGAAGGTGGTCTAATGAAGAACTGATAAAGAAAATGTAAACAGTGTTGTTATAACAAGGAGAGCTTGGCGACCCCTCACCCAAGTCTGGGCCACAGCAGATAGGAAGACGCTGATAGAACAATTACGAGATAACACGATCAGATCTATGGTGTGGCCCTCCGTGAACTGCAGTCTTCTCGACAACAGCGAACAGTTGACCCTCTTTCAACTTCCTCTTGGTCCTTTGTCACCGGTTTTCGACCCCCTGGAAGTGTAAATGAAACAATCCCCCTAGTTAAGAGTACTAGATAGCTGTCTGCCTTCAGGAGACACCTTCGTGAGGTCTATTGGTTCTTTGCCTCCCCTCTCCTTCACCAAATTGATAGCTTCTCATCCCTTTTGTATTCTCTCGTCTTCAGTCTCCTTCATCATCACTTACAGCTACCACCACCCTGACCCACTACCACCACCACTACCACTTACAGCCACCCACAACCACACAGAGACACCCACAACTATCCACAGCCACCTGCCACCCGCCACCTGCCACCCGCCACCACCCACTACCTCATCCACTCGTGCAGTTCAAGACGAAGACTATACTGCGTCGTGGTCAGCAGCCGGGGCGATAAGGACCAGATAAGCTGTAGTTGTTGACTTGTTTGGTGGACTATTTATAAGTTGCGTAATTGTTTGTCACCTTGCGTCCGTGTTGAACTATTTTTATATTGTTGATGATTCCTTGTCCGCTACCTTGACTTCTTTCTTTTCTCCTCTTTTTTGTGGACTTTGGTCTTGATCCACAGACTCTTTGGAGGATTCTTCGACGGAAAAGGTTTCAGAATTGCCACTGGTCCTGTACATTCACATCAACTGCAGATGCAGTTGCTGCCTTCAGGTTCAGCTCATATTTAGTGAGTTTTTGGTCAGTGATATTTCTCATGTCTACCATACGTGCATTCCTGTTCTTTAGCATCCTGAAAACCACATCAACACTAAATCAAATCACTAAAAGTACACTGACTATCACTAGTTTTCCGTTGGTGGCCCAGCTTGTGGACCACTAAGAATCTCCATAGACCACATGTTAAGAACCACTGTACTAGATGTGAGCTGTGGCCGCCAAGATAGCTGCACCGTTGCTTGTTGTTGGATGACATCTTAAAACGGATATAAATTCAACGATGATGTATGAGGTCTTGTGGAAGCGGATGATGAAGATAAAGCTCTTGGATGGGGGAAGGTACAGGATCAGATTATCTTTGTTTAAAATAAGTATAAGGATAAGATTAAATAATTTTTATTTATGATTATACTATGAATGTACGGATTCTAGTTAGTTCTGGCTTAGGAATGTTATTTCGTTAATTATCTTTCAACTGCGCTCAGTGAACTAAATGCATGTGTTTACTGATATTACGTGGTGATTATTCTATTTCTTCTGGAGAAAACGCTTTTCACTCCAATAAAATGGCTTAGATACGTGGATTCTCATTTTTTTTTTTTTTTTTTTTTTTTTTTTTTTTTTTTTTAAGTCTTAAGGTTGTTTCGAGTTTCCCCATGGGTACTGATTTTTTCTATCACAGAATTTCGTAGAGGTAGTATCTTTCCGGTAAACTTTAAAAAACCTACAAAATTCTTTCTTCAAATCAAAATTTGCTTTGTAAACACATATGTAAGAATAAGCCAGTGGTTTGTGCAATTGTCAAAACAATATATATCCAGATAAAATCTAAATAATTTACAATGAAAACGCATGCCAACGAAAGGTGACCCTTGACAAGTCTGTGTGAAAAATAAACTTTAATTGACCTGAGAGGGATTCATTTTAGGCTGAATAAAATCGTCTGACATCACCTGAAACAAAATCCTTTAAGCTGCCGCATTTGGTCTATTGGCCAAGAAAAGGTTGATTCATGATGATTGAATCATTAGCTGAATCTGAAAGTTTGGGTATTACCACGTGCATTTACTTCTGCGAATACGCTTATTATGTTCAGTGTCTATGATGATGGGCTTCTTGTATACAACATCTGTTAAACCTACATCCTGGTATCTTACCATCAGTTTCTATACAGGTTTTGAATATATTTAATTCTGATACAATTTCTATTATCTATTTATTTACTGAGAGCTTTTCCCCCTTATAAGGGAGGTATCCAAGTCAGAGGCACGTACCTATTCCCACCCATTTCACTCCCTTCCCCCCCCCCCATCTCAGCTCTTCAAGGATGACGGGTCATCCCTGCATCCGCCAACCGCCCTGGGTCAAAAGCAATACAGCTAGACACAATACATAAATAATTTCTATCTATCCACAATTTCTATCTATCTATATACCAATAGGCTTCTTTCTCCTTATAAGGGAAGTAATCAGCCAAGGGATGCACCATTTACAAATCTGGACGAAAAGCTAAATAAGGAATGGAATATAATATTTTTTTAAATAGACTGTGACTAGGTTAAAATGAAAGTTGACTGCGTCAAGATAATTGCATAAATTGAAGATTGAAATACAACCACTTAGTTGCTAACACTAGCTAGTGGCAATGTTTTGTTTGAACTAGAAGTGGTGGGTGATGGTGGTGATGGGGTTGTTTTCTGGAACGAAAGAGTCTAAATGGAAGGTGTGAAAAAAAATATCCCCCAAAATATCTTGAAAAATTGGAAAGCATCTCTCGTAGAGCTTCGGGCATTCAAAACCGAAGCGTAGGTAACCTTGGGGTGGATAAAAAGTTCCTCATTGAGATATCTACTCGTACCATCTTATATAACATCACTGCAGTGTTGTTGACATGTTCTATATTTAATGACATTACGGCTTTAAGATGTGATGTAACCAATTACAATGAAAGGGAAACAACATAGACCTCTGATAGTGTTTGCAAAACCGACTAGGTTTTCATATATACATACATACATACATATACCAATTTTTTCCCCTTACAAGGGAGGTAGCCAAAAGACAAAGGCATAGAAACCACTCCCACCCATTTCATCCCCTACATACTCCGCTCCACTCTACCCTCTTCCCTCCCCCTTATCTTGGCACTAGGCTTTCAAACAAGGATAATCCTTTGCTACGGCAGTGAAAGGAAAAGGTTAGCAAGGTAAGATACTCCTGGTGGTGCAAAGGTGACAGGGAATAATAAAAAATCTTCAGGTCCAGATGACTGCGATGTGGAAACCACTAAATCTGACTATTCTTGATTGAAAGGCTTTGCTTGCCCAGTCCATAGAATGTCTTCATTGGGCGATTCCAGTCCTCACATTTCTTTAGCGTTGACTCTTGAACCAGACCATTGAAAATTGATGCTCAGATGGGGCCATGGCTTTCTGCAAACGTTAGCTCTTAAGCTAAACGTTTGAAAGTTTAGGTTGAGTACCGGCATCCCTGTTTTTGTTATATATATATATATATATATATATATATATATATATATATATATATATATATATATATGATTATTTGTACTCATCATTACTTCTTACTTTTTTTTTGTAAGATTGTTCTTCGCCACCAAAGGACTAGAAACGAGTTCCTGAACTTTGGCTTGAAGTTGTCCGGTCTCCATGAAACCCAAAAAGACAGCGTAACTGGAAATGTTGTATAGGAATATATGTAGCCTATATAGAAGAGGTAGGATAAAAGTAACCCTACAATTGAAAGAACAGTTTCACACTGAAAGCACAAAAGAAATCTCGTATGTCCGAAACTCCCAACTAATCTCCAGAGAAGGTTGTACGTAAGGAGAACAAGTCTGACGTCTAGGATCATTCTCAGTAGTGACGACCATTCTAACAAGATAGAAATCTTGCTACAGGATTCCTCCAAATCCTTACTGATCTCCAGAACCCCAACGATGAACTCTAGCGAAAGTTAGAAGTGACCTGGCTGGAAATACCAATTCAGCATCAGGTTAGGGAAAGGTTTGACAGTTACATGGTCACTATGATCCCACGATGTTCCCATGGCAACATACGAACTCGTAAACTGGGAACGAAGTAAGACCGTCTAAGAAACCTACCCCCTATTCACCAATTGAACAAACTCATCTGGACAAACTCATCTCTTCATATATACCTAGCTTTTATTCACTCCGGTTCACATGTAGCTCATAAATCTTTTAAAGGATACAACTCCATAAAAAATTTAGCATCCCTGGACGTAGAAACTCAATTTTCTAATGTTCCCGTAGAAGAGACCATATAAATTCTTGGAAATGTGCTCAATCATGGGCGCTTACCCTTCCTCTAAATAATACACAATCCTGAGGTCTTTCTCGCGTCCAATTTCTCGAGGAATTCATGTATTTCCCACACATTTATTTTCATATAATCCAGTTTTAGCTTAAATAGTCCATCTCAATGTTTCCAGCTTGCCATTTTCAATTTCATATAAAATATTAGGTTATTCTTATTTCTACATTCTTTCTCTTCTAATTCCTGTGTATTTATTCTGGTTGTAAATGTGTATGTGTGTGTGTGCATATGTGTGTATGTATATATGTGTGCGTGTGAAGACAAAGGAAGGCACTAGATTCTCATCGCCCTCCCCTTCCTCTTCCTCATTTTCTCTTCCCCTTTCTTCTATTCATCTTTCTCCCCCTATTCTTTCTCCTCCTCTTCTTCCTCTTCCCCCTCCTCCTCCTCCCCAGTTCCCTTGTTCTCTCCCCTCTACCAACCAACCCCTCACCTCCACCACTCCTTCCTTGAACAAGCTGCCATCACGTTAATAGTGATATCATTGGGTACAGCCGTACCCGCTCAGGCGTATTGGTGTGGGAGGAAGAGGTGGTCGTGGGGAAGAGATGAAGAGAGAGAGAGAGAGAGAGAGAGAGAGAGGGAGGGGGGGGAGACGAGGAGGAGACAGAGAAGGAGGGGAAGAGGAGAAGAAAGAAGAGATGGAAGAGGAGGACGAAAAGAATGAGGAGAAGGAAGAGGATGATGAAGAGGAAAAGGATAATGTGGGCAATTGAGTTATTGTGCATTGTGGAGGGTGAGAGGATGAAAAGAAGCGAAAAAATAATTATGCCACTAAAACAGGTGGAGAAGCAAAGTAGGGGGTAAAAGGAAGAAGAAGAGGAGTGTATCGAGGAAGAAGAAAAAAGCCAAGGAAGAAGAAGAAAGACGAGAGAGGACAACGAGAGTATAAAGGCGAATGAGGAATGGGAGGAGACTAAAAGCGAGGAAGAGAAGAAAAAACAATAATATATTAAAATAGAAATAGAATAAGAAATAGCTGGCGTGATGGAAAAAAGAATTAAGTGAAAGAAACGAAGTTAACTTTGTAGACTAAAAAGCTGAAGAGGAAAAGAGATTCAGATAGAAGAAAATATAGAAAACAGGTTTATATACGAGTGGAGAATAAGGAGAGGAGAAAAAGTGTATGAAAAAAAAGGAAGAGAGTAATACAGGATGCCTTGAGTGAGGTGGATAAAGAGAAGCAGGAGGATGACAAGAGAATAAAGAGCTGGAGGGGGGAGAAGAAAATGTAATGACACCCGAGAAGATTAAAAAGAAAAGAAAAGAAATAAATCTGCCCGACACTCCAGATTATATATATATATATATATATATATATATATATATATATATATATATATATATATATATATATATATATATATATATATATACATACATACCAAGGACCACTATTACACAGGACGTGCGCACCCGGATCCCTGGGTCCGCTAGCGGAGGCCATTGCTGTCTTTGTAACCTAACATTTTATATTGGACAAATATATCAAAACTAGAAACCTAACATTGTATATAGGACAAATATATCAAATATATCAACTTTTATAGTTAAATAAGAAACTATTTTTAAGGCACTGTTATGCTTTGAAATGCCAATTTTAGCCGGACTTAACACGTATTATTGTGTGAGGTTAGTGGACACCAGGGTTGGCGAGTTTTTTTTTTTTTTTTTTTTTTTTTAAATATAATTATTTTTTATTTAAATAAGATTTATTTGATTTAAATATATATTTTTTATAGATTTTAAATATTGTGGGATTGCTATCTGATATGCGATCTGATTGCTAAAGTACATTTTCAGCATATCAATATAAGGAGCAGTGTTATATAGACTTGCCACAAGTATACAAGGAACGGTATAAGCTTACATGTAGCATATATCACTGTGCAGCCCACAACAAGCTTCAACAAGATTCTTGTTGAAACTTGTTCTAGGTAAGCAGCTTCTCACTGAGTCAGTTGCTGCTTCGGAATCAACCAGGAAGGATGTCTTCTGGACCTGGCAGAGTGGTTCCTTCAGGCAGAAAAAATTATCCTGTCTGGAATTATTTTGAAAGAACTACCAACAACTTCTGGCAAAGGGTACCGAGCTAAATGCAAAGACTGCAGCCAGGAACTACAGGGCATTGTGTCAAGATTAAAATCTCACAGAGATAAATACCAAGGTCAGCCACAGCATACAGAAGAAGAAATTGATGACCCAGGTAAATAAATTTACTTATATTGTGTGCATTTCTCCCTTTTCATACGCAACTATATAAGTTTGGTGAACAATGGAGAGCATGTGTAATAAAAATGTTAAGGCCTAAAGAGATGATACTTCAATTTCATTACTTCTAAATTTGGGTAATGACTATATCACTATAATATACTGTATACACTCAACTTTGGGGCCTAGATGATTGTTTTTTATTTCATTCAACATTGTGTAATATATTTCATAGGTTCCATTGGAATTCAGCCCAAAGGAATTTAGCCTAACCTAATCCAATTAACCCATTATTTTTAGTGGTATTTAAAAGTGAACTGAATCCTGTGTGGACTGAATTCCAAGCCCACCTATTTCATATACTGTTAATTATTTCCAAATAATTTAGTGGCTTGTGTGAATATGATCATTATCCAAAAAAATAACTACTGTACTCAAAAGTAGCCTAAATCACACTGTATTAATTCATTTATTTATTCATTTATAAATTATGCAATATGCTAAACTTTTCTGTTTCCATTTCAGGATCTGTATCAACAGCTTCAATCCCTTCATCATCGGCTCCACTTGAATTATCTGCAAACCTGACTCCACCATTAAAAAGGTCACTATCAGACTCCACAGGCGCCACTTCTGCTAAATAATTTTCATCTAAAAGAAAGTCATCAACATCTGTGGACAGATTTATCATAAAAACTTCAGCCTCTCAAAAGGAAAATCTCGACAAAGAAGTTGCGAGAATTATATTTGCTACAAATTCACCATTTCGTCTTGTTCAGCATCCTCAGTTTCTCAAGATGGTTCAAAACCTGAGGCCAGGTTATATTCCTCCATCCAGAAAATATATTGCTGATAAGTACTTGGATCTTGTGTATGAAAAGGAATATAAAAGTGTACAGATGACCTGAATAATGAAATTGTATGTCTTTCAATTGATGGGTGGTCTAACATCCATAATGAGCCCATAATATGTGTCACTCTAACAACATCCACTGGTCAGATTTATTTAGTTGACACAATAGACACATCAAGGAAACTTCACACTGCTGAATATCTTCTACAACTTGTACAAAACTCGATCAAGAAGGCTGAACAAGATTTTGGTTGTCACATTGGAAGTGTTGTGACAAACAATGCAGCAAATGTCACCAAGATGAGAAAACTCTTGGAGGAATCAAGTGAACCTGAGCATACCGTCCTCACATACGGCTTATACCGTTCCTTGTATACTTGTGGCAAATCTATATAACACTGCTCCTTATATTGATATGCTAAAAATGTCCTTTAGCAATCAGATCGCATATCAGATAGCAATCCCACAATATTTAAGGGGACCCCCCGCCCAAAATATTTTTTTCTGAAGGATCTTGCTGATTTTTTCTGTGTGATATCTAGGTCTGAGGAAACCTTCACAGCATGAGTTTTATTCAGATCCGACTAGTAGTTTTGTATTTTGTAATAAAAAACGTAAAAAATACCATATTTTTGGGCTTCTTTCAAATCCTATCTCCTCTTACAATTTTTATTCGATGTCTTTCATTTTACAGCAAAAGAATCTTCTACATATATAAAAAACAAAATAGAAAGCTTTTTTTAATATCTTTGTTTAACGCCGAGGAAAAAAAATATAAAAAACATTATCGAAAAAAAGCAAAATTTTGACTTTGACACGTTATAAAAAAATTATTTAACATATGCAAAAAAACTCTCTATTTTATTTTTTGTCATTTATCTAGCTATTAATAGAGACCTCATATGCAAAAATCGGTTGAAAATTGAGGGAGGAGATAGACTTTGAGTATCAAAAACTTACATTTTTCAGAAATGAGTGTTAAAGTTTTTTTTTTCTTTAGTTTGACTAAATTTTACATTGGACCTCCTAAGACCCATTGAAAACAGGTTCCATTGTATTTTCATGATGATTTTGCATCTTTCAAGTAACTCGGGCACTTTGTACCCTCCTACAGTGTAGGGTATTATTCACTCAAAGTGAGGGTCTCATAAGCCGCCACCTCACTCTTTGTCGCAAAGTTTGAGTTCTTGGTCTAGAATGACCCAGCAAGGTAGTCTGATTGCTGAGATTCAGCTCTCTTTCTTTTCTTGGGTTTCCTTTCTGGTGTTGGAACAGGCTCTTGCTGCATCAGGTTTGAGGTTTGAGACTCTAAACCCAAGGTGTTGCAACAAGGAGGCATCCTTGTAGCCACTTGTTAGCAAACAGTTGTTTGCGTAGAGACAACTTGTCTGATATAGGTGTAGAGGACAGAGGATCAGGTGCTGAGGATGTGGATGTAGATGGAAGGGAGAGAGCTGCTGGAGGGAGTACTAGTGGTGGTGGCGGAGGTGGTGACAACAAAGTTGATGCTGGGGTTCTTTCTTTCTCCCCTTGAGTTGCTAATGTAGACGTTCTTATCTTCTGCAAGTGTGCCTTTTGTTTGGATAGCTTAGGCATGGCTAATATCTTCAAATATCTCTTCACTGAAAAATAGATGCGAATTTCACACGGCAAATTAGTGAATGCGGCAAGCTAACGTGTACATGTCCTTTATTTTGTAAGGCTCAGGCCACTGCCAGTCGTGCAGGCTGAACTTCCTCACACCACATACTCACGTGCATG
>NC_134803.1:43044714-43059714 GCF_046742065.1 Oratosquilla oratoria | reverse complement strand
TCAACTTGTGACTGACAAGCTCCTCGATGCGATAACATTACCGACACAACATGATAACCACGATAAATAACAGGGAACTGAGCATACACAAATATTAGGGCACTAATAGCAGGCTTTCTCACCAATGGAAAATTACAAAAAAGAAAAAAGTCACATACTCGTATACACTCATTCACATGCACGCTCGTGCATGCGCACGTGCACACGCACACACACACACACACGTACACACACACACACACACACGCACGCACACACACACATACACAATTGGAAAGTAGAGACAGGACTTCACGAGCGTTGCTTATTTCCTGTATACTGAAATAAGATGAATACAGACTGGTGCACACACAGGAACACGCACACACAAACACACAAAATAGCTAAGATTGATTATATTGGTGATTATGAGATATGTCGATTGAGAGCTGAAAATCCCCAGGGTCACCCATACTAACACGTCCCTTAAGGTAAACAGGGAAACTCCCCATAGATATATGGAGTATAGTCATAATGACTACGCAGACCACAGGGTACCCCATAACTGCATAAATTTCGCCAAATACATTGAGGAAGGTGACACCATAAATGCATCTCTCCAAGAACTGCGCCCCAGAAAAGTGAAACAATCCTTTCACAAGCTCTCAACGAATTGTAGACGGTATACGCCTAAAGATTCACCTGCATTGCCTTGAGTGCTCAACTGTAGTGTGCCACCGAATATTAGTAAATACTGTCCAAGTAGACCTAAGCCTTGGACACTGAAGAACCTGAAGAAATTAGAGATCTACGCATGTGCTGTAAGAACCCATACATATGTTTCCAACTAGAGAGTTTGATACAATTACTAAAAAACCTCGATGGAATATCGTGGGACTGATTGAGGTCCAAAGGAAGGTGGAAAAGATCTTGCAGCTACAAGACAGTCAGTCACCGCTTGTTTTACAGTCAAGATAAAGGGATGGTAAATCCTAATGGAGTAGTATTCGCGATTAATCGTGAGATTGCTGGTAACGTGTATCAGATAGGGTAGGTTAGATTGTGATTAGGATATACAAAAAAGCGCTCTAAATTAATTCATACCCATGTAGCAAATTCAGAGTTCATGTCTATGGTGATGCATATCAGGCGATGGATAAACTAAACACTAAATGCACGTTGGTACAGGGAAGGGCATGGCAGTTGAATCAGATGTGGGGAAGTTTTGAATAAGAGAAACGGAAAAGGTACGATGCTAGCTCATTTTACTGAGAGCTACAACAAAAGGATAAAGAACACTAACGTTCAAAAGTGTGTAGATTATAGATAAATTTGACAAAGTCCAAATGGAACAACAAAGGGCAAAAAAAAAAAAAAAAAAAAGACTGCATATCAAGAGACTACATGCTAAAATGAACCAAGGGTCACGAAAACGAAATTAAAAGGTAAATCAAAATTGGTTGGAAAGTTTTTGGTAAATATTGAAACCACGAAATGCTCTCAGTATAAATGCGTACAACGTAAGGTTTTAAACCAGGGTACTATCGTTCACTGTGCTAAATTCAATACAGCGGGTGAGATTGGGTTGTAGTGATACGTTCATCAAGATTGTTATCTATAACATTCACACTATAGCATTTCTCAAGTTGAATAAAATGTTTTGTCATATAAAGAACTCGATACAGTGCGTGCAAATGCTATGGACAATAGCAACCCACGTAGATAGCGTCTCATAAGATCATTTGATTGATTCAAAATTTATTTACATGGAATCGGAAGAGGCAGGAATTTTATAATTATACTGCGTTATAGTTGATCAGTTCCACTGGAACGAAGCTCAAACTGTCTTTGATGGACATATGATCACGTGAGAGGGATTTCAAGAACATCTGTTTTATCACCAAGAGAATAAATCAGATAACTGGGCAGATAACAGGAGGTATGTCAGTTGAACGATCCCTGAAGCCGAAGTTATCACTGTGAAACGCAGTGCTTAGGAAAGTAATTGCGAAGTTATCATGGCAGAAGTGAGGATTTACCTAAAGTTGACCGCATGTGTGTAGTGTCACTTTCACTAGTCACTAGTGGAATAGACATAGTAACCATGTAATGAGCGCTGAAACTATTGGCTGTTTTAAAAGAAGGTTAGGCAATTTCATAGATGAGGATGATAGGTGGTAATTCTTATGCTCTTATGCTCCCGTTCCTTGTCATATGCCGTTAAAAGTTATTGCACTTCTATAAACATATTTTGAACACCTAAAGCCTGTAGATCCGTGGCCACATAGAGCCCATGGGACATTTGTGGGGCACAAAGGGCTATAGGTGGCCATAGAGGACCACAGTGGGCCACAGAGGGCCACAGGGTTTCTTTAGTGGGGCCACAAACCAAAAACTAGTTGTAGTTAGTGACTATCAAACGATTCAGTTCAGTACTAAAACGGCCTTCAGGGTGGCTGAAGAACAGTAGTACATAAGTCTGGGATACGTGACGAAAACTAGGTTGAGAGTTCCTGGTTTAGAGGAACCTCTGGCACAGAAAGTGGTTTACGTAGTTGTAGTCAACTGAGGTCTCACATAAACAAAGAAAAAAAAATGAAAGATAAACAAATTCTCACGAAATACATGGGGATGCAGAAAGATTGTCAAAAAACCATACAGTTATAAGAAAACAATTACTCCCTAAATATAGACCCTATCTATACTTTAAAACATTGTACCTAAACGGACAACGACACATCAAATGACATAAATTCATCACGTCTCTTACTTGACCACAACACATGACCTCACTGTACGCAACACAGCGCACAACCTCGCTATAACGGACACCCTGACAGAAGTCCATAAAGACAGGGGAAGAGAGTGCATGACTGGTACTCTCTTAATGCATAACCTTCCAAGCTACGCCACCAAATAGCCCAGGCTAGGTTCACTATATCGAGGGTGGAGTGAGTATGCGAGTGAGGAGCAGGTGCTGCTGCCCAGAGCAAGCTCACCCTGCTGGTTCATTGCCACTCAATAGATTACATTAACTTGAGCTCCCGGACCAAGCGCTGCCCCCATCTAACTGCATATTTATGCATGTACGTTTGTGTATGTATATAAAGTAAATATACATAGATACATGTATGCATAGTGTAAAAAGACATACATGCATACATACATACACACACACATACATACATACATACATACATACATAAGTACACGCACATATATGAACATGCATAGATACGTGTAAACATACATGCATTCATACATATACATACATCCATCCATACATACATACATATGATACATTCATACATGCATACACTCATACATACAAATATACATACATATATATTTACATACATACGTGTATATGTGTGCACATACAAACACACACACACACACACACACACACACACACACACATATATATATATATATATATATATATGTATATATATATACATATATATATGTATATACACACATACAGACGTACATACATTTATACATACAGGCTACAGACGTACACACATATATACATACATACAACATACATGCATACATGTATACATACGTGCATGCATACATGCATACATACATATATGCACACATATATACATACATACATACATACATACAAGCATGCATACATACGCACATACTGTATATACATATCATAAACTAGTACAACAATTATCAGAACACTGACGATAACGAAGGTTCTAGAATTTTCGCTAGATTTTCTGGACGTTTCATCGCTTTGTGAACAACTTCTTAAGGTCTAATAGTATATATATATGTATATATATATATATATATATATATATATATATATATATATATATATATATATATAAATGTAAATATATATATATATATATAAATATAAATATATATATATATATTTATATATATATATATATATATTTACATACACACTGAATGGTTCCCAGTGATCAATTAATATCTTTTTCCAACCACATATCACTTTTAATTCCGTACCATCGCAAACGAGACTGAGAATCGCTCGAAGGTGGCATCCGTGGAAACTGAAACGTAGATGAGCCGAGGCTTCGAACCCAGCTAGCCCGTAACAAACCTACATTGACGTATCTCTATTGATAGCGTATTAGTTACACCAATGTAACTTTGTTACGGGCTAGCTGGGTTCGAATCCTCGGCTCATCTACGTTTCAATTTCCACGGATGCCTCCTTCGAGCGATTCTCAATCCTGTTTGCGATGGTGCGGAATTAAAAGTGATATGTGGTTGGAAATATATATATATATATATATATATATATATATATATATATATATATGCAAGAGTAACAACTGGGAACGGAAAACTAGACGACGCTGGGCGCTTTCGTGTAATACATCTAGTGCAAAGTACAAGGAAAGAAAGGATTACAAGAAAAAAAATATATATATTATACATACACAGAGGAATGCATGTATATGTTATTTTGATCCTTTTTTCCTTATACTTTGCACTGAAGATTAATATACGAAAGCGCTTTGCTTCTTTTAGTTTCTCTTTCTCAGTGACTCTTGGATAATTAAACAGAAGTTACTAGTGTTCCTCATTAGCACACACACACACACACCCACACACACACACACACACACACACACACACACATATATATATATATATATATATATATATATATATATATATGTATATACACATGTGGTGTTAAATACGATGGAAATCTCGGCATTGATGATATTTTTCTGAAGACTTTCAGTTCTTCAAAAGAGGCGTTTCTCCTCCTTACTTAAGGACTACAAGAATAAGGACTTCTTAGATATCCTGAAAGGAACCCCAGCCCCCGAGGAGAGTAATATCGCCTTGTTAGACGCCGAATCCCTATATACGAACATAGATGTTGATAGAACAATTGAATTTATCATCCAGAGAGTCTACCACAATGACAACACCCCCACCTTAGACATTCCTGAACACGCCCTACGCTCTCTTCTCCAACTGTGCACTAAAGAAGTACCTTTTAGAAGCCCAAGAGGACATATGTATGTACAAACTGACGGCGTAGCAATGGGATCCCCTCTTGGAGTCCTCTTCGCTAATTTCTTTATGGGAACAATAGAAGAAAAGGTCCTGTCTGAGAAGAAACCTAGTATCTACTGCAGATATATAGACGACATCTTCGTCAGGTTCAATACCGCTGACGAATTAGAAGACCTCCGCCAGAGACTCATGGAAGAATCAGGCCTCACCTTCACCATCGAAAATAGCATAAATGGCTCCCTTCCCTTCCTAGATGTACAAGTCTCCCACTCTGACTCTGGATACAAAACCAGTGTCTACGTCAAATCAACCAACAATGGACGGTGTCTAAATGGACAAAGTGAGTGCCCCGTAAGATACAAAAGGTCCACAATTAATGCGTACGTCAGGAGGGCACTCACCCACTGTTCAGACTGGACATCTGTTCACCACGAACTTGAACGGACCTCCCAAGTTCTCGTAAACAACGGTTTCCCTAATTACCTTGTAGAGAAAGCTATCAAGGATGAAGTCGACCGATGGTACTTTGGACATAACCCCGACACCTGCACCCCAAACAAGACACCCATAAAACTATTTTACAAAAGCCACATAACATCAGTTTATAAAACTGAAGAAAGAGTTATGAAAAACATCATCCGCCGCAATGTATAACTGATACCCGAGGAAAAATATCTCAGTTTTATTATCTTTTACCAGTCTAAGAAGCCTTCCAATCTTTTATTAAGAAATAACCCCTTCCCTTCCCCAGAGCTCCTCCAGAGGAGAAACGTCATCTACACGCATACATGTCAACACGAGGACTCTGGAACTCGTACTTCTTAAGTAGGAATAACGACCACTCGCCTCTCCAGACGCCTCACTTGCCACCTACAAGCAGGATCCATCAAAAACTACTACCTACACGTCCATGGAATTCCCCCCGGCGAGAGAACTTCTGGTTAAAGGTACCATAATCCTAAACCAGAATGATGATGCCCATCGCCTTTCACTATTGGAAGCTCTTTATATAAAAGATTTATCACCCTCAATCAACATCCAGAGTGGTGATCTCCTGACCCTTCCCTCCAGTAGGGACATTTCGCCACTCCTCCGTTAAGGCTCCCCACGGAGCGCCATGTATTTAAATGTTCAGCAATATTGTATTGACCTTTCCCAATGTTAGTTTTTTGTGTTTATAACCATGTATCAAAAACCATTGTATTCAGTTGAAAATGTAACAAGAGTTACGAAACGTCCTGCTAGTAAATAACAGAATCGACTTTATTCGTCTCCATGCCCTACACTTTCGGAGAATTCCTGTATTCCTTAAGTAAGGATGAGAAACGCCTCTTTCGAAGAATTGAAAGTCTTCAGAAAAAGATCATCAACGCCGAGATTTCCGTCGCATTTAACACTACATGCATTAGAGAAAAATTGCTGCCGAAATACACAAATATATATATATATATATATATATATATATATATATATATATATAAATATATGTATATGTGTATGTGTGTATGTATGTGTATACATACCTAGAGAGAGAGAGAGGCTACTAGGACTTCGTAACAACCTAAGTCTGGTGCATTTCTTTTTGTAATATGTCTTGTTTAGTCTTTTTTTTATGGGATCCGGGCCGGATAGCGACTGTCAAAACAGCGACAGTCATAACAGCGACTTCATAAGGGCGACGTAATCAGATGAGCGACTTTCAAAACGGCGACTGTCCTAATGGCGACCGCATTATAACAGCGACTGTAATAATAGCGACTTTACTATCGACCGGTCAGAATGGTCGCAGACTTATGTTTCAATTGCTTGTGTTTTCGTGTTTGTATTTACGCGTTCAGTTGTGTTTACTTTGTTAGATAGGTTCAGAATGAAATATGCTCAAAAGGTCGCAGACTTATGTTTCTATCGCTCATATTTATTTGTTTGTGTTTACATGTTTGTGTTCACTTCGTGAGATAAGTTCACTGAAGTGAATTTACTGGTCGGTTGCTCAGTCGTCGGTTTTTTAATTCTTTTAATAATATTTTTCTTTCAATAATAAGTAAATAATAATAGCAACATTTAGGATTGGCCGAAACGTCGTACCCTGCAGAGTTCTTGCCGAAACGTCAGTTGCTGAAACGTCTGTGGCCGAAACATCCTATATTCGATGCGCTCCCCTCCTGCATGCTCATAATGATGTTGAACTTCTGGACTGGGTTGTTCAAAATAATTTTTTGCACTATAGTGGCGTTGAATCTATCTTGACATTAAACATCATGGTAACACAGAGCGTTACCATGACTTTTAACATCAAGATAAACTAACGCCAGAATTAGTTTTTGAACAACCCAACCCTAGACTCCTTTGTATGATATGTTATCAATGTTAGGCAACTTTTTGTGTAACAATAACACCATTTACCTTAGTCCACACATGAAAGCTGTATAATTTTAATTTAGATAATTTGGTGCACTGTATAATTTCAATTTAGATAATTTGTTTCATAAATTCAATTTCGTTTTCACACAGTATGTGCAAAAAATATTGTCACTTGAAATGATATTTCTTTAATTCTTTTAATAATATATTTTCTTTCAATAATAAGTAAATAATAATAACATTTGGAGGACTGGCCGAAACGTCCTACGTCGGTTTTTTTAATTCTTTTAATAATATTTTTCTTTCAATAATAAGTAAATAATAATAGCAACATTTAGGATTGGCCGAAACGTCGTACCATGCAGAGTTCTGGCCGAAACGTCAGTTGCCGAAACGTTTGTGGCCGAAACATCCTACATTCGATGCGCTCCCCTCCTGCATGCTCATAATGATGTTGAACTTCTGGACTGGGTTGTTCAATTTTTTTTTTTTTGCACTATCTTGGCGTTAAATCTATCTTAACATTAAACATCATGGTAACACAGAGCGTTACCATGACTTTTAACATCAAGATAAACTAACGCCAGAATTAGTTTTTGAACAACCCAACCCTAGACTCCTTGTTATGATATGTTATCAATGTTAGACAACTTTTTGTGCAACAATAACACCATTTACCTTAGTCCACACATGAAAACTGTATAATTTTAATTTAGATAATTTGGTGCACTGTATAATTTCAATTTAGATAATTTGTTTCATAAAATTAATTTCGTTTTCACACAGTATGTGCAAAAATATTGTCACTTGAAATGATATATATTTCTTTAATTCTTTTAATAATACATTTTTTTCAATAATAAGTAAATAATTATAGCAACATTTGGAGGACTGGCCGAAACGTCCTACCCTGCAGAGTTCTGGCCGAAACGTCAGTGGCCGAAACATCCTACATTCGATGCGCTCCCCTCCTGCATGCTCATAATGATGTCGAACTTCTGGACTGGGTTGTTCAATTTTTTTTTTTACATTGTCTTGGCGTTAAATCTATCTTGACATTAAGCATCATGAACATCAAGATAAACTAACGCCAGAATTAGTTTTTGAACAACCCAACCCTAGACTCCTTGTTATAATATGTTATCAATGTTGGGCAACTTTTTGTGCAACAATAACACCATTTACCTTAGTCCACACATGAAAGTTGTATGATTTTAATTTAGATAATTTGGTGCACTGTATAATTTCAATTCAGATAATTTGTTTCACAAATTTAATTTCGTTTTCACATAGCATGTTCAAAAAATATTGTCACTTGAAATGATATATATATATATATATATATATATATATATATATATATATTTCTTAATTCTTTTGATAATATATTTTCTTTCAATAACAAGTAAATAATAATAGCAACATTTGGAGGACTGGCCGAAACGTCCTACCCTGCAGAGTTCTGGCCGAAACGTCAGTGGCCGAAACATCCTACATTCGATGCGCTCCCCTCCTGCATGCTCATAATGATGTTGAACTTCTGGACTGGGTTGTTTAAAATAAAATTTTGCATTATCTTGGCGTTAAATCTATCTTGACATTAAGCATCATGAACATCAAGATAAACTAACGCCAGAATTAGTTTTTGAACAACCCAACCCTAGACTCCTTGTTATAATATGTTATCAATGTTAGGCAACTTTTTGTGCAATGATAACACCATTTACCTTAGTCCACATATGAAAGTTGTATAATTTCAATTTAGATAATTTGTTTCATAAATTTCATTTCATTTTCACACAGTATGTGCAAAAAATATTGTTACCTGAAATGATGTATAAGTAATTTTTTTTAATTATTTTAATAATATATTTTCTTTCAATGATAAAAAAATAATGATAGCAACATTTGGAGGACTGCTGATGCGATAATGTCGCTGTTATGACAGTCGCTCTTATAATACAATCGCTATCATGTGGTCGCTGTTGTGATGGTCGCTGTTTTAAAAGAATCGCGATTGTGAAGTCGCTCTATTGACAGTCGCTGTTATGACAGTCGCTATTCGGAACCCGAGCCTTTTTTTATATATATAACTTGATGATTTGACGTTTCTTCGTATTTGTAGTAGCATTCTCCTTTATTTGCAAGAGGAATAAGCTTTGTTGTGCATTTGTTTATTTTTTCCTCTCTTGACTTGTTTTGTATAATGCTAACTGTCCATGGTTTCTAGGTTTGTCTATGTACATATATGTATATACAAACATACATACATACATACACACACACACACATATATATTATTTTTTCCTCTGACTTGTTTTGTATAATGCTAACTGTCCATGGTTACTAGGTTTGTCTATGTACATATATGTATATACAAACATACATACATACACACACACACACATATATATATATATATATACAGTATTTGCATGTATGTATGTGTGTGTGTGTGTCATTAAATAACACTTGCATTGAAACTTCATATTCGTGTATTAACACGCATACACACACACACTCACACACACACACGCACTCACACACACACACACACACACATATGTATATATAAATATATATATATACACACACACACACACGCACTCACACACACACACACACACACACACACACACACACACACACACACACATACAAACACACACACACATATGTATATATAAATATATATATATACACACACACACACACACACATATATATATATATATATACATATATATATATATATACATAGAGAGAGAGAGAGAGAGAGAGAGCCTACACGATCATTATTATTGCGCAATATTCCGTATTAGACAATATAATTGACAGTGTAGGGATGGTATTGACGATACACGTGTTTGGCCTGTACATTTGATGTCACAATATTTTACGTCGTTCTGAAATACCATTCCTACTCCGTCAATAATATTGTACAATACGGAATATTGGGCAATATTATTGATCATGTAACGCCCGGTTAAAGTCTGGACACACAGGCGTTCCCTCGGGTGTCTCTAATCTTTTAATTTTTATTGAGTACCCCTTCCCAAGCAGAAACAATGCTGTGCCTTGCTGCATTGATTCGACTCAGGGCAGTGGGCAGGATGCAGGAATGACCCGTCATCCACGAGGAGCTAAGATGATAAGGAGGAAAGGGTGGTGGATGGGAGTGGGTACTTGCCTTTTGACTTGGTTACCTCCGTTATAAGGGGGCTGAGGTGAGGGAAGCCCTTGGTATATAGGTAAATAGATAGACACCTTCCTCTTCAGCATACTGCCCCAGAAAAAGAAGTCAGTCGAGGGGGCGAAAGTCTGGTGAGCGAAGGGACCAGTCCACATGGCCAAGTTAGTTAGTTGTAAATAGTGATATTTCCTATGTGTCCAGTCATTGAGGACACTGTATTTCACTTCGATGAAGTTCTTCGGCAATTGACTTCGAGCAGGAGTGCCCGCAATTCTTCTCCTTTCGGAGCGTGGCCTTCTGAGAGGTGGGGTAGTTTTTTATTTATTTTATCTATATACTTATTTAATTAATTAATTTATTTTTCAATTTCTGGATACCATCTTGAACTCATTAGCAGGTGGTCATGAGTTTGATTCCCGGGACCCACTGCGGGTTTGCTGCGTTGGTTCCCGACAATTCTGGCCAGGGAAGGAGATGATCCATTGTCGGCAAAAGAAAAAAAAAAAAAAAAAAAAAAAAAAAAAAAAAAAAAAAATGCCGCAACCGACAGGAATTTGCCCAATCAGGGGTTTCTCACTTTCCATTGCGTGGGAGTGGGATGGTGAATTTAGAGGCATTAGTAATGCGTACGAAAAGATAAAAAGTACACGTGTCCTCAGGAGCCCGAAGAGCATTCAGCCCCCTGCAGCCGCGGTCATGAGTGTCAATGCAGTCACCATGCAGCCACCATGCAGCCACGTGCATGATAGGGAACTATTAGGTCTTTCCTGACTGTTGCCTGTGGGCAGTTTTATCTATTTATTTATTTATTAATTCATTTATTCTATTTTATTTATTTATGGGTCTACATTAATTTCTTCGTTTCTTTAATCACGGCGAATGGGTTTTTGGTCAAATGATCTGCAGCAGAAGTCGTGTTATAGAATTATAAAGAAAAGATGCATGCTAGTTCTATGTTGGGACTACGCTACATCTCTGCAGACTATAGACTCTTATAAAGATATTTGTGACTTGTACAAACACACGCCCATGATTATACACGTGACGTTTGAGTGCATTGCGTCTGTCTTGTGTGTGAATATGTATACATAGGCGCACATGCGCGCGCACACACACACACACGCACACACATTGTCCCTGCATAGGTAGCTATGTATTCACTTTTCACTTTGGTCTTTTGGATCACGTGTTGGACTCGTGATCGACAGCTACTTCCCTCCCGGAAGAGAGCTCACAGCTCGTAGGTCCGATCTATGGGTAATGCTATGACCTTACACACACACACACACACACCCAACTCCCCGCCCACGAGAGTCAGAGTAACGACCCGAAGCGCAGCGGTACCGAAATAATTTCGGCCCTGGGCAGGATTCGAACCGTAGTATTTGGTTCGAATCCTGCCCAGGGCCGAAATTATTTCGGTACCGCTGCGCTTCGGGTCGTTACTCTGACTCTCGTGGGCGGGGAGTTGGGTGTGTGTGTGTGTGTGTAAGGTCATAGCATTACCCATAGATCGGACCTAAGAGCTGTGAGCTCTCTTCCGGGAGGGAAATAGCTGTCGATCACGAGTCCGACACGTGATCCAAAAGACCAAAGTGAAAAGTGAATACATAGCTACCTATGCAGGGACAAATGCATGTACGCACTTATGCATGTATACGTGCATACATGTACGCACACACTCACTCTCATCCCCCCCCCTCTCTCTCTCTCTCTCTCTCTCTCTCTCTCTCTCTCTCTCTCTCTCTCTCTCTTTCTCTCACCCTCTTCTTCCCTATTCCCCAACTCTCTCTCTCTCTCTCTCTCTCTCTCCCTCCCTCTCTACCTCCCTCCTTCTTCTCTCTCTCTCTCTCTCTCTCTCTCTCTCTCTCTCTCTCTCTCTCCCTTTCTCTCACCCTCTCTTTTCCTATCCCCCAATATCTCTCTCTTCCTCCCTCTCTCTCTCTCTCTCTTTCTCTCTGACATATACATACACGCGCGCTTGCGGATACGCACACACACACACACACACACACACACACACACACACACACACACAGAAGAGAGAGAGAGGGAGAGAGAGAGAGAGAGGGATAAAGCGCAATTTCATTCAACTGAAAAGAAACACTTGAAATAGAAAACAGAGTCTTGACCTAACTTCCTTGAATCTGTCCCAAGATTGGATAAAATCACTTGTCGACCGAGAGGGCATAGCATGTCGTGGTAATCATGATTCGGAATGATGGTGAAGCTACTTTGTGATATCTCTTCATAATGATATTTTATCTTATATGAAAAGAAAAAGACTGATAGGATATCTCGGATCTATCTCGTGGTTCTTTTTTGTTTCTGTATTTTGTCTTGAAGGAGTTTCCTAAAGTGACACGTGTATCTTGCAAGAAGATATTTTCTGACTAATTGGTAAACGAAGTCTTAGTGTTGATATAAGGATACTTTTTATCAGATTACTAAGTTTTTATGGAATTGCAAATCTAGCAATGTTGTTGTTTGTCAATGATGAACACCTTTTACGATGATTTTATTATTTCAGCCTCTTTTGCTTCTCACTCTCGCTAAATATCATAGTGAAGCCAAATGGACACCTATGTTTAAGAAGGAGATGATAGGTACAGTGGTTAAGGGATGGAATAGACTTAGTAACCACTTAATGAGCGCTGAAATGTTTGTGAGAAGATTAGATAACTTATGGATGTGGATGATAGGTGGTAATGGACATGGAACTGCCTAGTGTAGGCCTTATGGTCTCTTGCAATCTTCTTTCTTATGTTATTATGTTACGTGGACCAGTGTACCAACTTTGGTAAAAATCAGTTCAGAAATTATTGCAATGAAGGAGACACTTTTTGATTGTCTACAAAGGATTACAAAGGCGGAGCATGCCGACAGGAGACCTTTTGATCCATATCTAGGTCGGATGCGAAAAAAAAATCATATTAATAATAAAATAATAAATAAAAACTATAATAATGTAAATAACAAATAAAATACATAAATAAATGCATAGGTATAGTTAAATAATAAACAAATAGGTAAATAGTAAATAATAATAAATTGACATATAACTAATAATAAATGAAAATCAGACAGACAAATGATAACAAAACAAAAACAAATAATATAAAATAAATTATAATCATTACAGCATCTTACTTAGGTATTTATCTAAATGATTCTTAAAGCTTCGAACTGAACTACATTGCACTACCTGTGCAGGAAGTTTATTCCATTCATTAACTACACGGTTGGCAAAGTTGTTTCTACCTACTTCCAAATTGAATCTATTTCCGGACAGTTTGAGACCACTGTTTCTTGTCTGATTCTCATTCAATGTGAAAATTTTGTCACTTTTGATGTTGTCAATTCCCTTTAAAATCTTAAAGACCTGTATCAAGTCACCTCTGAGTCTACGCTTTTTTAGGGAAAACAGATTCATGTGTTTTAGTCGATTTTCGTATGATTTATTTTTGATATTTGGAATCAGTTTTGTGGCTCGTCGTTGTACTTTTTCCAGTCTGTCAATGTCTTTAATGAGATTTGGTGACCATACGGAAACAGCATATTCCAAATGTGGACGAACTAACGATTTATATAGCTTGTTAATGAGTGATGGACTTTTGAAATCAAAAGATCGCGCAATCAGTCCCAGAATCTTATTTGCTTTCTCAGAGGCTGAAATACACTGCTTGGATGATTTGAGGTCGTTACTGATAATTACGCCGAGATCTTTTTCACTATCCACTTTTGTTAACGAATTTCCAAATAACTTGTAATCGTACTTACTGTTATTTTTACCTATGTGCATTACCTTGCATTTACTTGTGTTAAATTTCATTAGCCACTTTTCAGATCATTGCTGTAATTTATCTAAATCTTCTTGAATATCTAATTGGTTTGAGTGATCATTTGCCACTCCGCACAGTTTTGTATCATCAGCAAATTTGGAAACAGTATATATGAATAGAAGTGGCCCAAGAACGGAACCCTGAGGAACTCCACTTGCAACACTTTTCCATCCAGAAGTTTTTCCATTTAAAACAACTCTCTGTTTTCGACCATTCAACCAATTACTAGTCCAACCTAATAGGCTACCACTTATTCCATGCAAAGCTAATTTAGTAAGTAGTCTTTCGTGTGGGACGGTATCAAAAGCTTTTGCAAAGTCTAGATATATTAAATCTATATTGTTTCTTTTGTCATAATTCGAGATAACTGTGTTGTAGAATTCGAGTAAGTTAGTGACGCAAGAACGTTTTCGTCTGAAACCATGCTGGCTATCATTTATCAAACGGTTACTTTCTAAATGATGTTCGATAGCATCTCTGATGATAGTTTCCATTATTTTTCCTACGATTGAAGTCAAACTTATAGGCCTATAGTTATTTGGTTTCTTTTTTGTCACCTTTTTTGAATATGGGAGTAACGTTAGCTAGCTTCCA
>NC_134803.1:43024714-43039714 GCF_046742065.1 Oratosquilla oratoria | reverse complement strand
AATAGTAATAATGATAATAATAATGATAATAATAATGATAATAGTAACAATAATAATAATAATAATAATGATAATAGCAACGATAATGATAACAATAATAAACTAAAGTAAGATCAAATGAATTAATCAATACGTAAATAAATAAGTAGATGGCCCCCTTAGGGGTCCCCATGGCCCCCCAAGGTTGAGAACCACTGGCTCAGGTTCTCTTGACAGTGACCGCTCTTGACAGCGTTCGACCACGCTTTTGGTCTCAGACTCCTCCAGTCTCCTATCGCCGCTGTCTTATCTCCGATGGTCCCTTGGTCTCATGTCGCAAGACGTCCTAATCCCTTCTAGCTCGGAAGTAATATTGGGTATGGTCAGTGAGCCCGGCGACTCAGAAAGACGTGGCAACCTCTGTTGACGCTCTTGTGAGTCATTTTTTGGGTTTTGAACATAAGAACACAAGAATGGAGGAAACTGCAAGAGACCATAAGGCCTACGCTAGGCAGTTCTATGTCCCTTACCACCTGTCATCATTATCCATAAAGTTATCTAATCTTCTCCTGAAACAACGAATTGCTTCAACACTCACTACATGGTTACCAAGTCTATTCTATGTTTTAACCACTCTGTAAGTAAATCAATTCTTGCATATTTTCTTGTTAGATCTAAATTTGAGTCTCACTACATGGTTACTGAGCCCATTTCATTTCTTGGCCTCAAAGGATCACAAAGGAAGATTATACCGACAGGGGACCTTTTGGTCCATAACTAGGTCGAATGCAAAACAAATAAAAATAAATAGATAAATAATAATAACAATAAATGAATAAATAGATGAAATAAATAAAATAAATAAATGAAATAAAAAATAAATAAATATGAAATAAAAAAATAATAAATAGGTAATGATGAATAGTAACTAAAGATATAAATAGTAATTAATGATAAACAGATAAATGATAAATAATGATAAATAGCCAGATAGTTGATAAACCATGATAAATAATGAATAAATGAGTAATAGAAATAAGCAGATAAATGACAATGAATAAATAATAACGAATAGATAAATAGAATAAGATAAATGACAGGCATTGCAGCACATTGCATAAGTGTTTATCTACATGACTCAATCTTCGAACTGCACTATATTGCACTGCCTCTGTAGAAAGTTTATTCCATTCATTTACTACACGGTTGGCGAAGTTGTTTCTACCCACTTCCAAATTAAACCTACCCCCTGACAGTTAGTGACCATTATTTCTTATTTGATTCGCATTCAGCGTAAAAATTTCGTCACTTTTGACGTCAGTTCCCTTTCGAATCTAAAAGACCTGTATTAAATTACCCTTGAGTCAATGTTCTTTTAGGGAAAATAGATTCATATGTTTTATTCGATTTTCGTACGATTTTTTCTGATATTTGGAACCAATTTTGCGTCTCACCGTTGTACTTTTTCCAATATGTCAATTTCTTTTAACCTGATTTAGTAACCACATAGTGAGCGCTGAATCAATTGGTTGTTTTGAGCGAAGATGAGATAACTCTAGGGACAAAGATAACAGGTGCAATCTCCTCCATTCTTCTGTTCTGAATGAAATCACCTGGCAGAAGAAATAAACATGAATGTCGAGTAAGGAACCCAAGGGGAGAAACGTTAGTAGAAACACTGCCATAAGAAGGGTCAGTTTCCCACTGTTGATGGTACGATATGTCCTTGGCGATGATCCATCCACTTATTTTTGTTTATTTATTAGTCCTATTTATTAATTTATTTACTTATTTGAATATTCATTAGCTAATTTATTCATCTATGTGTTTATCTATTTTGTTTATAATTTTACTTATTTCTTATATATTGATTTATTTAACCATTGATTTTATTTTCATTCATAAATTAATTAATATATTATAATTTATTGACTTATCTACCTAATTATTCGTGTATTCATTTTTATATTCATTTATTCATTTCGTTTGTATGAACGGTGCAACATTGACGGATAAAAGGTTAAGACTTGGGCAGTGATAACGCCACGCTGACGACAACGCAGCACAATATTTCGTCAACATCCAAACATCTATGGGGAGCATCGTGACTGAACAGATAAGGGACGGGGGGGGGGAGGAGAAGGGAGGGGGCATGTGTGGGGAGAGGCAGACTGAGTGGAGGAGGGTGCGAGTCCCGGTAGAGGGTCAGCGTGCTGGCATACCTAGTCACCTCGCAGAGCAGGTGGCAGCAATACATTGTTTCCTTCATTTGAATAAAATCGCCAAGAGTCAGCCAGAATGAACACTGCAGTTGACAGTGTTCCGGTGAAGTGTGATCAAAGTGAGTGAAGTTGGGTGATGCTGCTGAAGTCTTTGGGGCTAATGCTAGGGAATGTGCACGCGCACGCACAAGCACAGGCAGACACGCACACACACACACACACACACACACACACACACACACACACACGCGCGCGCGCGCGCGCGCGGAGACATGGAAACAGACAGATAGGCAGAAAGACAGACAAATTGAATGAGAAACTGATACAGTCAGAGGGACTGACAGAAAGACAGATAAACAGGCTGGTAGACATGAAAATAGATACCCAGACATACACACACACACACACACACAAACACACTCACACGCATAGACACACACACACACACACACACACACACACACACACACACACACACACACACACATACGCGCACGCACGCACGCACGCACACACACGCACATATATGTGTGTATATGTGTATATGTATATATATATATATATATATATGTATATATGCATACAAAGCTTTTCTAGACTTTGCAAAAGCTTTTGATACCGTCCCACACGAAAGACTACTTACTAAATTAGCTTTACACGGAATAAGTGGTAGCCTATTAAGTTGGACTAGTAATTGGTTGAATGGTCGAAAACAGAGAGTTGTTTTAAATGGAAAAACTTCTAGATGGAAAAATGTTACAAGTGGAGCTCCTCAGGGTTTCGTTCTTGGGCCACTTCTATTCATAGTATATATAAATGATATAGACCATGGACTAACATCTACTGTTTCCAAATTTGCTGATGATACAAAACTGTGCGGAGTGGCAAATGATCACTCAAACCAATTAGATATTCAAGAAGATTCAGACAAATTACAGCACATAGGTAAAAATAACAGTAAGTACGATTACAAGTTATTTGGAAATTCGTTAACAAAAGTGGATAGTGAAAAAGATCTCGGCGTAATTATCACTAACGATCTCAAATCATCCAAGCAGTGTATTTCAGCCTCTGAGAAAGCAAATAAGATTCTAGGATTAATTGCGCGATCTTTTGATTTTAAAAGTCCATCACTCACTAACAAGCTATATAAATCGTTAGTTCGTCCACATTTGGAATATGCTGTTTCCGTATGGTCACCGAATCTCATTAAAGACATTGACAGACTGGAAAAAGTACAACGGTGAGCCACAAAACTGATTCCAAATATCAAAAATAAATCATACGAAAATCGACTAAAACATATGAATCTGTTTTCCCTAAAAAAGCGTAGACTCAGAGGCGACTTGATACAGGTCTTTAAGATTTTAAAGGGAATTGACAACATGAAAAGTGACAAAATTTTCACATTGATTGAGAATCAGACAAGAAGCAATGGTCTCAAACTATCCGGAAATAGAAACAACTTTGCCAACCGTGTAGTTAACGAATGGAATAAACTTCCTGCACAGGTAGTGCAATATAGTTCAGTTCGAAGCTTTAAGAATAATTTAGATAAACACCTAAGCAAGATGCTGTAATGATGATAATTTATTTCATATTATTTGTTTTTGTTTTGTTATAATTTGTCTGTCTGATTTTCATTTATTATTAGTTATATGTCAATTTATTATTATTTACTATTTACCTATTTATTTATTATCTAACTATACCTATGCATTTATTTATGTATTTTATTTGTTATTTACATTATTATATTTATTATTTATTATTTTATTATTATTATGATTTTTTTCGCATCCGACCTAGATATGGACCAAAAGGTCTCCTGTCGGCATGCTCCGCCTTTGTAATCCTTTGTAAAGTTTAACCGCGATTAATTTAACCCTTGGTTTCTGCATTTGTTTCCCTCAGGTGAATAATATCACCTGACAATAGTAAATGGACTAAGCTCAAGTCGAATTTGAGGCCAAAATTTTAACCCAAACAATGAAGAAAATCATCCAACAAAACCTAGATTAGAAAAGAAGAAGAAGAAGGAGGAGGAGGAGGAGTAGGAGGAAAAGAAGAAGAGGAAGATAAACAAGAAGAGGAAGAAGAAGGAAGAAAAAAGAAGCAAAAAAAAGGAAGAGGAAGAAAAGGAAGAAAAGGAAGAAGAAGGAGGAGGAGGAAAAGAAGAAGGGAAAGATAAACAAGAAGAGGAAGAAGGAGAAGAAGGAAGAAAATAAAAAGGAAGAAAAAAGGAAGAAGAAGAAAAGAAAGAAGAGGAAGAAAAGGAAGAAGAAGAAGAAGAAGAAGAAGAAGAGGAAAAAGAAGAAGAAGAAGAAGAGGAAGAAATGCTCACCCAGCACAATTTCGAGGGCGAAGTAGATCCAGAAAAATCCTGATTCGAAGATAGGTTCTGTAACTTTGCGGACCTCGAGGGTCTGAAGGTGAGACTCTCGCGCGCTATCAGAGGAGGTGATGATGACGTAGTCGCTTACTGTGGCTGAGAAATGAGGTTATTCGCGTTGGACCTTGGTCATCCTTATCATTGGGTCTGACAAGGAAAGGTGGAGGGCGAGCCTGAAAGTGGAAACACATGAACCACTGTATTACACAGGTATAGTCTTGAGTTTTGACCCACCTATGATATAAAATTCAAATTCCTTGTCTGGTAATTTTTCTTTTTAATATATTTCAAAAAATTACTCAAAGGTAAACTGAATACTGCCTAGGAAAATGTATCACGGAATCAGATTAAAGGAGAGGGAGAGAGAGAGGAGAGAAGAAGAGAGACAGGCAGAGATAGGGAGAGAGAAAAAGAGATACTTGCACTTTTCGGTACAAATAATACCTAATAGGGTGTATATGTCACCACTGACAGAACATTCTTGTGATTATTTTTGTTCTTATTTCTGCCGGTAGACGGTTTTATTAACTTTAGGGAAACTTCATAGCTCGTGCAGAACGGACTAATCTCGAAGTTTCAAGATTTGTTTAGATAAACATCTAAGCAATATGGTGTAATGACTGTCATTCTCATTTTATTTGCTTATTTATTTATTATTATTATTTAGTTGGTTATCATTATTATCATATATGTTTACTTTCTATTATCTATTTATCATTTATTATAAGTTATCATTATCTATCTGTTTAATTTTTTATCATTATATATTTATCTATTTTATTGATTCATTTACTTATTTATCTATCTATTATTACTTTTTGTGCACCGGACCTAGTTATGTACCAAAAGGTCTCCTGTCTACATGCTCCTCCTTTGTAATCCTTAGCAATCCTTCATTTATAAATGATTTATGATACTAAGAAATTCTTCAGATACAATCGTTTTTAGTTCTGTCAGTGTTGATGATATTGTACATAAAAGGTGACTCTGAAAGTGATTAATTCTTTATCATATATTTTAGAAAATCGTAAATACATTTAAACTATATATAACTGAAGCTTCTCTTCATCAGAAATAAACAAATGAATAAATACATAAATAAATAAATAAATAAATAAAGGAATAGATATATGAATAGAATAGATAAGTAAATAGATAAGCGAATAAATAGATAGAGACAAATAAATGAATGAATAGATAGATAAATGCAAGTGAAAAAATAACATTTAGATAAACAAAAGAATAAATCAATAAATAATAAATTAACAAATAAAGCACAGTAGGTGGTAGGCATGTGTTTAGTGCATATAGAAAGGAACCTAGGTTCTAAAAACACTTGACCAGTGTCTAAGGTAAGGATGATTTCAGTGTCTACATATAGTAATTCTAATTCTAGAATGTGTCATTCTAATTCTATATCAGTTTGCTACTTTAGTGCGGGAAAGTGTCTTGCTTTAATCCAGTTGTTCTCACCCTGGGGGGGCTATAGAGGGCCCCCAAAAGGAACCACGATAAGAATTTAGGGTGGCCATGGTCTCCTGTTACAAATTATACATTTCTGTATAATGTGAGGAATCTGAATATAAAAGAATATTCCATCACTCTGTCCTGGCAGAAGAAATATAAAATAATTGTGATTGTCAACTTTGTAATAAAACAAAGAGTTTATCTTCATCAATATATTATAATTGATAATATTGTTGTTGTTGTTATTATTATTTTCATTATTATTATTATTATTATCACTATTATTATTATTATTATTATATTATTATTATTATTATTATTATTATTATTATTACTATTTCTATTATTTTTCTATTATTGTTATTATTATTATATTATTATTATTATTATTATTATTATTATTGTTATTATTATTATTATTATCACTACTACTATTATTATTATTATTATTATTATTATTATTATCATTATTATTATTATTGTCATTATTATTATTATTATTATCATTATTATTATTATTATTATCATTATTATTATCACCATAATCATCATCATCATCATCATCATTAATACTGCTTTTTTATTGTATTTTATTGTATTTATTTTTTGTATTATTACTTTTTTACCTTTTATGACAGAATGGGATTTGGGAGAAAAAGGAAGGAGGAGCCACACGAATGTTGAGAATTTATGACAGGGGTTGAGAACCACTTGCCTAACTTGGATGAAATAATTTGAAAGCAGCCAGAACAGTCTGTAAAGTGCGTCTTCGTTCAACAAAAGGCTCGTTATATCTACCGCCAGGCGATTCTACTCACACGAAGGACTCATTCCCAGGATGGAACGAGTCTAAAACTATCCGTGGTGAGTTACATGGGCTGTATCAACCCACAAAGGATAGACAGGCGATCCTGCATTGAAGAGACCATCCCATTGTTACACCAGACGACTTTATTCATTTGTAAGCGGACTTCAGCACGAAGGAAGTCCATGTGCTGAAGCCTAAAGTACATATATGCTGAGTGCAGCTTAGTGGAGTCAGCGCATCTGTCGCTGAATACAAAGGTCGGGAGCTTTGTGATTGACATGTGATTAGATTAACATCGAGTCAGGCCCATGGGATGTAGCGTTATTAATATGTTCATATGCACGTATACATACGTACATACATACATATATATATATATATATATATATATATATATATATATATATATATATACATTATATATATATGTATATATTATACGTATATATATATATATATATATATGTGTGTATATATATATATGTATATATATATGTATGTATATATATATATATATATATATATATATATATATAAAATGTGTTAATACAAAAATCCATTTCGAAGAATATGAAACTTACGAAAGAAATTAGTTATCAATTCGTTTTTTGTCATATTTTAACTGAACATGATTGAGAAAGACTATCATGCCACGCTTCACGAATATATATACATACATACATACATATACCAAGGCTTTTTCCCCCTTACAAGGGGGGTAGCCAAAAAGAAAAAGGCATAAAATCATTCCCACCCATTCCATCTCTGAATACACTCCACACCCTCCCTCTTATCTTAGCACCTCCTGAATGACGGGTCATCCCTGCACCTTGTCCACTGCCCTGGGTCAGAAGCAGTGTCGCAAGACACAGCACATCCACAGCAAGGCCGCTTCATTAAATCGGCGACCCCCCCTCTCCGTCCCCCCCATTGCCTAAAATGAGAGGACAGGGGAAATTCCTAAAAGAATAAGAGAATAAATGAATATATATATATATATATATATATATATATATATATATATATATATATATATATATATACGAGGTCTGTTAAAAAAATACGCGGACTGTTTGAATTGCGCGGCTCCAGTTGGTTCCAGGGGAATCCGCTTGGTGTCGCTAGGTTTGCACAGATCAGCTGATTACGACGCCATTTCCCGATTGCAGATATCTTTTTCTGTGTATTAGCTACGTGGTTTTTTAGTGAAGTGTCATTTTTTCGTTTGGCGGATTTCAGAATGAATGACGTGAAGGAGCAACAACTTGCTGTGAAATTTTGTATTAAATTTGGAAAAACTGCGACTGAAACCTATGCTTAACACGACTTACGGTGATGTCGCTATGAAGCGTACGGCATGTTTCAAGTAGCATGAGTGTTTTAAGGATGGTCGACAGTCCATTGAAGATGATGGGCGTCCTGGATGTCCTTCCACGTCAACCGACGACCCACATGTCGAGAAAATCAACACGCTGGTGCGGACAAATCAACGTCTGACTGTCAGGGAGCTTGCTGAAGAGTGTGGGATATCAGTTGGATCTTGTTACGAGATTTTGACAGAAAGATTGAAGATGCACCGCATTGCTGCGAAATTTGTGCCACGCCTGATGACGGACGAACAAAAAGCCCATCGCGTCCAGGTTTGTCAGGAACTGCTTGATCGTTCAGGATCATAACAGGTAATGAATCGTGGGTTTTGACATTGAAACGAAGGTCCAATCGTTCCAGTGGGTAAGTGAAACATCCCCCAGACCCAAAAAAAGCTCGCCAAGTTCGATCAAAGGTCAAGGTGATGCTGACATTTTTCTTCGGTGCTAAGGGTGTTGTTCACTACGAGTACCTCCCCGAAGGCTTCACAGTGAACCACACTTACTACACTGAAGTTCTGAAACGTCTGAGGGACGCCATCCGTCGCAAAAGGCCAGAAATGTGGAGGAGTGGCGACTGGTTTTTCCATCACGATAATGCTCCAGCCCATTCAGCCCTCAGAACTCGTGAGTTTTTGGCCAAACACTCGATCATTGTTCTTCCCCACCCCACCCTGCTCACCTGACCTTGCTCCTAGCGATTTTTTCTTGTTCCCCAAACTCAAAAGACCCTTGAAAGGAAGAAGATTTGAGACGATTCCCGAGATTAAGGCAAATGCGACGAAGGAGCTGAAGGACATTACAAAAAAAGCGTTCCAGGACTGTCTCAACAAATGGAAACACCGTTGGGATAAGTGCTTGCGTTGGGGAGGAGAGTACTTAGAAGGAGACCCAGATCTGTAACTTCTGAATAAAGTACATTTTGCTTTATGACGCCAGTCCGCGTATTTTTTTTTTTAACAGACCTTGATATATACGCGAGGGAGACACGGGTGGTGGATGGGAATGGGAGTGGGTGCGTGCCCTTCACTTGGCTACCTCACGTATAAGGGAGAAAAAGCCCTTAGTATATAGATAAACAAGTAGATTATTATCATTATAATTTTTTTGGTTGTTGTTGTTATTATTATTGTTATTATTCTAATCATTATTTTATTATTGTTATTATTATTATCATTGTTATTATTATTATTATTATAATTATTATTATTATTATTATTATCGTTATTATTATTATCGTTATTATTATTATTATTATTATTATCATTATTATTATTATTATTATTATTATTGTTATTGTTATCATCGTTATTGTCTGTAGTAGTAGTTGTAGTAGTATTACATAGTGATTATTACATATTATAGCTGTATCATATTTTCCTTACTAGAGTTCGCTGTTTAATGAAAAAAGTTCATTGTGAACTTATTCCTAGGTTAGTATTTTAGAAGTAACATATGTTTCTACCAAAAACATTTTACAGTTGTGTGCTTATTACAAAAGAGTTGAAATTGGTTCAAAATATTATTAGATTGGAAAAAAGTCTTTGGGAGGAAACATTTGTAAAGATGAAACTGTTAGTTTTGAAAGACTTGTTCGGAGTTGTTTTTTGGCGTGGATATCCGTGAGATGGATTACGAGTCATGCAGTACATTTGATATGTAGATATGAGACATGTAGTACATTTAATATGCAGATACGAGTCATGTAGTACATTTAATATTCAGATACGAGTCATGTAGTACATTTAATATGCAGATACGAGTCATGCAGTGCATTTAACACGCAGATATAAGCAATGTTGTACATTTAACATGCAGATACGAGTCAAGCAGTACATTTAATACGCAGATGCAAGTCATGCAGTACATTTGTCATGCAAATACGAGTCATACAGAACATTCAACATCCAGATACGAGTCCTGCAGTACATTTAATACACAAATACAAGTCATGCAGTACATGTAACATGCAGATGCAAGTAATGCATTATATCTAACATGCATATACAAGTCATGCAGTATATCTAGCATGTATTTACGAGTCATGCAGTACATTTAACATGCAGATACGAGTCATTGATACATTTAACAAGCAGATACAAGTCATACAGTACATCTAACATCCATATAGAGCCATGCAGTACATGTAACATGCAGATACGAGTCATGTAGTACATTTAACAAACAGCTACAAGTCATACAGTACATTTAACATCTATATACGAGTCATGCAGTACATTTAACACGCATTTACAAGTCATGCAGTACATTTAGCACGTAGATGAAAGTCATGCAGATATGAGTCATGCAGTACATTTGTACTTCCACGCCTTTCATTTTATTAAGTTCCTTCTGGGCCTTGCGTGACTCTGTATACAGGGCTTCCATAGGGAACCTCATGACCATCCGGGGTTATCAGACTGGGCTTCCAGGGGCTTCGCCAGCGCCAGCAGTTGAGAGTTCGTTTGAGTAAAAACGAATTCGGTTACGATGTTTGATTTTTCAAATCTCCAAATATCAAATTATCTTTCCGATATATATATATATATATATATATATATATAAATATATATATATATATATATATATATATATATATATAGCAGAGCTGTATGATGAACTAAGAGATTGAAAACCTATACGAGTGTTAGACATACTGTTGAAATATTCTTAGAGAAAACTAGATTTTTGTAAGCGAAGTCATGTTCTAGTTATTCAGATGGAGGTTGGAGGTACGAGTAGAATGTGGTAGGAAAAATATTCTAGTGTGATAATCCTTATTCAGCTTCATTCATAGATATTACAGTGGTCAGTACATTTGGCATAGTTGTAGCGGGCGTGTTTCTTTATGGTAAATGATTACCTTAAAATAATCACGTAATTAAACAATGATAGATATACGTAGGATGCATCTTCATAGAAAAGAGGTTACGTGGTACTTATAAGTGAATACACATATCATCTTCTGCATACGTATGCTAACAGTTCGACCTTTGGACCAACTTATTTGGCAAGTCCTGCGGAGACCAGAGTCCAAGACTTCAGAAGCTTCGGGGAGAACGCCGCCAAGCTCTTCCCGAAGTAGTCGTCTCCGAGGTGCTCCCGCGCCAAGATGGATTTTGTAGTTCATCAGAGATAAACAGCGCTTCTATCCTTGGAGAAACTACCGCACCGAAGGGACGGAATTATAGAGAGGTTGAGGGAGGGTTAGTGCGTATTAGAAGTGAACAAACTTATTTCCAGTGGGGTGTTAGTTTTAATGAAATAATACTTCGCTACCCTGGTCTGTAGGGGTGTTACTAAGGTCCTAGGATATTGATTGCATGAGTCTTATGCTGTAAATACCCCATATGAAGGAAGAAGGATATTTTTCAGATACGATCCAATACTGGGTACCTTGTGAACGTTGGAAACATCATACTAATCCTAGAAACGTTTGGGAATATTTTTCTGGTCCTGCAAACGTTTGGTGGGACTCGCGAGGAGGGAGAGCTGCTCCAAACCTTTGGAGGCATTACCTGGACAACTGTGGACACTCAAAACTGACCCATCGAAACAATGTTATTAAGCATTTGATAGAAATTCTTCATACAGTGTGCTCTGGTGACGTAATCGGAAGCTTGTTGGACTCGCATTCGCGTAGTTGTGGGTTCGAATCCCGCACCCTCGTCCAATTCCCAGTAGTGAATGTTACCTTATCCATCAGTCCCCAGAGCACATAGGGCAAAGGTGACAGCTTTGGCCGCAGCTACTCAGAGCCTTTTCTATTCTAAAATCACCAAAGGCCTTGGATTTGAAACCTTGATTAAAGTTGGGTACTTTTCAATGAGAGTCACACCCCGAAGTACGCGACTTCAGGCACGTTTTCTGAAAGTCCCACCTCACTTAGAACCTTGACATAAGGACACACCTACTTTACACTTCACACTTGTCTCCAAGCAGGGCAGATATCGACTGATAATGTATTTTTTAATCAGTAATACAGAGGTATTAGGAGGGTTTTCCAAGAGCATTATGGGGAGATTACATATGACCGATGCAAGACGATGAAGGGTAACCTCGATAGAGTGAAGTTGTTTGTTCGTTCTTCGGGTGACGAGTGATTGTGGGTTTTTACTCACGTGATGGCGTTTACTCTACATACACGTGAGAGGTATTGGATTTTTTTTAATAGTATGGAGGGGAGTTCTCTCTCTTTTTTAGATGGTACGGCGAGGAGTCTTCTCTCTCTCTCTCTCACTCTCTCTCGCTCTCTCTCTCTCTCTCTCTCTCTCTCTCTCTCTCTATCTTCTTTTATGTGGGTTGCTAGCTCTTGGAAATGGATTTTGAGAATTAAAGATCTTTCCAAGAAGGACAGACAGATATCATAGAAAAGGTCTCTGATAATCAAATAGAGATTAATATAAAGAAATGGTAAAAAATCAAAGAGAATTTCCTCGTTAGTACAGAGGCTAAACATGAGAAAAGGTAATGAATTATGGTCAATGGAGTTGACATTAAACTAAAAATAGAGTAGGAGAGAGAGAGAGAAAGAGAAAGAAAGAGAGAAGTAGGATCTCCCGCCTTATCTTAGTGATTATGTCTTGGAGGGGTTGTCAGCCCTGCTTGGAGTTCCATCTCCAGGTTGTATCGGGAGGGTTGGTACCCCTAGCATGGGAGATACCACTGTTCGCATAATAAAGGCATCTTTCTTTTCACTCTCTTTATAGCTATGCTCATAATAAAGAAAAATATCTTTTAACTCTTTTCACATATTACCTACTTCTATAAGATTCACAAGACAACATGAATTCCTTCAACAGAGGTAGGAGAAAATACAGCTGAACGAATTGCTCTGACAATGAACGAAATAAAACGAGACGGACAGAAGAGGTTCATATGCCCGGTAACAAACAATACTCATTTCTCAGTACCATCTTAGCATTTGTCACATTGTTTCGTACAAAACCTTTTTATAACTTCGCACATTTTTTTTACGGATAAGACGTCACTTGTCACTGATATTGCAAGCCGCACGTCAGAGGGAGCATAACCATGTCATAAGAACATAAGAATGAAGGAGACTGCAAAAGACCATAAGGCCTACACTATGCAGTTCCATGTCCATTACCACCTGCCATCCCTATCCATAAGGTTGTCTAACAGTTTCTTAAAACAACCGATAGTTTCAACGTTCGCTACATGGTTACTAAGTCTATTCCATTCGTTGACCACACTGTTAGTAAAAAAATTCTTGCCTATTTCCTTTTTAAATCTAAATTGGTCCAGTTTATATCCTCTTCTGCGAGCCTTGCTCTGTTGTGTTAATATGATGACCTTGTTTGCTTCAGCCTTGTTTAAGCCTTTGGTCCACTTGAACACCTTTAATAGATTACCCCGCACTCTGCGTCTTTCCAGGGAGTGTAAGTTAAGGTGTCTAAGCCTCTCTTCGTAAGGTAAATTTCTGAGCCCATGATCATTCTCCTCTGCACTGATTCTAGTGAAATAATGTCCAATCTATAATACGAAGACCAAAACTGTACCGCATAGTCAAGGATGGGTCTAACTAACGCTAGATAGAGTTTGATAATTACCTTTGCACTTCTATCCGTAACCGTCCTAGTAATGAAACCTAATGATCTGATGCACTGTTTCCTGGATTTAAGGTCAGGGCTCACTAGAACTCCCAAGTCTCTCTAGGACTCAGTTTTCTCTGAATCGTGTTATCTAAGCTATATCTGTTTTCGGGGCTGTGTAGCCTTACGTTTAACACGCTGCACTTAGAGATATTGAAGTCCATTTGCCATTTCACCGACCACGTGAACAATTTCTTAAGATCATCTTGCAGAATCTCTGCGTCGTCTCCTGACCTAATGGAGCGTCCTATTTTGGTGTCGTCCGCAAACTTACTAACATCACTATTAATCCCATTGTCCAAGTCGTTGATGTACATAATGAACAATAAGGGACCCGAAGCCGAGCCCTGGGGAGCTCGACTAGATATACTCCCTAGTTTGGATTTTACACCACTTATGGTGACCCGCTGTTTTCTGTCACTGATCCAAGCTCTAATCCATTCTAACACTTTTCCTTCTATGCCATGGGCCTTGATTTTATTTATTAGTCTCTGGTGGGGCACCTTGTCGAGCGCTTTGCTAAAGTCAAGGTAAATAACATCGTAACTATCACTGTTATCTGATGTCTTATAGACGTTAGTGTAAAAAGATAGAAGATTAGTCACACATGACATACCCTTGGAGTACCAAGCTGTGAGTCACGAATCAAATTATATCTCTCGATGTAATCTCGGGGTCTATTAACTATTATTGATTCAAGCATTTTGCCTATAACTGATGTCAAACTGATTGGCCTGTAGTTGCACATAGACAATTCATCTTCCTCTTTGAAAACAGGAACAACGTTTGCCTGCCTCCAAGCAATAGGCACAAAACCAATGTCTACTGACTCATTAAATATTTCTGTTACCTGGTCGGAGATTTCAAATTTACACTCTTTAAACACTCTCTGAAAACTTTCTTTTGGATCCTGGGATTTCGTAATTTTAAGTGTTTCAATCTGTTTGACTATTTCTACCTTACTAATGCTGATATTTGATAGTCTACTTTCTTCGTCCCCACTGAAAATCGGATCGCAGTTAGTTACCTTATCTAACCTCTCCTTAGTAAACACCGAAAGAAATAATTTGTTAAACGCCTCACTCTTTTTTTTCCATCTGATTCTATCATGATACTTTCATCGTTTTTAATTGGGCCTATCCTTTCTTTA
>NC_134803.1:43017214-43019714 GCF_046742065.1 Oratosquilla oratoria | reverse complement strand
CCATGGGACACGCTCGCGTCTACCCAGCTGCAATGCGACCCAGAGTTTCCTTGAGTCCCATGGGTGGGACAAAATCTCCTAGAGGAAGCACACGTGCAATGCCAGCATCGGCTAACCATGTCTGGTCTGCACCTCGGCTAGCCACGTGACACAGGAACACTGGAGCCATTGAGAAACGCATACCCTCTTTCTTTGTGAGTCACAGGCGTCAGAATTTTTTGCCCCTCCACACCAACTAGGAGCACGGGTCATGACCTGCCCGTGTATATAAAGGATGGACCAACGCCGAAGATTTAGATCGCCCCGGAGTAGCATACGTGAGCCTGGCTCGCTGCTCCTGCTTTCTTGTCACCTCTCCTCCCCCTTGCTCTCTCGCAGACAGATCGCCGGAGACACGACTTGAAACACAGTCGTCACCTCCCTCGCCGTCTCGTTCCTCCCCCTCACCCCCACTGGGATCCAACATGCATTGTTAAATAAACCAATTCTTCAGAGTTTGCCTTCAACCAGCCTAACAGACTGCCCAGCGTGAGATAGGCCACCAGCCTAACAATAATAATGCATGTTATATGCTTCTCAATGTCAACTGTGGAACTCAAAGATTGAAAAGTCTTGATGAAGAGGAATCTTTCTTCCGAAGAAGAGGAAAGGGAAGAAACCATTGGCTTAAAGAGGAGACGAACAAGAAGACCACGAAAGAGTAGGAATGTCTTCCTTTAAAGACAGAAATAATAATAATAATAATAATAATGAGTTTGCCTTCAACCAGCCTAACAGACTGCCCAGCGTGAGATAGGCCACCAGCCTAACAATAATAATGCATGTTATATGCTTCTCAATGTCAACTGTGGAACTCAAAGATTGAAAAGTCTTGATGAAGAGGAATCTTTCTTCCGAAGAAGAGGAAAGGGAAGAAACCATTGGCTTAAAGAGGAGACGAACAAGAAGACCACGAAAGAGTAGGAATGTCTTCCTTTAAAGACAGAAATAATAATAATAATAATAATAATAATAATAATAATAAATGATAATAATACCAATAATAATAGTAATAACAATAATAATAATAATAATAATAATAATAATACCAATAATAATAGTAATAACAATAATAATAATAATAATAATAATAATAGAAAAACTGGAATTAGTTGAAGAATTTAAATATGTAGGAGTAAAGATAGAAGAAAGGTGTCAAATGGAAAAAGAAATATTAAAAAGACTACAGTGCCATACAAATAACTTAAGAACGCTATATCCATTGATGCGAGAAAAACTTATACCCAGGCAGGTTAAGATAACAATTTACAAAACTATTTTAAGACCAGTTCTAACATATGGGTCAGAAACATGGACATTGACAGAAAGGCTGAAAAGTAAGATACAAGCAGCAGAGATGAGAGTACTGCGAATAATAAAAGGTGTAACAAGGTATGACAGAATAAGAAATGAAGAAATAAGAAGAGAGCTGGAAATAGAGCCAATATTAGAAGATGTAGAGAAAAGCCAATTAAGATGGTTTGGCCACGTCATGAGGATGAATGAGCATCAGTACCCATTAAAATACTACCAGTTGCAGCCACAAGGAAAACGTCCAACAGGAAGACCCAGGAAGAGATGGAGAGACGGTATCAGACAAGCCATAGAGTCAAGAGGAAGAACTATGGAGGAGGTGGAGAGAGTGCAGCTGTATGCTGATAGGGCCTTGTGGAGGAACTTCGTGAGGCATCATGGCTGACAGGGCATCGCCCTACCTGGTGTATGGTGAGAAAGTAATGATAATAATGATGATAAAACAAAATTAAATGAAGTAAGATAAGAACACAAAGCATATATAAACAAATAAGCACGAACAAGAGAGAGACAGAGAGGAGCCATTCAGAGTTCACTGCTGAACCGAGGCCTCACCTCATCTCTTCAATGAGTGGCATGGGTGCGGCGACCTCTACCACGTCACTCCTGCAAACTTCTCTATGTCCGCATTTTGCCAGGTCCATATTGAAACCTACTGGCGCATGAAACGTATGTTAGTATAATATATATACATATATTATATATATATATATATATATATATATATATATGTATATATATATATATATGTATATACATATTATATATATATATATATAAATATATATATATATATATATATATATATATGTATATATATATATATATGTATATACATATTATATATATATATATATAAATATATATATATATCTGTGTTTGTGTGTGCTTTACTGAAAATAAAGAATAAAGCCTTTGATCCCATTTTCTATAAGAGGGCAGAGGGGGTGGGGGTGGGACGTAAACATCGACCAACCTCGTTATACTAAACTCTGGTAAGAAGAGCTAGCTGATGACGCCTCCGTTGGAGATAAGTTATCAAGAAGTGGTGGCCCCCTGGGATGCCCCGAGGGGGCCAAAAGGCGGGTCATGCCAACACCCCCGCCCCCTTCCCGCCTCTCCCCTCCCTCCTTCTCCACGCCCACTG
>NC_134803.1:42989714-43014714 GCF_046742065.1 Oratosquilla oratoria | reverse complement strand
CCTCCTCCTCCACCTTTCATCCTCTTCCTCCACCATTCCCCCCTGCTCCTCCACTTCCCATCCTCTTCCACCTGTTCAATTCTCTCATATTTTCGTTGCCAAAATGTTGATCCTTTTTTCCTCCTTTTTATTTCCCTCTTCCTCCTCCTCTTTTTTTTTACTTGTCTTTTTTTCTCCTGTTCTTACCCTCCTCTTCCTCCTCCTCCTCTTCCTCCTCCTCCACTTCCTCCTTTTCTCCCTCCCCCTCCATCTCCTGATCCTCATTCTTTTACTCCTTCTTGTTCTTCTGATCATGTTCCTCCTCCTCCTCCCCTTCTCCTTCTCTTCCTCCCTCTTCTCTTCTTTCTCCTCCTCCACCTACTCTTCCATATCCTCCTCCTCCTTCCTCCTCCTCTTCCTCCTCGTCCACTACCTCTTATTCCTCATCCTGCTCCCCTTCCTCCTCCTCTTTCTCCTCCTTTTCCTCATCTTAACATACTCCTCCTCCTCCTCCTCCTCCTCTACTACCTCCTACTCCTCCTCCTTCTCCTCTTCCTCCTCCTCTTCTTCCTCTTCCTATTCCTTTTCTTTCTTCTACTCCTCCGCTTCCTCTTTTTCTTCCTCATCCTGTTTCTTCTCTTCCTTCTCCTCCTCCCGATCCTCCTGTTCCTCCAGCAGCACATACTCCTCCTCCTTCTCTTCCTCTTCCTCCTTCTCCTCCTCTTCCTCCTCCTCCTTCTCCTCCACCACCACCACCACCACCTCCTACTCCTCCTACTCCTCCTCCTCCTCCACCATCTCCTATTCCTCCTCCTCTTCCTCCTCCTCTTCTTCTTCCTCCTCCTCCTCTTTGTCCTGTTCCTTCATGAAGCACTGAGGTATTTCCTTATCTCCAGCTCTGAGTGCTTATCTCCCATCGCTGTTATCTCCTCCTTGACCTCCTGTTCCCTTCTTATCAGAGTGATAATTATGGTGCTATGGTGAAGAAGACGAGATTTGGTGGTGAAAAAAAGGAGCGATATCGGAGATCTCGGTGATAGTTTAAGGAAATGTCAGTTTAGTTAAAAATGCTTTGGTGGCAAAGTGTAAATACGCGCACACACACACACACACACACACACACACACACACACACACACACACACACACTCGCGACGGCCGGGTTCATTATATATATACGCACAGCAGTAATGTGTGTGTGTGTGTAATAATGATAATAATAATAATAATAATGATAATAATAATAATAATAATAATAATAATAATAACAATGACAATATACGGTTTATTGGGTATAGCAGCATTACTGCTGTGCGTATATATATAATGAACCCAGCCGTCGCGAGCCTCGATCTGGGGTCAACTAGAAGGCTGAGGACCTAGATCGCGGCTAACGACGGCCGGGTTGATTATTTGAAAGGCTTCATTGTAACGAGTGAATTGTTCCATGATTGTGTGTGTATATATATGTGTATATATATATATATATATATATTTATATATATATATATGTGTGTGTGTGTATATATATATGTATAGTATATATATATATGTATATATATTGTGTGTGTATACATGTATATATATGTATATATATGTATATATATATATATATATATATTCTAACAACCACAATGCACTTTAATTCTAAGCCATCAACATCGGGAGATTCAATGGGGCCACATGCAGAAATTTATGGCGTAGTTGGTTAGTTACTACGGCACTTGTCATGTGATCACTGAGTTCGAGTCCTCGGCAGTACCACATTTCAATTTCTGCATGTGGCCCCATTGGGTCTCCCGATGTTGATGGCTTAGAATTAAAGTGCATTGTGGTTGTTAAAATGTATCTCTAATCACTGGGAACCATTCAGTGCTGTACATATATATATGTATATCTATCTATCTACATATATATGTATATATATATATATGTATATATATATATATATATATATATATATAGATACATACACGTACATACATATATATATATGTCTAACCTATTTCGTGTCCGGTGACATTTTCTCTTTCAATTCAGCTGCCGCTTGCCTATTCTATTTATATAAATTAATCCCTTCCGTACCATGTGGTACTTTCTCTTAGAGTCTGGATGTCACCGGGCGATTTTATTTGATCTTGTCATCCCATAAATAGTTACAAGTAGCTATAAGCACGTGTGTGGTTGTATGATAGATTTGTTGATTTCTTTAAGGTCTTCGATGATAATGGTTGTTTATAGCCACAGTGGAGATAAGACATTTATTTGTTTTCAGCGTAGAAAAGTCGACGCCTATTACTGTTTGGGGTCCCTTGGAATGCTATATCCTTTCTGTGGATGAATCATTAAGAAAAAAGAAGAAGAAAAAAGTAATGTAATGGTACGGTTGGTTATTAAGCTAATGCTTTAGCAAGCTAAATGGGGGTGAGAATAGCGTGAAAGGTCAGATTCGTTAATTGTAGGTTAGGCTAGGTTGAGTTAGGATAGAAGTTTGGATAGATTAGATTAAATTAGGTTAGGTTGGACTAGGTCAAGTTGGGCTAGGCTAACTTAGGTTTGTTTAGATTACGCTAGGTTAACAAAAGTTAGATTAGATTGAATTGGTTAAAGTGAGGTTAGGCTTGGTCTTTTTCTCATGTAGCTTTTATTTATCTTATTATAATTTTTACCCGTCATCTTTTTTTGCTCTGGTGGCGTAATTGGAAGTGTGCTGCTCTCGCATTCACTTAGTTGTTGTTTCGAATCCCACACTCCTTTCCGGTTCCCAGCAGTGACTATTACCTGCCCCAGTAGCCTAGCCGCATAGGACAAAGGCGACGGCTTCGAACGCAGCAACGTGCTTCTCGGCGTAGGCTCCTCACCATCTTTTTCCTGTGGTCGAGGACATAGGTCGAACCGGGTGGGCGCTATTAAAGATTGGTGGGAGGTGTCGGGGAGAGGAGGTTGGGGGAGTGAGGGAGGGAAGTACCAAAGATAACAATAATGTAGACCGGGCAGAGTTCGAGAAGATTCTTCGGAAGAAAACAAGGCCTGAGAGGCGTTTCCAAGGTTATCATCTTTATCGACCCCTTTACCCTCACTGCAACTCACGTCCTCCCCGGCCAACCCCCGGGCCCCCTTTGAGTTCCGCACGGTACACAAAAACATCACGGGAACTCTACTACGCATTACTTCTAGTCACGGGAGAATATCGCGTCTTTATCAAGCTCTCTAGCCGACCCCACCGTCCACCAGACCTGCTCCTCTCTCACATGACACCCCACAGAGCACCACGTGGACGTTCTAAGAGGCCCCCGGGTATGATAGAGGTTCTTACACGCATCGCGTATGACTAGGTGATATGAAGGAGCTATTGTTTGTTGGTCCCATGCTTGAGGTTATCCCTAAAAACCTTTGGCTTGTTTTTCACAGTAATATTTCTATATGTGATTTTGAAAGTTGCATTCACAGGAAGAATATCTAAGACCCATTTTTATGTCCTAATACTATTAATTGCCCAAGACCAAAATAATCATTTGCTCAATAATTTAGTGGCCAACTTAGGTTTCCTTAAACGAGTCCTACATGATCAATATTAATGCGGAATATTTCGTATTGTGCAATATTATTGACGGTGTAAGAATGGTATTGAAGAATGACAATATATTGAAGACAGACCAAACACGTGTACCTCTTCAAAACATTCCATACATCGTCAATAATATTGTGCAATACGGAATATTGCGCAATAATACTGATCGTGTATGGGCCGTTTTAGTTCTGCATAGAGTTCCATGAGGATCGAGGCGGGATCCTCTCAACCGTCGCTAGACATAACTGCGTCACCAAAGTTCGCCTCCAGGTCATCGAGATATGTGGTGAAGAAGTGAATTAACCGGCTGGCACATGGATAGGAATTTTCCCGTGGTGTGCGGGGCTGGTACGTTCCTGGACCTCAACCTTGGTAGTGGTCCGGAACATGAACGTAGGAGACGGTCTCCACGGTATGTGGCGATATCCTAAGGAAGATGAGGCCACCTCAGGTCAGAGGTGAGCCGCGGTTGAGGGGCATGACTCACAGTGGATGTCGTCCCTAGCCTCTTCGTTGTGGCTAGGACTCGAACATACGCCCGAGAACCTTACGTGGTTACCAAACACGCGCATTACCACTGAGCATCCAAGCGGGCCTCGAAGAACAGGATCCTTTCATTACGAACGGCATAGTTTGATAGATACAAGCCTGAGAATCCTGAGGTTTTTATCAGGGCTGCTACTCTCTAATCAAATTCATTGAGTGGCATCTGATAATACACCTTCAGAAGGTCCATTTTTATTATCCATTTTCCTTTACTTTGTAAAAAATATGATAAAATTTAGGTTATGGATAGGCATCAGGAACTTTCAAATCATTCGTTTTTTTCTATTTTCTTTTCACACCTTCTAAATTCCATCAGACTTAGAAACTTAGAAACTTTTAAAAAGGTGAAGGTAAGTCACTATTACTTGGTTCAGTATTTCCATTTGTCGACATTTGTTTAAATTCATAATTAGGAATTTTCAACTTTAACACACACACACACACACACACACACACACACACACACACACACACACACACACACGTTCAAACTCATATACTGAACTTCAAAATGCGCCTTAAAATGAAGTGTACAAAATTTTTACCTTTTCACTTTCAGATTTCTACGTTAACAAGGAAATAACTTCAAAATGCGCCTTAAAATGAAGTGTACAAAATTTTTACCTTTTCACTTTCAGATTTCTACGTTAACAAGGAAATAACAGGCATAAAGAAGACTATGAATAATGAGAATAAAGGAAAAACAGAGGAAGAACTCTTAAAGAAAACTCAGAATTGTAAAGGATTATGAAGAAATTTTGTTTTTGGCATGCTTAGTAAATTTCTTGTCTTTGTTTTTGTCATTCAATAAAACATTTCTTTCTCACTCTTGGAACTTTCTTACTGCCTCCCTACAAGAATATCTTTATTCTTTTCAAGTAGGTCTCGTTTGTATTTTCTGACATAATGAAGCAAATCTTACTTCTTACTTTTTACTTTTGGTGTTTAGATCCTCCAGTTGAGACAGCGTGGCTTTTCAGGCGGGTAACCTTTCTTTGATTAAATTACATGAAAATCACACATTTTAAAGAAAATAGTTCAAATAATGCAACTACATGCTGATTTTTTATATTAGATTGGCCATTTGAGCAAAAACCGTCCTTTGTCAGTTATGGTCGGTTTTGGTCGGTAATTAGTGAGACCGCCTTTTATTTACAAAGATCCACTGCCTTATTTCACAGTTTAAATCCACCGTTCATCAATTTATTTTTGAATAGTCTCTAAAAACGACAAACAAAGATGTCAGTTTTAGTCCAGTATCACGCAAACACACTTTTCACTTCTTTCTTTTTTGCATTTGAATGATTTATTTGTTCTATGGAATGGTTACATTAAGTTAGGTTAAAAGCTATTGGGGAACGTAAGTTTCATGTTAAATATTCGTGCTTGCGTGGTTCTGGAATTTTACCGAGACGTCAAATCTGGTGTAGATGAATAGCAGAACACCAAATATATGCTTCATGACTTATTTCTTTTCCAAGTATGACTGTATGAATAAGTGCAGACAAAAACATTTCAAATATGAAATACATAACAGTAAGAATTGAATGTGGATTATAAACTGGGATCGTAGAACATAACTTAGTTAGTTAGAGGGTAGGATAGATAAGATGGGGGATAGGGATTGAGGGGGAATTGGGGGTTTAGTGGAAGGAAAGAATGAAATGGAAGGAAGTAAGAGTTATGATAGATGTGGGGCAGACCCATTTGCTCCTTTTTTAGAACATAACTAAGGCTAAAGTACACTGTTTATGTCATTGTGACGCTTTGGTTTTGATCTACAGGTGACTGATACTTGCATGGCAGTTCTAGTATGTAAAAAAAAAAATGACAACCTTTTATAGCATAGATTGGTAAACACTAAAATTTTATAGTTATCCCTAAAATCTATCTAATAGAAAATTGCCATAGACAGTGATACAGTTAAAAATATATACATTTTAAGGGGTGACCATATCATAATGTAAAATATAGCCCTTCATTTAGATTTTTTCAGTCGTACTCACAAAGATGTAATTTCAATTAAGCTTTAATTTTTCTATAGATTTGACCATATTTGTTTTATGCTGGTTGTCGCCAGGTAACTGTATTCACTTCCAAGAAATCTTTACACACACACTATTATTATACATTCGTGGCGCTGTGGTTAGAGCTCTCGCCTGCCACTACGGGGGTCCGGGTTCGACCCCCGCCCAGTGCTGAATTAATTTTAGTATCGCTTCGCTGCGGGGTGTTACTCCAACTCTCGTAGGTGGGAAGTTGGGTGTGTGTGTGCGCGTAATGTCACAGTATTACCCATAGGTCGGTCATAGGAGCTCTGAGCTCTCATGTGGGAGTTTAATAGCTGTCGATCACGAGTCGAACACGTGATCCAAGACCATGGTGAATCACACACACACACACACACACAATAGATACATATAGATATAGATAGATACATATAGAGATACAGATACATATAGAGATATAGAGTATAAGGTAGAGATGGAGAGACCTAGATAGTGAGATTGATGGATAGAAATAGAAACACAGAGATAGATATAGAGGTAGATGGATAAAGAATCATAGAGATACAGATCTGCCTTTACCAAAACGTCGTATACCATTACCAAATACGACACTCACCATCACCGTTACCAGTACCGAAAACCACGCCATTACCATTAGGTCCTCATGAGCCTATGAAAAACAGGCTATTTCTTTACGGTCACCGTTCATTGCGTTAAATTTGCCATTGCCAAACACCATTACCATCACCGTGTCTGTGTGAGCTAAGAAAAACCGGCTATTTTACCCGCGGACACCGTTTGTTGCAGTGAGATTGCCATTACCGTCGTTATCAAAAATTTTGGGCGCCTTTTTCGGTAATTGACCCGGGAAGATCGGGCGGTCTCCCCTCAGCTGAATAAAGTCTATGGATCTTATCTGGAACTGCAGAAACCTTCAAGTCCTTTGATGTCGATGGGGTATGTCTTCAGCCTGCGACTCCCAAATGAAACACGTACACACAATATTTTCAGTTTGGAGTTGAAATTCCATTGCTTCTTGGGTGAGAGCTTTGGGGATTTCGTGTTGGTGGCGTCAGGTGATTTTATTCAAATCTCTTCCTCCATTTTCTTTGATGTAATGCACTTTTCCCGTCGGTTATTTCCATCTGTCATCATCATCTCTGTTCGTCTTTGCTTCTTCAGTGTCACTTCCTCTTTAACTACATCTCATCTGTTGTACACTGCTTCGTTGTTCCTGTCCTCTTTTCCCTCATCTTCCTCATTCTCCTCTTCTTTCTTCTCTTCCTCCTTATCCTCTTCTTTCTCCTCCTCCTCCTCCTCCTCCTCCTCTACTTCCTTCTATTCTTCCGTCTCCTCCTCTTCTTCCTCCTCTCCTTCCTTCTTCCTTCTCCCTCCGCAATTCTTTCCTGCCTTTGTCTTACTTCCCGTTTCATCGTATTTTCTCAAATATCCTTTTTTTTAAGTCAGATTATATTACCACACTCATCCTATTGATCGTTTTCTAATTACACATATTCTAACACTGCATTGAGAGGAACCATTGTATAAAGGAAAGAAATATTATAATTCTGATTCTAATTATCTTCCTTTCTCTCCTTCCTTTTCCTTCTTTCTCTCTCTCTCTCTCTCTCTCTCTCTCTCTCTCTCTCTCTCTCTCTCTCTCTCCCATCATCCCTACCGGCACTTTCTCCAAGCACACGCACACACACACACACACACACACACACACACACACACACACAGACGACTCGATGGCGCAGTGGTAGCGTTCGCAACCGCTACTACAGCCAGCGATCCGAGTTCGAATCCCGCCCAGGGCTGAAATAATTTCAGTATTGCTGCGCTGAGAGTCGTTACTCCAACTCTCGCGGCGGGTAGTTTGGGTGTGTGTGAGTGTAAGGTCACAGCATTACTCATAGATCAGTCATAAATGAGCTCTGAGCTCTCAGCTGCGAGGGTAATAGCTGTCGATCACCAATCGAACACGTGTACCAAGACCATGGTGAACCACACACACACACACACACACACACACACACACACACACACACACACATATATATATATATATATATATATATATATATATATATTATATATGTATATATATATATATATTGATAAATATTTTAGACAAATGATTTGGATGATGGAGAACATAAACACAGGGGAAGGCACGGAACCCTAAACACTCTAACGTTTCGTTCGCGTAGAACTTCTTCATAGAGTGTGCGGAGAACTGTAATTGAAGTTTGTGTACTAAACTTAGTTATCTTGTTGGATACTTGGGAAAGGTTGTTTTTCTGGCCTGTTCTAGAATTAAAATACTAGTTTGTTTTGCTGAATTGATAAATCCTCCTCGATGGTTCGATGAATACTTAGTTGAGATATATGCTGATTCTACAATTCTTCTAGTGAATTTATTAAAACCTTTATGCAGCACTTCGGCTCCTCTCCAGTTTGGTAAATGATCGATTTTTTCCGCATGAACTACTAAAGAATTAGACGTCCTATGTGCTTTTATGTCATTCTCCTCAACACTCCCTCTAGGTAGCCGGGTTTTTCAAAGGTTTTCATAATATAATAAGATTCTTCTTCTAGGTATTCTTTGCTACATATTCGTAGTGTCCTAAGAAAAAAGCCTATTACTATACCACTCTTTGTCCTATCATCATGTGCGGAGAAGTAATGTACCAATTTTTTTTTTTTTTTCTGTATACTGAAAAAGTCAGTTTTTCCTACTCGTCGTATTAATGTATCTAGGAAGGGCAATTGTCCATTTTGTTCCTCTTCTACTGTGAACTGGATATCGCTGTTGACCGCGTTAAGCATTCTCATAAGAACAACATAAGAACATAAGAATAAAGGAGACCATAAGGCCTACACTAGGCAGCTCCGTATCCATCACCACCTGGCATCCCCATCCATAAAGTTGTCTAATAGTTTTTTTAAAACAACTGATAGTTTCAGCGCTTTCTACATGGTTATTAGATTTATTCCATTCATCGACCACCCTATTAGTAAACAAATTCTTGCCTATTTCATTCTTAAATCTAAATTTGTCCAGTTTATACCCATTACTGCGAGTCCTGCCCTGTTGTTTTATTATGATGACCTTGTTTGCATCACCCTTGGTATAACCTTTGATCCACTTGAACACTTCTATTAGATCACCCCGCACTCTGCGTCTTTCCCGAGAGTGTAAGTTTAGGTGCCTAAGCCTCTCTTCGTAAGGCAAATTTCTGAGTCCATGTATCATTTTGGTCATTCTTCTCTGTACTGATTCTAGTGAATTTATGTCCATTCTGTAGGACGGAGACCAAAACTGTACCGCATAGTCAAGGATGGGTCTAACTATCGTTAGATAGAGCTTAGTAATTACCTCTGCACTTCTATTCATTACCGTCCTAGCAATGAAACCTAATGCCCTGTTAGCTTTATTTCTGGCGCTAATGCACTGCCTCCTGGTTTTGAGGTCCGGACTCACCAGAACTCCCAAGTCCCTCTCGCACTCAGATTTTTCTAAAAACGTGTTAGTGTTTTCGGGGATGATAGCGAGGACGTCGTCTACTTATCTAAACCAGTGTGATCCTCTACCATTAATTCTGATAAAGTTTTCTTTATCCAATAACTCCATGTATAGAGAGACCATCACTGCACTTAAAGGACTACCCATAGCGAGACTTCTGTGTTGTTCATACTCGTCGCCATTAAAAGTAAACGCACCAAAATTTACGCATAAGTCTATCAGTTCTATATAATCTTGTTTTCTTACGGATAGGTCAGCATCGTTCATATCTTTTATTACTCTTTTTACTGCCTTTACCGCACCGTCGGTGGAAACATGCGTAAATATAGCCTTAACGTCATAGCTTACTAACTTTTTCCCCGTCAAATCTAAATCCTTTAGTCTTGTCAAAAGATCGTTGGAATTTTTCAAATGTGTATTACTGATTGACCCCATTGCCTGTGATAACGGTTTGGCTAGACATTTTGCTAGTCTGTGGGGTGCACTGCCAACCCCTGAAGTTATGGGTCGCATTGGAGCGTTAGGTTTGTGAATTTTTGGTATATCGCGCATCCTGGGAGGATTGGGGTCTTCTTCCAGAAGTCCCATTAATTTCTTTCCTTTTTCAGTTTTATTAAGAATTTTTCTGGCATGTATTTTGAATTTATCTGCTTCACTCGTTGCGAAACTTACATGTTTTTTGTGATAAGTATTGTTGTCATCTAAGAGCTCAACATTTTACTGATATTGTCCTCTTTTGATAGGATCACGATACCACCTCCTTTATCTGCATTGGTGATTACTATGTCTTTGTCTAAGCCTAGATTTATTAAAGCTTTCTTGAATCTTCTGGGGATGACGCATTCATTTTTATTGGCTACCGCTTGGTAACATGTAACAATCCCCTGTTTGAATCCTTTTTCAATATCGCTGTCACTCCATCTATAATTTCTTTTAATGAAATCTGTGAACCCCCTTGTGTTAATACCAATGTCGAACTTAAGACCTAGCGATAGAGCTTGAATTTCAATATTTGATAATCTCCTATCTGGTTGTTTAATTTTCGCTGTAGTCTTTCACTCTGTGATGTTATTTCTTTTTCTAATTTCCAAACTAGGTGTGATGATAATTGCACTTCAAATCTACAAGTACATTTATGAGTCGATGGGCATATGTCCGATGGGCAAATGTCCGGTGACCAGATATCTGGTGTCGGTGTTCCATTATTATAGACGTTTTTCCATATTGGCAGTTTCAATTTATCACGTAATGTTTCTATTTTGTTGTCTAAATTTTTACAAGCTTCTTCTAAATATACTTTAGCACACTTACCGAACGGGTTGTTCTCACTAACCAGTTGTTTCGGAGCCGATCTAGGAAGGACCTTTTCTTCCAAGCAATCCTGTAGAAATTTACGTTGTAGTACACACCTATCCAACTTGCGTCTTCTGTAGAATTCCTGCCAAATAACCTCCTATTGCTTTCCATCATATTGATAAGTATTTTAGACAAATGATTTGGATGATGGAGAACATAAACACAGGGGAAGGCACGGAACCCTAAACACTCTAACGTTTCGTTCGCGTAGAACTTCTTTAGAGAGTGTGCGGAAAACAGTAATTGAAGTTTATGTACTAAACTTAGTTATCTTGTCGGATACTTGGGAAAGGTTGTTTTTCTTACCTGTTCTAGAATTAAAATACTAGTTTGTTTTGCTGAATTGATAAATTCTCCTCGATGGTTCGATGAATACTTAGTTGAAATATATGCTGATTCTACAATTCTTCTAGTGAATTTATTAAAACCTATATGCAGCACTTCGGCTCCTCTCCAGTTTGGTAAATCAGTAGGTGAATTCTTAATTATTAATTCCTAGATGCACGTGGGTTATTAAAAGCTGCTTTAATATTCCATGTTTTAAGTAGATGAGGAACTTGAGAAAAGTTGTTACTAAAAGGTAATACTAAAAGGTTCTTTGAGTCAAAAGGGGGAGAGGGTTGAATCCTATGGAAAGTTTAGTCTCTTGTCTTTTAAACCTTAATGTATTACCATTTCCATTTGTATTCCCCTGAAGGTGTGAATAACACAAAAGCGCTTGGGAATTTCTGTTTCTTTCAGATTTTCTTTGTGGTTACCAGCAAAATTTGTGGATCACATGTTTATTTCGGTGATCACTCTGCATGGGGGGACGGAGAGGGAGTCGCCGATTTAATGAAGCGGCCTTGCTGTGGATGTGCTGTGTCTTGCGACACTGCTTCTAACCCAGGGCAGTGGACAAGGTGCAGGGATAACCCGTCATCCAGGAGGTGCTAAGATAAGAGGGAGGGTGGAGGGGTGTGGAGTGTATTCAGGGATGGAATGGGTGGGAATGATTTTATGCCTTTTCCTTTTTGGCTACCTCCCTTGTAAGGGGAAAAAAGCCTTGGTATATGTATGTATGTATATATATACATATATATATATATATACACACGCATATATATGTATATATATATTAATATAAATATGTGTGTGTGTGTGTGTGTGTGTGTGTGTGTGTGTGAGGGAAAAAAGTACTTTTTTCCAGAGCCATTTTTCTTTTTTTCTTTTCTTTTTTCACCAGAGCCATTTTTTTTTTTGTTTTTTTTAATTACCAGAGCCATTTTTTATACTTCCAGAGCCATGTTTTTGCAGGTTCGATTTCCTTCCAACTATTGGAAGGCTAACTCATTACTCATATGCATGATGGTGGAAATGCACTACAAGCCTTGCAATACACCGTTAGAGTACCATCACTGCCCCGATCCACTTCAAGCCAATCTAGGTTCCACGAGCGTATAGTAGATTCATGCTGTACTGGTTTTCGTTTTCCTCAGCCCTTGCCCGTAGAGTTTGAATTAGGCTTTGCTGGTCCAGAAGCGGTTCCTGCCGTCAAAACACTCTCCCTCGATTCTGAAAAGACTGAATCTGAGGGCAAACCATCTTCACTCATCTTCACTCGCTTCACTAGAAATCGCTCCTTGATGTACGATCATCGAAATTTTGGCATGGACGTGACGTACGAACGTAGACCTAGCTACCGTAAACCTAAGCTAGCTAACGAATCATTTTTTATTTTTTTATTTTTCATTCTCCCTCCAAAGATCCATATTTATGAACTAAATATATAATAATCAAATGTTCATATTTATACTTAAATTTATTTACTTTCAATTACTAACCAAACATTTGATTCTATTTTGTTTTCTCATAAATACGCGAACGAAGTTATAAATGGGATTTCCCAGTTTCCCTCCTAGGTCTCGAACGAGTTTGCATATGTACAGTGTACGTATGCATGCGGTGATGTGGTATTGGGTATGGTGCATTGTACATGTAGTCAGCGCGTTGATTGGGCAGCTAGCTGCATGCAACCAATGAACTTCCCTGCATACAGGTACCATGCAATTCGCAACTAGCGATATTATGTAGCACGATAGTCGTGTAGAGTCTAGTCAACATGTACTAGTATACGCGCGCATGCAGCTGATACGAAGCTAGGCTAGGTAAGCCATTGAACTCTAGCAGCTATACCGCGTACACATACGTACGTACATCAACAAATTAAAGTTGATTGATGCGTTGCGTTTATGATATAGATTGATAATACAATGATTGATCACGGGTAACTTGTGTTTGCTCTGATCCTTTCATCAATGGTGATGAGATTGAGGGATTGCCAAATGATGGATAATGCATGAAAAACGTTGAATCTTGCCGCGGGAGCGATTTTTTTTTGTGGGGGATCGCTCCCGCTATTGGATTTGCGAGAGCGACATTGGAACTTTCCCGAGCGAAATCGCTCGTCGCTCCCGTGTATTTTTTTCGCTGATATGTATATATATATATATATATATATATATGTGTGTGTGTGTGTACACACACATACACACACACACACACACCGTCACTTCCTCCAACCTGACGCCACACCCATCCGCCACGCCACCCGGCATGCCAACAAGATCCAATCCATCAGAGCACCGAGGACTGACCGATACAAGAACAATGCTATTCCATCCATTTTTCGCACAATTAACTCATTGTAAAACTTAGACTAGGCATATCACTCATATAATTACTGTATTGTATTATTGTCAGCGTATCACTGTAAAACTTAGACTAGGCGTATTACTCATATGATTACTATATTGCATTATTGTCAGTGTATCACTGCTATTTCAATAAACCTATTATTATTATATTATTATTATTACACACACAAACATACACACAAACACACACACACACACACACACACACACACACACACACACACACTCTGGATAATGAAACCAAATCTTCAACATCAAGTTGTCTAAGTGTTTATAACATACATCAATAAACATTTCTCATCCACACCAGCTGGATGAAGACAGAAGGATGCTTGACCATCCAAGGAACAACACAGAACTGTTATACACAATTCTGATCCAATGAACATGAAAAATGAACATTATCTGGCAGTGAACACCATCAAAACGACTGTGATTCGCCACACCAGCCGTGAACAGCCGTGTTCAGTTACAAGTTTATTTTTCATCGAGCGGGTTAGAGCGTCGCTACTTGTAGCGGAGGTCGACGTGACGTCAGTTCGAACCCTGCTGCCAGCGAGTTGGACCAAGGGCATGGTTCATTAAGTTCCACATTACAAAGTCCTCCTGATAGGGGGAGTTCGCGACGTTTAACCGAATGGATCACGTTTATTTTTTGTTCAGTTGAAGTGGCATGAAACTTATTTGGCACAGTAGTTCAGAAGAAATTCTGGCATCGCCCTGCGATGCCTTGATATAATAAAACGCACAAAGCATCCGTGCAACTTTTGTAAACAGGTATATAAATGCATGTGTTTATATGCGCATGAGTGTATAACACAGTATAATACATAAAGATGTATGTATATGTGTCTGTATATATGTGTCTGTGTGCACAGTATATGTATGTATACATGTCTGTATGTATATATGTATCTATGTGTATTTATTTATGCATACATGAATGTGAGTGTAAATGTATTCATGTATGTATGTAGGTGTGTATGCATGTATGTATGTATGTAGGTGTGTATGCATGTGTGCACGTATAGGGGTATGCGCATGTCTTCGGGTGTGTGTGCGCGCGCGTGTATGTGTGATTCACCATTAGCTTGTCTCACGTGCTAGACTTGTGATCGACAGTTATTACCTTCCCGTATGAGAGGTAAAAGACTGTATGGATCGACGTATGGGCAGTACTGCAACTGCACACACACACTCACTCGTGGCGCAGTTGGTAGAGTTTTCGGCTGCCACTACGGAAGTCCGGGTTCGAATCCCGCCCAGGGCTGAAATAATTTCAGTATCGCCGCGCTGCGGGCTGTTACTCCAACTCTCGTGGACGGGGAGTTGGCTGTGTGTGTACGTGTAAGGTCACAACACTACCCATAGATCGGTCATATACGAGCTCTGAGCTCTCTTCCAGGAGGCAAATAGCTGTCGATCACAAGTCCAACACGTGATTCGAGACTGTGGTGAATCACACACACATACACACACACAAACATACGCACACACACACACACACACACACACACACACACACACACACACACACACACACACACACAGATACATACGCCTGACCTACTTGCTTAAATGGAACAGTAACGGCTTGCAGTGTTAGCGAATCGTGGTTAGCCCACGGCGTTATCTACTACATCAGCAAACCATGTGTGTGTGTGTGTATACACGCGCTTATGTGTGTGTACACTTGTGTGTATTTGCATATGCGACAGCGTTCTGCTTTATGTATAAATAATGATAATTTCGAATCATCATCTTTATGTTTTCAGCATTAAGCAATGCAAATTTAAGTATCGTGTTCACAGTGTCCACCTTATCGAGGGGACTGTAGTAGAATACACCGTATAGTTTCTCCTGTGGTATCTTTGCGTCCTAATTCTAGAAAAGTTCTTCATGTAGTTCTTGTTAGATTCTGTTCCTCTTTATCAAGTAACATCTAGCAAATTCTAGAATTAAGGCATGTTTTCTCTGACCTGTAGGACTCGTTCTAACAGTGATAGTATCAAAATATTTCAAATTGGTTAGTTTCTTGGCCTTTCTAGGTTTTTCACAAACTCTTTCTTTTATTCAAGAACCTTTCAAAATAGTTCCTGCGGAAGGAAGGAACCTAGTTAGGTTCCTCTTCTTTGTCGTCCATTTAACCTTAGGCTCAACAGTGTACGATCACATTCAACCCTCCTTTGATTATTTTTCCAATTTTGTACACAATTACGGTTTTGAAACTGGAGAATAATCTTTGCATAAACATCCATCAACGGATGGTTACCAAAGGTTCCGCCTTAGATAGCTCAACGGCCCAGTCCTATCCATTTTCTCCACGAGGTTTAAGTTACGTAGGCCTCTGATAAAAGAATGACATAAAGGAGACAATGACGTGGTCAAACCCTCAAACCCCGGACCTGTTTTCCGTAGGACTGCCATGCCCTATGGCACTGACACTGTTCTGAAGGGAGTTGAGAGCCGAGAGCTGATTGGTCACTGAGGTATTGTACAAGGCTGACGTCAGAGGTGGTGTGTGATGAGGACCAATCAGCGAGAGCGATGTTGGCGGAAGACTGCGCGCGGCTCCAACAACGTGTCTCTCCAACAATGGGTTGATGGGGCTTGGGTGGAGGATAGGTCTATCCTGCGATGGGGGAAGGTTTGCCACAAGGGATGGAGGGAGAGGAAGGGAAGGGACACAAGGGGGGAGGGGAGAGAATGGGTGAGGAGAATGGGGGGATGGAGGAATTGGTGGGAGTGGGGATTGGTGAAGTCCGACAGTGTGCTGATTTGGGTGGCCCATGTTGTAGTTGAAGAGCCTGAAATTAGAAATAAAATTTTGCCAAATACCATAACATAGTCAAACTATTCATTATGCAATTATGTATCACCAGAATACATCAAACATAAAAATATGTATGTATATATATATATACATACATACATATATATATATATATATATATATATATATATATATATATATATATATATATATACATACTGAGACATTGTCACAAGTTGAGGAAGGTAGAAAAAGAAGTCACGGGCCTAGTTCCGAGTTGCTAATCGGAACTAGACCCGTGTGTGTGTGTGTGTGTGTGTGTGTGTGTGTGTGTGTGTGTTTCTGTGTGTGTGAGTGTGTGTGTGTGTGTGTTTCTGTGTGTGTGAGTGTGTGTGTGTTTATAAGTGTTTGTGTGTGTGTGTGTGTGTGTGTGTCTGTGTGTGTGTGTTCGCGTTTGTATGTATTTACATGCAATTGGTTGTATGCGTGTGTTAATTCATAGAAAAGAAAAAAGACAGAGGAATACTTCATTCATGTCATGCAATGTTCTTGAATTTAGAAAAGGTAATGTGCATGCTAGTTTTTATGAATGTATATGTATATATATATGTATATATAAATGTATATATATGTGTATATATATATAATATATATATATATACATATATATATGAATGTATGTATATGCACATATATATATACAGTATAAATATATATATATATATATATATATATATATATATATATATATATATATATATATATATGTGGTCATATTTCGTCCTTGAAAAAAATCACATACACAAAGTAAGTATACACACGTGCAAGCACACACACGGTACACACAGACACACACAAACACATTATATTTATTTGTATATATTTGTATTATATATGTACATATATGTGAATGTTTACTCGTGCATATATATATATGTATATATATATATATATATATGTACTTATGTGTGTATATATATATATATATATACATATATATACATATTTGTGTGTGTATATATATATGTATATATATATGTATATATAAACGTGCATATACATATATATATATATATATATATATACATATATGTATATATATAAACGTGTATATACAATATGTATATATACATACAGTACACACACACACATATATATATATATATATATATTTATATATATAAACGTGTATATACATACACCCATACATACCGCGCATACATATACATATATATATATATATCTATATATATATATATATATTTATATATGTATATATATACATATATATATAAACGTGTCTATAAATATACGTATATATATACATACATACAGTACATACAGACATATATATATATATATATATATATATATATATATAAACGTGTATATACATATACGTATATATATATACATACATACAGTACATATATATATATATATATATATATATATATACATAATCGTATATATACATATATGTATATATATATATATACATACATACACACATACAGTACATACACACTCAGACACACACACACACACACACACACACACACACACACACACACACACACACGTATATATATATTTATATATATATATGTATATATAATTATATATATGTATGCATATACATATGCATATACAGTATATATATATATATATATGTATGTATGTATGTATATCAGTGACTGTGTGTTTTATTATATGCACACTCAAATGATATGTATGTTGAGCATGCATACACAACAAGTTTGACAATACATTTTTGCTGACCATAGCCTATCTCCAATGACCATGGGCCTTGGGGCGACCAGCCCGAGCGCACTGTAGTACTGCTGAGCCATCAACTCGAGATCGTTCGTGTACTTCCGCTTCCACTTGGTTCTTCGGTTCTGGAACCAGATCTTGATCTGTGGTGGCGAAGACATGGGGTGGTTAGTGAGTCAGTTCGTTGCTTTACTATGGTTAGGTCACGGATGTAGGAAGTAGAAGGCTTGTTTCATGGGGAACGTGATAATGAGTTTAGATGTCTACTGTTTGGGTGTTTATTATTGGTGGAGTTACATGAATGGTGGTGATGTTTTGGTTTATGTCAGATGTTGAATCTCTGTGAGCTTGGAAAGGATGATTGGGAGGCATTTGATAGTGTTTGGTCCAAATCAATCCAAGAAAAATATTACTGTTTGAGTATTTGTCAAGGGTGGAACTACAAGAAAGGTGTTATTGTTTTCGTTTATGTCAGATGTTTGATTTTGTCTGTGGTCTTAGAAAGGATAATGGGGAGGCATTTAATAGTGCATGGACGGAATTTAACTGAGACGGTCATTACAAATAAAATGTAGAAATATCTCAATAAGTCAAAATATTCTTTGATCTAAATATTGCATAATTACAGAAATCACGATCAATTGAAACAAATGGAAGAAGGTAAACAGTGAATGTAATATTTTTTCCAATTTTTGTTTCTTATTCTATTTCAATTTATATATATATATATATATATATAAATATATGTATATATATGAATATATATATATATATATATATATATATATATATATATATAATATTACACTTAGGCTTTTCTCTAACCTGGGTGAAGACTTTTGATTAAACCCTTCCGCTTAAAAAAAAATGATAGCTTTTATTATGTTTAATATCACCACGCGATTTTATTCAGCTGAAGAATGGTTCTTGTAAATAAAGAGATAAAGCAGGTGTTCTTCAACCTGCCTTTCGTCACGTATACTATGCTTATGAGTTGCTGTTCTTCCTTTGCCTTATGACGACCACTTCAACACTGAATAAAATAGCTAAGCATTGACTAATTAGATCTAATTTTTGGTGTGTGGCCTCACTTATGAGATTCTGTGGCCTCCTTGTTGGCCCATGACCAACCTGAGGGCCACTAAGGGGCCACAGGGGACCACTAAGTTAATGATTCCCTCGGGAATGGTAGTCGTGTCAACAGACCACTTGTCAATTTGCTCAGTTCTTGTTATGAATGAGTCTTATCGTTCTGAGAGAAGGTTCTTAAAGATGAGAAATGTTTTGAAGATAAAGAGGCTTCTAGCTTGTTTATTTATTTTTAATCTGTGTTATCAGGTACATAGTGAAGAGGTCATGGACCTGTTCTTGAAATAGATAGATAGATAAGTAAGATATATAAAAAGATAAAGGTGTTTTTGTACTTCAAGAGGGAGCATATTTGCATGGTGTTGAATTAGTATAGGGAAGTGAGATAAACAAAGAAATAACGACAGAAATATGATTGCAATGATTATAATGCCAAAAAAGAGGAAAATTTGGTTTTGGAAAATTAATCAAAACAATGGAGAACTAAATCTCCTTTACCAGTTTGGATGAACTACTAATATATATATATATATATATATATATATATATATATATATATATATATATATATATATATATATATATATATATATATTGGTCATTGTGATTGTGATAAAAAAATATATATATGTATATATATGTATGTGTATATATATATGTATATATGTATATATATATATATATATATATATATATATATATATATATATATATATATATGTATATATATATATCACTCCTAATTTGGCTGAGGGAGCGATGGGCCGTGAAAAAGTGACATCTGGTGTTATGCATTGTGTATTGGAGAAAGAGGAGGGGTAAAAAGGGAAAATAGGGTAGCAGAGATACCATTATGCATTCGGAACGACAAACCAGAGATAGGGGGGAGTGGGTGGAAGCGAAACAGGCCTGGCGGGGGTGGGTGTGGGGAGACTAGGCCCACCTCAACCAAACCCTATGCCTACGATAACCCTCGTTTAACCCCGGTTTTTATACAAGAGGGTCACTATGTAAAGGAAGCGTTGGAGGTTAACCATCTCAGGCTGTCGGGCCCTGTTGTGGATGTGCTGTGTCTTGTTGCATTGCTTTTGACTCGGAAGTAAATGGGTGTGGAATAGATGTTGGATGGATGGGGAATGGGTGCATGCTGGCTACCTCTCATATAAAGGGAAAGAAAACTTTTGGAGTATGTTGTTAAATATGCGACTACAACATGAGTAATGGATATATTTTATTTAATTGAGGGCTGTACCGTTTCCAGAAGGGAATGTGATGGGAGGCACAACAGCTTATTGAAGGGACTGACGGTGTCTGTAACGCTTATTGAAGGGAATGAAAGGAGGTAGTACCATTTGTTAAAGGGACTGACGGGGGGGCAGCAGTACTTGTTGATGGCACTGACAGGGGGCAGTACCGCTTATTGAAGGGACTCCCGGGGGCAGTACCGCTTATTGAAGGGAACGAAAGGAGGTAGTACCGTTTGTTAAAGGGACTGACAGGGGGCAGTAATGCTTGTTGAAGGGGGTGACGGGGGGCAGCAATGCTTGTTAAAGGGAGTGACAGGGAGGCAGTACCGCTTAGTGAAGGGACTGACAGGGGCAATTCCGCTTATCGAGGGGAATGACAGGGGGCAGTAATGCTTGTTGAAGGGGGTGACGGGGGGCAGCAATGCTTGTTAAAGGGACTGACAGGGAGGCAGTACCGCTTAGTAAAGTGACTGACAGGGGCAATTCCGCTTATTGAAGGGAATGACAGGGGAGTACCGATTGTTGAAAAAACTGAAACACGACTCGTCTCCCACCTGTGTCTCCGTGAGTTTGAGTTGCTTGGAGAGCTGGAGTCTCTTACTGACGGAGAGGTACTTGTTCTTCTCGAACTCCTGCTCGAGGGCCTTGATCTGTGAGGCCGTGAAGGCCGTCCGGGGCCTCTTCTTGCGCTCTTCGCCGCCGCTACGGGAGTCCTCTGGGGAGAGAAGAGGAGAAAGAAGAACGTCTTTAGATTCTAACACTGTCTAGACCACTCTGGGGGGTCTTCAAAAATGAAGTAATAAATAAGAAAATAAAGAAAGGAAAAGAAAGGAAAAATATACGTGGATATGTGTAAGCAAACACACACATACACACGCACACACACACACACACACACACACACACACACACACACACACACATTTTCACCTGTAATATATATATATATATATATATATATATATATATGTATGTATACATATGTATATATATATATAATATATATACATATATGTATATATATATATGTATATATGTATGTATATATATACATATATATATATATATATATATATATATATATACGGTATATATATATTGTGAAAAGTGGTCTTTAAGTTCATAAGAACTTTGCGTGGCTCTGGTCCGTAGAGGTGCCACCAGAGCGAAGGTTCGGAAGAGTATCGACAGACTCAACGAGGAAGCTGGAGGAGGAGACCCGAGCGGCAGGACACGAGACCCAAGACAAACATGAGAGACATAGGACCCCGAGCAAACAAACCATCAGCGTCATGGTGGCAAAAACCCAAGAGGAGATACATTGTCACCGCCCAGAGGGGAAATGGGGGAGGAGGTGGGAGAGGGGGAGAGAGGAGGCTAGGGAGGGGAGTTGTGAGAAACAGAGGAGATGGATTGGTGGTGCCTCTGGGAGATAGTGGAAACGAAAAAGGAGGAGATAATTTGTGGAGTGAGGGAGGATTTGTTGGAGGAAGATAGGGTCAGGGGGAGGTGAAGAAGAGAGGGCTGAGTAGGAAAGGGAGGGGAAGCGAAGATGAAACAAAGGTAAAGAATATATAAAAATATAAATGAAAGGCAGAAGAGGAAGATTTTAGTGTTAAGAAGAAGGGAGGGGTAAGAGAGGTAGGGAAGGGGAAACGGAGATGAGATTAAGGTAAGAACAGAAATTAGAATAGGAGAAAAGAGAAAAAGGTAGAAGAGAGGTAGAATAGAAAATGTAAATTGAATACAATGGTAGGGTGAAGGGAGGATAGACTGATAAATAGGAAAAAGAGAGATCTATTCACTATTCACTTATTTCCACCACAAAATCTCCTCTTGCGAATGTTACCTTGTAATTTCTTAGAAATTCATTTGTGAGTTTGGGAAATATTCACATAAACATTGTAAATGATATATGTTAATCATGAAATAAGGACAGGGATGGTATAAATATGTTGAAGTAAATTAAGGAGATTTGAAAAAGAAGGACGCTTTGGTCCATGATAAAGGACCAAAAAATAAATGTTACCAGTGAACCTTAAAGGCAAGAAAAAGTGAGGAATAGGCAGTGAGAGTGGGAGCAAAGTAAAAGAGGAATAAATAAAGGAATACTCAGACAAACAAATAAATCAGATAAACAAATAGATATATAAGTAAATAAATAAGCAACTAGATAGATAAACAAACAAATAGATAAATAAATGAACAAGTGAATATCTAAATAAATAATTGAATATATAATTAGATAACAAATGAATGAAAATAGTGAGTAAATAGACAAATAACTAAACACAAAAACAAATAGATGAATAAATGGATTAACGAATAAAGACATAAATAAATAGATAAATAAATAAGTGAATAAAGCGAGTGGTCTGGGGAGAGTGGTAGGGTAGGACATGGTGAGGGATCTGTTTCTTGGTTGTGGAGTAGGGATAGCGGCGGCGGCGACAATACATTACGGGCGGCGGGCGAGCGTGACCGCAATGGCGTTATGAGGCATTCGATTGCCTCTCATTGGATTATCTGCCATTTGCTTATTTCCTTCTTTATGGCGTCTTGGAGGGGAGGCTGGCCGTCCCTCTCGCTCACACTGAGTAGGATTTCATGTTGCGTCCTCTTGCCAGTGTATGCTTAGGTGTGTGTGTGTGTGTGTGTGTGTGTGTGTGTGTGTGTGTTTGTGCATTTGTGTGTGTGAGCGTGGGTGTGGGTTTGTGTGTGTGTGTGTGTGTGTGTGTTTGTATGCGTGTGTGCGTGTAAGGGTGGGTGTGGATTTGTGTGTGTTTGTGTGGGTGTATATTAAGAAGTCTGCTTGTTCATATATTTAGCTGTTGGTATATGCACGTCAGTATGTGTGAGGTGTATGTGATTTGTGTGCTGTGTGTGTTGTATATATATATATATATATATACATATATATGTGTGTGTGTGTGTGTGTGTGCGTGTGTGGTCTTGTATACAAATAGTGCGGGTTCATGATTTGATATAGTCAACACGCACACACATATATATTAAAGAAAGATACACGCACATACACCTGCACTTCATCAAGGTGAAATATACTTGAATTTCGTACTAAAGTATATGTTTTTTTTAAATTTCGTACTGAAGACAAAATATATTTTTTACTCAATATATAGTCAATACGCACACACATATATATTAAAAAAGATACACGCACATACACCTGCACTTCATCAAGGTGAAATATACTTGAATTTCGTACTAAAATATATGTTTTTTTAATTTCGTACTGAAGAAAAAATATTTTTTTACTCAATATATATATATATATATATATATCTATATATATATATATATGTATGTATGTATGTATTTACTGTACCAGTGTTACAACACTGAAGCATATGACACGCACGCACGCACACACACACACACACACACACACACACACACACACACACACATATATATATATATATACATATATGTGTGTGTGTGTGTGTGTGTGTGTGTGTGTGTGTGCGTGTGTGCGTGCGTGTGTGTGATGGTGTGTAAATGTATATTTTCATATGAGGCAGTCATCTTCTACTGCCAACCACCTCCTCCAGAAAATAACCCCCCTCTACTCCCTCCTTCTCCCCCCTCTCCCCCTCCCTCCCCCTCTCCCACTAAGCCTTCCACCCATCATCCAAGTTGATGCATCAGCCAGAGGTCGTTTGATGACCTCATGGACAGCCAGTCGTCCATCCATCCATCCATTCATCCATTTATGAGTCTCTACATTTGTTTCTTTCTACTGCCATCCTTTTATTTTTTTATGATATTTACTTAGATTGGTATTTATTCTAGATATGTAATTAATTACAGATTCTTCCATATAGTGTACTGCAATAATCGCACAGGAGATGTGTATATATTTGTATGTGAACATATGAGATTAGACATCTCTTTGTGTATTTGTACAGATATAATATATATATATATATATATATATAATATTATATATATATGTATATATATATATATACACACGCATCTACAGATATATAATTACACACATAAATAAACACAAACACACATACACATACATACACACACAAACGCACACACACGCACACAGATGCACGCACACACACACGCACACACACACACACGCACACACACACACACACACACGCACGCACAGGAAACGATATACATTACATCAAGGAAATGAACACTGTATCTCAAATAAATGATCGTAATGTCAACGTAATTCCCGTTATTTCCCTTAGATTCTGATGTTTCTATGAAGTGATGAAAGGTTTCTATAGATGATTCAATCGCAAATATTACATGGAATGAATCCACAAATTTTACTTTTCGGAAGAGGGTCTCCTTCAGTTAAATAAAATCGTTAACATATTCTTAACGTTAATTTTTTTTTATGTTAACATATTTTTCCATGTTAAGATATTTCTAACGT
>NC_134803.1:42974714-42984714 GCF_046742065.1 Oratosquilla oratoria | reverse complement strand
TGACGGCTTCGGCCGCAGCTTCGCATTTCCTGGTTTAGGCTTCGCACTACTTTGGCCCACCAAGACTTTTCAATAATTAAATTTGAAATATTTGGATGGAGGTTTGCGAGATAAGAGTTGTTAGAAAAAGACTTATGAAACGGAAACTTCTGATTGTTTGATCGCTTGAGGTGTTGGGAAATGCATAGACAGAACTAAGTTTTTAGAACCCTGAATGTTGCAACCAAAATATGTTGAAAGAAATTAGACCAAATATTACATTTCTATTCAAAGCAATTGAAAGACTTTAGATCCAGAATTATAATTCCCATAGAAAATTCACGGAAAAAGAGATGTGAAGAACATCGTTCGGAAGCCATCTGTCCAAAAAAGGCTAAGCGAGCTGTTTTAACGCTTTTGTTGTTTGATTTAGTTCACCTTTAGATATAATTATATGTTCATCTCAAACTACAACGAAAAATATTATATGTATCAATTCTAAAGATCTATTCAGAACCTGAGCGACAACCGGCGTCGCTTGGCAGTGCAGCCGGGGGTAAGTGAGACCGCGAGCGCCGTGAATGTGAAGCACTACAGTCGTGCAAAACCCGTAGACTTATGCCCCAAAATTATATCTTTTAGTATGTCGCTGAGACCTCTATCCTCCGCCCTCCTGCAGAAGCTCCAAATGCAAAGCAGGAGCACGTCTTCAAACTGGATGTTATGTCGGTATCTAGGGGGTGAGGAAAAGGCTGACGCAGCTATAGCACCGGTTCTTAAGAGACCCATGATTGATGTTGGGCTTCTCCAAAGCTGGACTCAGCTCAGGACTCGCACACTGGTTCCTCCTGCATAGTCTTGAGGCTTAGCACTCGAACCGTAGTACCTCGAGGTCACAGTGTACTGCGAGGTCAGAGTGCTCGAATCTGCTACGGGCACAGGCATTGTTTCAAAGACTGCGTCTAGGGGACAGTTGTTTCTGACAGGTCAGAAGTCGTAGCACAACTGACGACCGGGAGACGCTGACCTGCGTTACTACCTTTGCGGTTGCTCTGAACCTGTGTTCTTGAGGAGGGAGGGGACCGGCCACGTCTGACGGGGGTGTTGTGAGCCGTCTCTGCCAGCTACAAAGTCCATGTAACTGCGCCGGCTTGTGAAGAGTCACCAAATGACCGTAACATTGTTTGGGCGACCGTACGGTCGTATTCTAGGAAAGGCAAGCATCCCTTGCCTCAGGATGCATCTTTTACCCCGTCTGTCCGTCGCCCCACGCTCGACCGGGCATCGCTGGAGGTAGCCGCCGCCGCCGCCACCACCAGAGGACTAGATGGATGTAACCTCCTTCCTTGAGGTTTGATCTGCTTCCGGACACAATCGTCCCGAGGCCAGAATCAGTAGCAGCGCCCAAATTGCCCAAAACCTTGACGGAGGAGATGAGACAAATACATGGTCAACGCTGCATACATATATACAAGCAAACACACACACACACACACACACACACACACACACACACACACACACACACATACACACACACACACACACACACACACACAAAAGAGCAATAGGTAGCGCTCCTGTGTTAAACGCGAGTAGGCCTAGTTTCGATCTCCAGAGAGTGCTAGGCCATTATTCGAATCATATTTTCACGGTTTCCCAACCCTCTCTGCAACGGCGGACGTCAGAGGGGCAGTATACCAGTCTCGTATTAATTAGCTTAAGCGAACTTGTTACGTTAGCTTCAGAATTCGCTTACAAGCACAGCCAATCCAAAACGCTCAACATTTCACACACACTTTGCACCATGTCTTTAGAATAAACGTAATCATCTTATGATGATGATATCACGACTTTGGATGACATCTTCAGTCTACATATACTTCGCACATTGTATTCAGACAGAAAATTTACATTCGGTCAACAACAAGCAATAATCTTATGACAACTTATAACAACTTTCGGCTCTAACCACACTATAGATTTTATGTAACCTTGACAATCCAATTTAAGGGATTTTTGTTTAAGGGATTTTAGATTTAAGGAAATACTTCTTATTCAAAATGTCCTCTGCATGAAAATAGATTTTTTTCAACATGAAGTACATAGGCTTCTATTAAATCCGAAATGCGTTACTTTTCTAAAATAAGATATTCAAAATGCGTTACTGCACTGAAATAGAATATAAAAAATGTGCTACTGTGGTAAGGCAGAGTATATGAAAAATATATTTACAATGCGTCATTACACTAAAATGGAATATTTTGTTTTAATTATCAATGTAAAATTGAATATCTTAAATGTATAACTTTGCTAGGATAAAGCCTTTTAATGCATTACTTCGGTAAAGTAAATATATATCAAATGTATTACTATGATGAAGTAGAATCTTTTGAAAGGTATTTCTTTGCTAAAATAGAAATTTTCAAATGTATTTTCACGTTGAAATAGATTCATTAGAAAGCGTTACTATGTTAAATCGGTTAATGAGACAATTTCAGAAAGAGAATTGTTACAAGCGGAGTACCACAGGGACCATTAGATAACAGATAATCATTTCTTTATTGGTAATCTCTGAATTTAAGAACTCTCCAATATCAGAAACGGAAAATTCTAAGAACTAGAAAATTACAGATACCAGAAAAACTTTCTAATATTGCTGACCTATCTTCGAAAACATTTTTCGTTACGAATATGTCCAAATGTTATAGATGTTCGATAAATGTATGTAATTGGCTGTTGCGGACAAGTCAATCGAAATAAACATCACAATTGAGGACGAAGCTTTTATTAGTACGTTTCGCTTGTTAAACCTTTGTCAAATACATTATTTACTAGATAAAGCCTCAACAAAAGAAACTTCTTGCTAGTAAAGGCTCCGTCCGATAAAGACCACTTGTACTGTTTACTGTTTAAGGAAATCAATTTGATCCGAAAATAGATTCTGTGTGTGTTTGATTTCTGTAATAAAAAATGGCCATCATGGAACGGCAAAATATATATCATATTATTTATAAGTTTTACGCGTTAGTCCAATATCTAGTAATTATCTAATAGAGTTTTATAACTTTACAAACTATGGTAGACAGAAGGAGAGGCTGTTTAGATATTTAGAAGAATATCTGCCATTGCGTCAAGATAACGTCCGATAGGATTAGTGAAATATAGAAACTATGGTAGATAGAAGAGAAGAGTTATGAGTGCCTGTTTGTAAATATTTAGATAAAAAATTACTGCATTAGTATGAAATATAGAAGTACTATTATTTCCTAAGTAACGTAAAGAAATTTATCCAGTTTTCAAATACTCTTAAAACGCAATATAATTTATATTCTTTTCTCTATATAGTAATCTAAAACTTATATGAACTATGAGGAAGAGGAAGACAAATGTTCTGATATGAGGAATTTGCCTCAAACTGTTATTATGCCATTTAAGAACATGCAATATTTTCCTTTCCTAAAGACATTATTTCAAAAGCTTTCAGAAGAAGCATAGATCGTAGCTGGAGTTCATAATATTTAGGTAAACATGATTGATTTGCTTTAAACAAACAATAGATAGAAATATTGTATGATAAAGTTTACCTCAAGAAGGGTAAAGATGAATGTGTAAAGCATATATACGTGTTAAATACAGATTGTTCTCTTTATTTGAGAATATCAGAAAATTATTCTGGTATATGATATTTTCTAGATTTCGTAAATTTTCGTTCCGATTATTGGAAGCAATCTAATTTCAGAGATTCCTAATAGAGAGAATTATCTGTATAACTATTCTTCTACTTATGATCATTCAGCTTAAGATTTTTCGAAGTTACGATGGGTTTTAATAGGTAAAAGGGTCCCCATTTTATTAATTATAAGTGCACATATTTTGCTAAATGTATGTGCTTATCATGCTCATTTAGTACTCTGGTTGAGTAATCGGAAACGTACTAGCCTCGCATTCGCTTATTTGTGGGTCCGAATCCTGCACGTCTCTCCAAATCCCAGCAGTGACTGTTACCTGACCCAACAGTCCAAGCGCATAGGGCAAAGGTGACGGCTTCGGCCGCAGCTACGGGCTTCCTAGCGTAGGCTCCTCACCACCTTTATTGTATTGCGTATTGTATTCACCCATTTCGACTTGCGATTTTTCGACTTACGATTTTTCGACTTAAGGTGGGTTTCTCGGAACCAGCCCCCATCGTAATTCGAGGAGTACTCATAATAGAGTCAACTTCCTATTGACGAAGTCGCATGTAACATTGCGAAGTTTAAAATTGACGTCGACCTCTCCTTAAGGGGATTTAGTTTTTATTCGAATTTTCATATCTGATTCGACCGATAAAATCAAAACTCTCTATCAAAAAATAAATACTAAAGAAGGTAGCACAAACTACATGATTATCGGAATGGGTAGTGCTGATAAATTGGTACTTCTTTTTTTAAATAACTAGCGTTTCTATCCTTGCGAACACTATCGTACCGAAGAACTAGTCTCAGTGGTAGAGATTTAACCCATTCAAATCCGATGACAAGATTTTTGTCATTTGGTCAAATAAAAAAAAAAAAAAAAAAAAAAATCATAAAACACCAAAATGTTTGATCAAACACTAGAAAAATATGACGTCAGTCCTCGCTTCGTGCGAGGACTGACGTCATATTTTTCTGGTGTTTGATCAAACATTTTGGTGTTTTATGATTTTTTTTATTTATTTTTTTTATTTGACCAAATGACAAAAATCTTGTCATCGGAGTTGAATGGGAAAGGTATCTCAAGCTATAATAATAATAATGATAGAAATGATGATAATAGTAGTAGGAGTAATAATAGTAATAATAATGATGATAATAATAATAATGATGATAATGATAATAATAATAATAATGATAATAATAGTAATGATAATGATAATAATAATGATAATAATAATAATGATAATAATAATAATAATAATAATAATAGTAATAATAATGATAATAGTAATGATGATGATAGTAATAACAATGATAATGGTAGTAATAATAATAATAATAATAATAATATACATACATGCATACATACAAGTGAGATAGCCAAAGTCAAATGGCATAAATCCACTCCCACCTATTTCATATCCACACACTCCACCCCCACTCACTCCCCCTCCCTCCCTCTTTTCTTGGCTCCTCTTGGGTGACGGTCATCCCTGCATCTCGCCGACTGCCCTGGGTCAGAAGCAATGTAGCAAGACACAGCACATCCACAGAAAGGCCGCTTCATTAAATCGGCGACCGCCCATCTCTGTCTCCTCGTGCAGAAAAAGAGAAGACGGAGAGAAATCCTTTCCGGCTGCGTCAAAATATCATTCACTCATACCCCCTCACACCCCCCACACTCCACCCACACTCCCTTCCATGCATCACATCATCCATACACAATCATTCTTCACTCACCCCTATATTCTGTTTTCTCCCTTCCTCAACAGACATCTCCCTCTTTTCTAACGCCCCTCTTACCCCATCCATCCATCTCATCCTTGGTCGTCCCCTCATGTTCGCTCCATCCACCTCTGCCTTCCACACGTCTTTTACTAATCTTTCTTCACCCATTCTTTCCATGTGTCCAAATCATCCTCTTCCATCAACCCTATCTCCCAGCTTCTTTTCCACCCCCACTCTCCTCCTCACCTCGTCGTTTCTCACTCTATCCAGCCTAGTAGCCCCAGCCATACTTCTCAGACATTTATATCAAACACATTTAAACTCTTTCTCTCGTCCTCCCTTATGTTCCATGTTTCTGCCCCATACAGTGCTGTCGGCACAATCACCCTTTCATACAATCTCCTCTGAACACCCGTTCCAAAATGTCTTATTCTCATTACCATTTTTAATCCCCCAATGCATTTAACCCATTCAACTCCGATGACAAGATGTCTTGTCATTTGGTCAAATAAAACAAAAAAATCATAAAACACCAAAATGTTTGATCAAACACCAGAAAAATATGACGTCAATCCTCGCTTCGCTGCGAGCGAAGCGAGGATTGACGTCATATTTTTCTGGTGTTTGATCAAACATTTTGGTGTTTTATGATTTTTTGTTTTATTTGACCAAATGACAAGACATCTTGTCATCGGAGTTGAATGGGTTAATTGCTTCTCTCAATCTACATTCTACCTCCACCTCCACTCCTCCCTTTTTTGTCACATTCGCTCCCCGCAAGTATCTAAAGCTATCCATTTCCTCCAGCTTCTCTCCCTTAAAACTCGCTTCTAATTTGCTGCCATTCTCTCCTTATGTACATCTCATCATCTCATAACAGTAATAATATATATGCATTATGTCATTGCTAACAAAGGCAAAATCACATTTAAAAAATCTAAAAAGATCGTATTATGTTTTCTGAGAGTAACTTTGATTAGGGATTGGTAGTATGAATATATACTTATATATACACACTATATAGATATATATATATATACATATATATACATATATATATATATATATATATATATATATATATATACACACACTAAAAACCCACTGTTGATTGGATTTAAGAAAAGAAAGGAAATAACGATTTCCGTATATTTTTATCACTTGCTGTGATCCTCTTCAAGCGGAAGAGTATCACAGCAAGTGATAAAAATATACGGAAATCGTTATTTCCTTTCTTTTCTTAAATCCAATCAACAGTGGGTTTTTAGTGTATTTATGAATGTGTTACGATATTATTGGACAGTGATATATATAAATATATATATATATATATATATATATATATATATATATATATATATATATTTATATATATATTATATATATATATGTTGACTATATTATGACAAATAAAACTGAAGGTGGAAAAAGCAGACGAAAAGTAATGGGAGAATTTCATGCTTTAACGTTTCGACCCACAGGGTCTTGATCACAAAGCTAACAACTCAAACATAACAGGAGATTTTATACATGGACGGGTCATCTCATGGGACGCTTCGGAGAGCTTGTTATTTTATTTGCGTATTCTTTTATTATTAATAAGCTTGTGGCTTTTGGTAGACATATAAAGCCATCTCTATGGTTAATGTTGTTATTAGCATACATTAACACTAATAACAACATTAACCATAGAGAAGGCTTTATATGTCTTGCAAAAGCCACAAGCTTTTTAAGAATAAAAGAATACGCAATTATCATAATGTTTTCATTTTACCATTTCAAGAAAATTTGTTAAGTATCACAGAATTATTAAAAAGATTTAACGTAAAGGTAGTTTTTAAACATGATAGTACAGTAAAACATAAACTCATCAACAATAGTATTGAAATTAAAAAAGGATGCATTTATAAAATTCCTTGCAAAATGTGTAATCAATTTTACATAGGTCAAACTGCCAAACCCTTAAACATTAGAATTGAACAACACAAGAAAAATGTTAGGGATGGCAATCATTCTAGTGGTATATTCAAGCATATTGAATTAAATAATCATCCAGTTGATTGGGGTAATGCCCAGGCAATCTATTATACCAACAACATAATAGCAAGAAATTTAATAGAGTGCAGTTTGATTCATCCCACCAGTAATCAAAATACCAACCTACATAAAGGCTTGTACAAACTTGATAATTTCATTTGTCAAGAAATTAGTAAGATAATATCAGGTAAAATGTAAACCCAACGAATTGACCTAATGTCGCCCTATATCATTAGTAGATAGAGTGTCCCTGGCGACTGTGACCTGATGTCGCCCCACCATCTTAAGATAATTGACAATGACCTTCCGCTCTCAAGGGGGTAATTGGTCGCTACGCTTATTCAAACTGTCCTTGTTCCTGTGTATCATGTATATACTTTCTATGCATTCCTATCACTATGTACTTGTTGCACTGAAGATGTAATATACGAAAGCGCTCTGCTTCGTTAGTTTCTTTTTTCCAAGTGGACTTTGCATATATATATATATATATATATTTATATATATACATATGTATATATATATATGTATATATATATATATATGTATATGTATATATATATGTACATATATATTCCACACACACACACACACACACACACAATATATATATATATATATATATATATAATATATATACACAAAATGTGTTTCTCGAGCAAAAAATTATTTTCACGCTGCCGGTTTTGCTAGACCTGTCACAGCAACCCTTCTCTTTTATCCGGGCTTGGGACCGGCATAGGACTGGTTAACACCTCATTCCTGTGGCAGAGAATGGGAAGGTGGAAGGTACCCAAAACAAAGGCTGGAATGGGTACCCAAAGGAAGAAGACCAGTAGGGAGGTCCAGGACCAGATGAATAGAAGGTGTGGAGGAAGCATGAGGAAGAAGAGACACAAATTTACCAGAAGTGCAAGAGAGACCTACGAGGATAGAGAGAGAGTGAGAGAGAGAGGGGGGGGGAGGAGAAACTTACCGTTGTCGCTGTGTTGAGCGTCCGAGGATGAGGTGGGAAGTCCCCCTTCAGCCTCGAGGGAGAGGGTGAGCTTACTTCCACTCCCAACAGTTAGAGTTCCTCCTCCAACACCCTCTCCTCCACCTTCAACCACACCCTCCTCCTCGATGCCTTCGCCATCATCTTCTTCGTCTTCCTCGACCATGACTCTCTCATCCTCCGCGTCTTCTTCCTCCTCTTCCTCCTCCTCCTCCAGTTCATTCGTGCTTGTCAGGTCACCTTCAGAGTTGCTGGCTGAGGTTACCCTTGGAGGCTCGGACCCTGCCCTGAGAGGCGTGAAGTAAATTCTTGAGGGGAGATCGGAAGGTTGAGGGGAACCGGGCGAAGACGGTGGAGTCCGGAGCGCTGGTCTTTGACTGTTGTGTTCTTGGAGTCTTCGGTGAGTCGAAGTCTGTATGCTCTCGCGCTGTGGGGTGTGGGGTGGGTGGTTCTGTCCTTGGGTGGGCTGGGGGCCGTGGTGGGGAGCTGGGAGGGGCACTGGGGGACGCACTAGTGGGATCTCCTGGAGGTGGAACTGCTGATGGGAGAGCTGTTGTTGTTGAAAGTGCATCTGTTGGGTGTCTCGGGTTCGGGCGGCGCGAGGCTAGTAAAGCTTTCGATGCTGAAGGGAGACGTTTCGTTCGACATCGTCAGGCGAGGCGGTGGGGACGACAATGACGGGATCGTTGTCTTCTACACAGGGATTCGTTATAGTTCCCAGTAATCAACGACGAAGTTTTTCGCCGATCTCCAAGGTTTCTTCGGATACGAAAGCGCACCACGATTAATTTTACTTTTTTTTCTTCTGGTGATATATATGTATATATCTCGGTGTTCCTGTTTGGGGTTAATATTTCCGTTTTCTGTAATATTTACAAATTAGATTAACGCTTCTCATTGACAACGTCATTTGATTCATATGTATTTCCAAACGAACCTTCGTCTCTCCTGCAATCATTTGATCTAAATGATATAAAAAATAAATGCATTCAGTAGTTATATACTTAGAGGTCACACATACATACTCAATATCTTTACAATTAATGATATAAATGTTTCTTTAACTCCTTTATGTTTACGGAGTAATTTTTTGGCATAGCAGCACTTATTATCATACACCAAGAAATACCCCTCCAAATACTTTGCCAAAGATATTTCGTTGCGCTGAAAAAAATAATCTAATGGCAGTAGAAATATATATATATATATATATATATATATATATATATATATATATATTTATATATATATATATATATATATATATATATACTGTATATATATATATATATATATATATATATATATATATATTCATTGTATATATGGGCAGGATATTTTCTCTCATGCATGTTTGGTTAAATTTAATGGCAAGATTATTATTGCAGAGTTTTTTATCTGCCTTTTCTCTTTCTCTGAGAATCTTTTTCCCTTTCACGGGAAGTTGTCATATAATGTCACCAAATGACATTGTTTTGTAAGTTACTTTGGGCATGGCTTTACCAAAGTGAAAAACTGGCCAGAACGCGTTTTCACACTACTTAGTGCTTCATCAGTGGCTAGAGTGTGAATATCTGATTGA
>NC_134803.1:42960530-42968030 GCF_046742065.1 Oratosquilla oratoria | reverse complement strand
TCTCTGCCAGCTACAAAGTCCATGTAACTGCGCCGGCTTGTGAAGATTCACCCATGACCGTAATATTGTTTGGGCGACCGTATGGTCGTATTCTAGGAAAGGCAAGCATCCCTTGCCTCAGGATGTATCTCTTACCCCGTCTGTCCGTCGCCCCACGCTCGACCGGGCATCGCTGGAGGTAGCCGCCGCCGCCGCCGCCACCACCAGAGGACTAGATGGATGTAGCCTCCTTCCTTGAGGTTTGATCTGCTTGCGGACACAATCGTCCCGAGGCCAGAATCAGTAGCAGCGCCCAAATTGCCCAAAACCTTGACGGAGGAGATGAGACAAATACATAGTCAACGCTGCATATATACATACAAGCAAACACACACACACGCACACACACACACACACACACACACACACACACACACACACACACACACACACACACACACAAAGGAGCAATAGGTAGCGCTCCTGTGTTAAACGCGAGAAGACCTAGTTTCGATCTCCAGAGAGTGCTAGGCCATTGTTCGAATCATATTTTCACGGTTTCCCAACCCCTCTCTGCAACGGCGGACGTCAGAGGGGCAGTATACCAGTCTCGCATTAATTAGCTTAAGCGAACTTGTTACATTAGCTTCAGAATTCGCTTACAAGCACAACCAATCCAAAACGCTCAACATTTCACACACACTTTGCACCATGTCTTTAGAATAAACGTAATCATCTTATGATGATGATATCACGACTTTGGATGACATCTTCAGTCTACATATACTTCGCACATTGTATTCAGACAGAAAATTTACATTCGGTCAACAACAAGCAATAATCTTATGACAACTTATAACAACTTTCGGCTCTAACCACACTATAGATTTTATGTAATCTTGACAATCCAATTTAAGGGATTTTTGTTTAAAGGATTTTAGATTTAAGGAAATACTTCTTATTCAAAATGTCCTCTGCATGAAAATAGATTTTTTTTTCAACATGAAGTACATAGGCTTCTATTAAATCCGAAATGCGTTACTTTTCTAAAATAAGATATTCAAAATGCGTTACTGCACTGAAATAGAATATAAAAAATGTGCTACTGTGGTAAGGCAGAGTATATGAAAAAAATATTTACAATACGTCATTACACTAAAATGGAATATTTTGTTTTAATTATCAATGTAAAATTGAATATCTTAAATGTATAACTTTGCTAGGATAAAGCCTTTTAATGCATTACTTCGGTAAAGTAAATATATATCAAATGTATTACTATGATAAAGTAGAATCTTTTGAAATGTATTTCTTTGCTAAAATAGACATTTTCAAATGTATTTTCACGTTGAAATAGATTTTTTTTAGAAAGCGTTACTATGTTAAATCGGTTAATGAGACAATTTCAGAAAGAGAATTGCTACAAGCGGAGTACCACAGGGACCATTAGATAACAGATAATCATTTCTTTATTGGTAATCTCTGAATTTAAGAACTCTCCAATATCAGAAACGGAAAATTCTAAGAACTAGAACATTACAGATACCAGAAAAACTTTCTAATATTGCTGACCTATCTTCGAAAACATTTTTCGTTACGAATATGTCCAAATGTTATAGATGTTCGATAAATGTATGTAATTGGCTGTTGCGGACAAGTCAATCGAAATAAACATCACAATTGAGGACGAAGCTTTTATTAGTGCGACGTTTCGCTTGTTAAATCTTAGTCAAATACATTATTTACTAGATAAAGCCTCAACAAAAAAAACTTCTTGCTAGTAAAGGCTCCGTCCGATAAAGACCACTTGTACTGTTTCCTGTTTAAGGAAATCATTTGATCCGAAAATAGATTCTGTGTGAGTTTGATTTCTATAATAAAAAATGGCCATCATGGAACGGGAAAATATATATCATATTATTTATAAGTTTTACGCGTTAGTCCAATATCTAGTAATTATCTAATAGAGTTTTATAACTTTACAAACTATAGTAGACAGTAGGAGGCTGTTTAGATATTTAGAAGAATATCTGCCTTAGTGTCAAGATAACGTCCGATAGGATTATTGAAATATAGAAACTATGGTAGATAGAAGAGAAGAGTTATGAGTGCTTGTTTGTAAATATTTAGATTGAAAATTACTACATTAGTATGAAATATAGAAGTACTATTATTTCCTAAGTAACGTAAAGAAATTTATCCAGCTTTCAAATACTCTTAAAACGCAGTATAATTTATATTCTTTTCTCTATATAGTCATCTAGAATTTATTTGAACTATGAAAAAGAGGAAGACAAATGTTCTGATATGAAGAATTTGCCTCAAACTGTTATTATGCCATTTAAGAATAAGCAATATTCTCCTTTTCCAAAGACATTATTTCAAAAGCTTTCAGAAGAAGTATAGATCGTAGCTGGAGTTCATAATATTTAGGTAAACATGATTGATTTGCTTTAAACAAACAATAAATAGAAATATTGTATGATAAAGTTTACCTCAAGAAGGGTAAAGATGAATGTGTAAAGCATATATACGTGTTAAATACAGATTGTTCTCTTTATTTGAGAATATCAGAAAATTATTCTGGTATATGATATTTTCTAGATTTCGTACATTTTCGTTCCGATTATTGGAAGCAATCTAATTTCAGAGATTCCTAATAGAGAGAATTATCTGTATAGCTATTCTTCTACTTACGATCATTCAGCTTAAGATTTTTCGAAGTTACAATGGGTTTTAATAGGTAAAAGGGTCCCCATTTTATTAATTATAGGTGCACATGTTTTGCTAAATGTATGTGCTTATTAGGCTTATTTAGTGCGCTGGTTGAGTAATCGGAAACGTACTAGCCTCGGATTCGCTTATTTGTTGGTTCGAATCCTGCACGTCTCTCCAAATCCTAGCAGTGACTGTTACCTGACCCAACAGTCCAAGCGCATAGGGCAAAGGTGACGGCTTCGGCCGCAGCTACGGGCTTCCTAGCGTAGGCTCCTCACCACCTTTATCATATTACGTATTGTATTCACGGCGTGGACACCATCTCACCCATTTCGACTTGCGATTTTTCGACTTCCGATTTTTCGACTTACGATGGGTTTCCCGGAACCAGCCCCCATCGTAAGTCGAGGAGTACTCATAATAGAGTCAACTTCCTATTGACGAAGTCGCATGTAACATTGCGAAGTTTAAGATTGACGTCGACCTCTCCTTAAGGGGATTTAGTTTTTATTCGAATTTTCATATCTGATTCGACCGATAAAATCAAAACTCTCAATCAAAAAATAAATACTAAAGAGGGTAGCACAAACTACATAAATATCGGAATGGGTAGTGCTGATTAATTGGTACTTTTTTTTTAAATAACTAGCGTTTCTATCCTTGTGAACACTATCGTACCGAAGAACTAGTCTCAGTGGTAGAGATTTAACCCATTCAACTCCGATGACAAGATTTTTGTCATTTGGTCAAATAAAAAAAAAAAAAAAAAAAAAAATCATAAAACACCAAAATGTTTGATCAAACACTAGAAAAATATGACGTCAGTCCTCGCTTCGCTCGCGAGCGAAGCGAGGACTGTCATATTTTTCTGCTGTTTGATCAAACATTATGGTGTTTAATGATTTTTTGTTTTATTTGACCAAATGACAAAAATCTTGTCATCGGAGTTGAATGGGAAAGGTATCTCAAGCTATAATAACAATAATAGAAATGATGATAATAGTAGTAGGAGTAATAATAGTAATGATAATGATGGTAATAATAGTAATGATAATAATGATAATAATAATGATGATAATGATAGTAATAATAATAATAAAAATAATAATAATGATAATAATAATAATAATAGTAATAATAATAATAATGATAATAATAATAATAATAGTAATAATAATAATAATGATAATAATAATAATAATAATAATAATAATAATAATAATAATAATAATATACATACATGCATACATACAAGTGAGATAGCCAAAGTCAAATGGCATAAATCCACTCCCACCTATTTCATCTCCACACACTCCACCCCCACTCACTCCCCCTCCCTCCCTCTTTTCTTGGCTCCTCCTAGGTGACGGTAATCCCTGCATCTCGCCGACTGCCCTGGGTCAGAAGCAATGTAGCAAGACACAGCACATCCACAGAAAGGCCGCTTCATTAAATCGGCGACCGCCCATCTCTGTCTCCTCGTGCAGAAAAAGAGAAGACGGAGAGAAATCCTTTCCGGCTGCGTCAAAATATCATTCACTCATACCCCCTCACACCCCACATCCCCCTACCCACACTCCCTTCCATGCATCACATCACCCATACACAGTCATTCTTCACTCACCCCTATATTCTGTTTTCTCCCTTCCTCAACAGACATCTCCCTCTTTTCTAACGCCCCTCTTACCCCATCCATCCATCTCATCCTTCGTCGTCCCCTCATGTTCGCTCCATCCACCTCTGCCTTCCACACGTCTTTTACTAATCTTTCTTCACCCATTCTTTCCATGTGTCCAAATCATCCTCTTCCATCAACCCTATCTCCCAACTTCTTTTCCACCCCCACTCTCCTCCTCACCTCGTCGTTTCTCACTCTATCCAGCCTAGTAGCCCCAGCCATACTTCTCAGACATTTATATCAAACACATTTAAACTCTTTCTCTCGTCCTCCCATATGTTCCATGTTTCTGCCCCATACAGTGCTGTCGGCACAATCACCCTTTCATACAATCTCCTCTTAACACCCATTCCAAAATGTCTTTTTCTCATTACCATTTTTAATCCCCCAATGCATTTAACCCATTCAACTCCGATGACAAGATGTCTTGTCATTTGGTCAAATAAAACAAAAAATCATAAAACACCAAAATGTTTGATCAAACACCAGAAAAATATGACGTCAATCCTCGCTTCGCTGCGAGCGAAGCGAGGATTGACGTCATATTTTTCTGGTGTTTGATCAAACATTTTGGTGTTTTATGATTTTTTGTTTTATTTGACCAAATGACAAGACATCTTGTCATCGGAGTTGAATGGGTTAATTGCTTCTCTCATTCTACATTCTACCTCCACCTCCACTCCTCCCTTTCCTGCCACATTCGTCCCCAAGTATCTAAAGCTATCCATTTCCTCCAGCCTCTCTCCCTTAATACTCACTTCCAATTTGCTGCCATTCTCTCCTTATGTACATCTCATCATCTCATAACAGTAATAATATATATGCACAATGTCATTGCTAACAAAGGCAAAATCACATTAAAAAAATCTAAAAAGGTTTGCAAAGATCGTATTATGTTTTCTGAGAGTAACTTTGATTAGGGATTGGTAGTATAAATATATACTCATATATATATACAGATATATATACATACATATATATATATATATATATATATACATATATATATATATAGATATATATATATATACACACTAAAAACCCACTGTTGATTGGATTTAAGAAAAGAAAGGAAATAACGATTTCCGTATATTTTTATCACTTGCTGTGATCCTCTTCAAGCGGAAGAAGACCACAGCAAGTGATCGAAATATACGGAAATCGTTATTTCCTTTCTTTTCTTAAATCCAATCAACAGTGGGTTTTTAATGTATTTATGAATGTGTTACGATATTACTGGACAGTGATATATATATATATATATATATATATATATATATATATATATATATGTTTGTATATATATATATATGTATATATTGACTATATTATGACAAATAAAACTGAAGGTGGAAGAAGGAGACGAGAAGTAATGGGAGAATTTCACGCTTTAACGTTTCGACCCATAGGGTCTTGATCACAAAGCTAACAACTCAAACATAACAGGAGATTTTATACATGGACAGGTCATCTCATGGGACGCTTCGGAGAGCTTGTTATTTCATTTGTGTATTCTTTTATTATTAATAAGCTTGTGGCTTTTGCTAGACACATAAAGCCTTCTCTATGGTCAATGTTGTTATTAGCATACATTAACACTAATAACAACATTAACCATAGAGAAGGCTTTATATGTCTTGCAAAAGCCACAAGCTTTTTAAGAATAAAAGAATACGCAAATATTATAATGTTTCAATTTTACCATTTCAAGAAAATTTGTTAAGTATCACAGAATTATTAAAAAGATTTAACGTAAAGGTAGTTTTTAAACATGATAGTACAGTAAAACATAAACTCATCAACAATAGTATTGAAATTAAAAAAGGATGCATTTATAAAATTCCTTGCAAAATGTGTAATCAATTTTACATAGGTCAAACTGCCAAACCCTTAAACATTAGAATTGAACAACACAAGAAAAATGTTAGGGATGGCAATCATTCTAGTGGTATATTCAAGCATATTGAATTAAATAATCATCCAGTTGATTGGGGTAATGCCCAGGCAATCTATTATACCAACAACATAATAGCAAGAATTTTAATAGAGTGCAGTTTGATTCATACCACCAGTAATCAAAATACCAACCTACATAAAGGCTTGTACAAACTTGATAATTTCATTTGTCAAGAAATTAGTAAGATAATATCAGGTAAAATGTAACCCAACGAATTGACCTAATGTCGCCCTATATCATTAGTAGAAACAGTGACCCAGGCGACTGTGACCTGATGTCGCCCCACCATCTTAAGATAATTGACAATGACCTTCCGCTCTCCAGAGGGTAATTGGTCGCTACGCTTATTCAAATTGTCCTTGTTCCTTTGTATCATGTATATATTGTCTATGTATTCCTATCACTATGTACTTGTTGCACTGAAGATGTAATATACGAAAGCGCTCTGCTTCGTTAGTTTCTTTTTTCCAAGTGGTCTACTTTGCATATATATATATATATATATATATATATATATATGTATATATATATATATATATATATATATATATATGTATACGTGTACATATATATATATACATATATATACACACACACACACACACACACATACATATATATATATATATATATATATATATATATATATATATACAAATGTGTTTCTCGAGCAAAAAATATTTTCACGCTGCCGGTTTGCCAGACCTGTCACAGCAACCCTTCTCTTTTATCCGGGCCTGGGACCGGCATAGGACTGGTTAACACCATTCCTGTGGCAGAGAATGGAAGGTGGAGGTACCCAAAACAAATGCTGGAATGGGTACCCACCGGAAAAAGACCAGTAGGGAGACCCAGGACCATATGGATAAAAGGTGTTGAGGAAGCATTAGAAAGAAGAGACACAAATTTACCAGAAGTGCAAGAGAGACCTACGAGGATAGAGAGAGAGTGAGAGAGAGGGTGGGGGGATGGAGAAACTTACCGTTGTCGCTGTGTTGAGCGTCCGAGGATGAGGTGGGAAGTCCCCCTTCAGCCTCGAGGGAGAGGGTGAGCTTACTTCCACTCCCAACAGTTAGAGTTCCTCCTCCAACACCCTCTCCTCCACCTTCAACCACACCCTCCTCCTCGATGCCTTCGCCATCATCTTCTTCGTCTTCCTCGACCATGA
>NC_134803.1:42925530-42935530 GCF_046742065.1 Oratosquilla oratoria | reverse complement strand
CTTTTTTAGGGAAAACAGATTCATGTGCTTAAGTCGATTTTCGTATGATTTATTTTTGATATTTGGAATCAGTTTTGTGGCTCGCCGTTGTACTTTTTCCAGTCTGTCAATGTCTTTAATGAGATTCGGTGACCATACGGAAACAGCATATTCCAAATGTGGACGAACTAACGATTTATATAGCTTGTTAATGAGTGATGGACTTTTGAAATCAAAAGATCGCGCAATCAATCCCAGAATCTTATTTGCTTTCTCAGAGGCTGAAATACACTGCTTGGATGATTTGAGGTCGTTACTGATAATTACGCCGAGATCTTTTTCACTATCCACTTTTGTTAACGAATTTCCAAATAACTTGTAATCGTACTTGCTGTTATTTTTACCTATGTGCATTACCTTGCATTTACTTGTGTTAAATTTCATTAGCCACTTTTCAGACCATTGCTGTAATTTATCTAAATCTTCTTGAATATCTAATTGGTTTGAGTGATCATTTGCCACTCCGCACAGTTTTGTATCATCAGCAAATTTGGAAACAGTAGATTTTAGTCCATGGTCTATATCATTTATATATACTATGAATAGAAGTGGCCCAAGAACGGAACCCTGAGGAACTCCACTTGCAACACTTTTCCATCCAGAAGTTTTTCCATTTAAAACAACTCTCTGTTTTCGACCTTTCAACCAATTACTAGTCCAACCTAATAGGCTACCACTTATTCCATGCAAAGCTAATTTAGTAAGTAGTCTTTCGTGTGGGACGGTATCAAAAGCTTTTGCAAAGTCTAGATATATTAAATCTATATTGTTTCTTTTGTCACAATTCGAGACAACTGTGTTGTAGAATTCGAGTAAGTTAGTCACGCAAGAACGTTTCCGTCTGAAACCATGTTGGCTATCATTTATCAAACGGTTACTTTCTAAATGATATTCGATAGCATCTCTGATGATAGTTTCCATTATTTTTCCTACGATCGAAGTCAAACTAATAGGCCTATAGTTATTTGGTTTCTTTTTGTCACCTTTTTTGAATATGGGAGTAACGTTAGCTAGCTTCCATTCTCTTGGGACATCTCCGGATATGATGGATTTCTTGAAAATAATTTCTAATGGAACAACAATCTCATTTTTCATTTCCTTTAAGATTCTTGGATGCCAACCGTCAGGCCCTGGTGTTTTATTAACTTTGAGTTTGTCTATACACCTTTTAATTTTTTCTTTTGTTATATTTACCGTAGTGAGTAAGTTTACCCCAGACTTTTCACAGGTTTCAGTTTGGAATTCACTTTGAGGTGTTTCGTTTACGAATACCGAGCTAAAATAATTGTTTAAGAGATTACACATTCCTTCATTTGAATATTCAAGTTGACCGTCAGCAGATAATAGTGGACCAATGTGATTCCTAACAACCTTTTTATCTCTAATGTAACTATAGAATTCTTTGGGATTCTCTTTGGATTTCTCAGCGATGTTCATTTCGTATTGTCGTTTTCTTTTTCTTATTGTCTTTTTTAAATCTCTCTGTATTGATACATAACTTTCATAGTCATTAGATGCACCCGAGCACTTATATTTCTTATAAGCCTGTCTCTTTTTAGCAATACTTTTTTCAGTTTCTTTGTCGAGCCACTTTGGGCGAGCCTGATTTGGGGGACGTCTGTCCTTAAAAGGAATGTAAGTTTGAATCATCTTAGTGAGCGTATTTTGAAATATTTCCCACATCTGATCTACAGGCCTTTCGTTTAATTTTTCCTCCCAATCTGTAAGCTGAAGCTCCTGACGTAGTTCTATGAACTGAGCTTTACTGAAATCGGGTATTTTAGAAGCACAAGTATCTATTCTAAAATTGTTTAGGAGTTTGAATCTGACTAAGTTGTGATCGCTATTTGCAACAGATTCACCGACTTCTACATCAGTTGCCATGCTTTCGCGGCTAGTGATCAATAAATCGAGTAAGTTTCCATATCTTGTGGGCTCTTTTACATGCTGAATTAAGTAATTGTCACCAAGAAAATCAATCAAGCGACTACCTATATGGCCATGTTCAAGGGTCATCCAATCAATGTCAGTAAAATTGAAATCACCCATTATCAATAAATCCCGGTTGCAGAAACTAGACAGTTCTTGAAATAACAGTTTGTCGTCTGCTAATGATAATGTCTTTGGCCTATATATTACACCTATATTCATTTTTTGTCCATTTGTTTGGGTTAACTCAACCCACAAACTGTCATATGCATCCTGTTTCACTTTCTCTAAAACACAAGCATGAACATTGTTTTTAACGTACAATAGAACACCCCCACCTTTCTTGTGGTTTCTATCCTGATGAAAGTGTTTAAATCCCGCAATATTAAATTCAGCTTCGAACTCTGTACCATTTAACCATGTCTCAGTTATTCCTATCATATCGAGATTTTCGCTTTTGACATACGCCTGTATTTCTTGAAATTTGTTCCTAATACTACGAGCATTAAAGTACATAGTTTTAAGAAACTCGTGATTATTTCTTTTTGACACATTTTGAGTTTCAATATCATGTCTTATATTATCATTTTGTTTTTTATTTATGCCTTGCTCTATATTATTATTATTTGGTCCTTCATTGACATTCAATGCCTCATTAACATTTCTCCTATCAAAATTAACATTTCCCCCATCACGGACATCTGGTCGATTACGGTCATCCGATCTATTTTGTACATTTTGTCCCCCTACGTCACCGTGATTCACGCCGGCCTCCCGTCGTTCAGTGACATTATGTCCGGCATCCCTTTCTAAAATTATATTTTGTCCTCCAGTGACATTATATCCTACCGTGATATTTTTTCCTCCACTATAATTACATCCCATCGTGATCTTTTGTCTTCCACTGTCATTACATCCTATCTTGATATTTTGGCCTTCATTGACATTCTGTCCGGTATCTCTTCCTAAAATTATATTTTGTTCTTCACTGACATTATATCCTACCGTGATATTTTCTCCTCCATTATCATTACATCCTATCGTGATATTTTGTTCTCCACTATCATTATTTCCCATCGTGATATTTTGTCCTCCACTGTCATTACATCCCATTGTGACATTTTGTCCTAAGACATTACATCCTAATGTGTCATTTCGTCCTCTAGCGATATTACATCCTATCATGATATTTTGGCCTTCATTGACATTCTGTCCGGTATCCCTTCCTAAAATTACATTTTGGCCTTCAATGACATTATATCCTACCGTGATATTTTCTCCTCCATTATCATTACATCCTATCGTGATATTTTGTTCTCCTTTACCATTACTTCCCATCGTGATCTTTTGTCCTCCACTGTCATTATATCCCATTGCGACATTTTGTCCTATGACATTATATCCTAATGTGACATTTCGTCCTCTAGCGACATTATATCCTAAAATTATATTTTGTCCTATACTGGTACATTGTTCTACATTAATGCTATACTCTACACTGTTTTCCCAAGTACATTCTATATATATATATATATATAAACTAGTGACATAGTTGAAAATATTTTGTGTTAAAAATATCTTCCGTTCAAAAACTACCTTTTAAATGTATATGTATAGGTATACAGTACATAAAATTACATGTATGATATGTGTATATGTATATATGTATGTATATGTATATCCAATCGTAATACCACGTCTCATTAATCACCAATTCAGTCACCCTGATACCACCACCACCACTACACCCACACTGTAGACCTCTACCACTCTCATTACATATATCATCTATTTCCTTTTCCACTTCCCATGCTTATCCTGCTAGGCCTCGTTCCCTCCCTCCTGGTCCCTCTTCGTCTCTTCTTTCATCTTCTCTTTCTTCACCTCCTTGGTCTCCTGTCTCCTCCTCCTCCTCCTCTTTCTCCTCCCATTCTTCCTCCTCCTCCTTCTCCTTCACTTCCACACGTGCAAGGGTCGTTACGACAATTACGTCGCTCATCGCTCACCTTCCCGCCACCTCAACGCGCAGACCGACAAGGGGATGCATGGAGGAGGAGAATATGGAGGAGGAGGTAGAAGTAGAGGAGGAGGAGGGGGAGGAGGTGGAGGGGAAGAAGCAGAAGGAGGAGAAGGAAAAGAGGTTGAGGTGGGGGTGGTGGGGATGGTGATGATGACGAAGGAAAGTGAAGAGGATAAGAAGAGTCGGATGCACTATCTATGTACAGTACGTGTGTACATACATATTTCATATTTATTCGAACATACACACATACATGCATATATATACACACACATGCATATAAACATACGTAGGGGAAATCACATATATTCGTGATTCTAAGTATGCGGAAAACCACAAAGAAAAATGATAAATGAAGATGTCTGAATATACGAAAACGCTCGGTCCTTTATGGTTTTCCTCATATACATACATATGTACATATATTCCTACCTGTACATACATACATTCATACATACATACATACATACATACATACATACATGTATGTATACGTTCATGACTATGTACATGTATGTGTACTGCTATTGTCCCCATAAGTATGTATAAGGTCACAGGATTACCCATAGGTCAGGTAATATAAGAGCTTTTAGCTCTTGTCTTAGTATGTATAGCTGTCAATCACATCTCAGGCACGTGCTCCAAGACTATGGTGAATCCCAAACACACACACGCACACACACACGCACACACACACACACACACACACACACACACACACACACACACACACACACACACACCTCGGTGGCACGGTTGGTAGGGTCCCCGACTGTCACTACGGCGGTCCGGGTTCGAATCCTGCCCAGGGCTGAAATAATTTCAGTACCGCTGCGCTTCGAGTCGTTACTCCAACTCTCGTGGGCGGGGAGTTGGGTGTGTGTGTGCGTGTAAGGTCACAGCATTACCCATAGATTGGTCAAACGAGCTCTGAGTTCTCTTCCGAGAGGGAAACAGCTGTCGATCACGAGTCCAACACGTGAGTCAAAGATCAAAGTGAATCACACACACACACACACACACACACACACACACACACACACATTAGGACACTAATGGGATTATCTAAATTGTTCAAGTCTTTGCGTGTTTTCAAATATTGTAGGAAAAATGCCTATGTCCTTCCCAAAAGCAGCATCGTTTTCATATATATATATATATATATATACATATATATATATATATATATATATATATATATATATATATATATATATATATTCATTTTAACAACCGCAATGCACTTTAATTCTAAGCCATCACAGGCCAGCATGCTGAAATTGAAATATGGTACTGCCCAGGACTCGAACTCGGCATCCTTATGACAAGTGTGACAGTGACTTTCCAAATAGGCCATCAAGAGAGATCTTGATGACCTAGTTGGAAAGTCACTGTCGCACTTGTCATAAGGATGCCGAGTTCGAGTCCTGGGCAGTACCATATTTCAATTTCAGCATGCTGGCCTGTGATGGCTTAGAATTAAAGTGCATTGCGGTTGTTAAAATGTATCTCTAATCACTGGGACCCATTCAGTGTTGTACATATATGTATATATATATATATATATATATATATATATATATATATATATATGTATTTATATGTATGTATATATATATGTATATATATATATATGTATATGTATATATATATATATATATATGTGTGTGTGTGTGTGTGTGTGTGCGTGCGCGTGTGTGTGTGTATGTGTAATACAGTACAAGTTCGCCTTTACTGTGGCCTCTCGTATGTCGCATATCAAATGACATCACGCCGACACTAGTGTACATAGAATACACTAGTGCCTCACAAGCATCGCTTTATAAACAAATAACGTCACACTTGAACGATGACGTCATTAACCAAGGAGCCAATCAGGGTGCGCCGCCATCAGTCTCGCCGATGCGGCAAGCTCCTCTGTGACAAATTGGTCCTTTCATTCGTCAACCCAATTGCAATTGCAGATAAACTTGTCAGTGTCAAAGAGGCTGTGCATTCGCCCTTCTGTGAGGACGAAAGAATGTCTGGGCGATCATTCGAATGTCTGTACCGTTTCATACGCGTTCATCAAATCTATTAAGACGAGTCGATACCTGTCGATACGTAGGGCGTGAAAGTGTGGTGTGTTTGTAAGAGTCTGCATGTGTGAATGTGTATATACGTATATAGGATATGGATATGTTTACACACACATATATACACACACGCGCGCGTGCACACACACACACACACGCACACGCACAAACACACGCACACACATCTGGTATAAGAAAACCAAGATCGTATGTATCGGATCTGTTAAGATTTTATAAAAAAGAAATAATATTAGCATGTGGTCACACTGCACAGTACAAAGTACAACGAATTACTGTAGTATTTCCACGGCACCAGAGGTTGAAAGAAACAATAAGAAGAAAAAAAAACGAAAGATGAAAAATAAGAACAACTTAGATAGTAGAAAAGGAACATTACACTATTCTTGAAATAGGAAAAAAATCAAGTTTCTTAGAATATGAATGTTTCAAATACTGAACCATTTCTCATAGAATAGGATCTGAAGAAAGGTATTGTATTAGATAATAAAACATAAATCAACATTGTATAAGAAAATCTAAGTCCGTACTGACAAATTGTAAATCATATTCCGGCGAAGGAAATTAGAAAAATGATATCAAGAAGAACATTTTAAGCCATCTCATTTATAGCTAATCACAATTCTGGAAGTTATTTTGAATTGATCTACGTCTGTTGTGACTGGTCAACGAATAAAGTTCGTTTCTCATTGGTTGGTCGACGAATAAAGCTCATTTCTCATTGGTTCGTTTGAAATTACTGAGTCGTCCTGTTGTTTACTTTATATTGTGATCTTGTGTGTGTGTGAAGTGAATAGGGATCATTTATTAGAATATTACAATAATCTATTCACTAATATGTCTTACAGTCATATGTGTATACTGATAATATGATGTATGAGATGATGAAAAGTGATGAAGATAGATTAAGTGGTTTCTTGTTATCACGTAAATGAAGAATATTGTATTTGTGTTTATGACTTGTGGTGCTAGAAGCCACTTTCTAGACTAACCTGACATAGCCACTAAAATTGTATTTCATATGATTTAGTGAATTATGGAATTATATAGGAAAACGTAATAAGATATGATACTATGGTGAAGTGAAATGTTTCAGTGTTTTAGTGAACACAAGTGGAAAAAAGTGTGTGTATTCCGACAGAAATATTCTTGTTTTGCATCAAAGCTTAAGTCGTAAGGTAAGACGATATAGTAGTGATTAATATTATCATAGAATATCTTCCTGTTGAAGAAGAATATTCAATGCAAAATATGTATTTGCCTTTATTGGTGATATTTATAGCGTGTTTCTATTGGTCCAACTCGGATTATATTGATGTTTTATGAAGATAGCAATTGTAAATATGTTATACAGTAAGAGCATATTTTAGCACTAAATGCCTTATCACTAAATGCAATTTTTGGCACTAAATGGTATTTTTCAGAGCGGGGCACGTTTCTTGGTGCGTTCCTAAGTGCGTTCTTCAGTGTCCTGACTGGTATGACTATGCACAGGACACCGAGGAACGTGCCCAGCTCTGGTATTTTTTCGCTAAATTCCATTCTCGACACGAAAAGTTGTTCATTGCACTTGTTGACGTTATTTCCATGTTTACATTTGTAAAGAAACCGAATTCAACAAATTGAGATTTCTGTTCTCATTACTGTGTAGGTAATACAGGTTGTCAGGTGTACATTTGGTATCTTTTTAGAAGTGCACACCTACGCGATATAGCATTAGAAAATTAAACATTAATTTTGTAAATTATAATACATCAATGTAATATACGTTTTTCTTGGCGGAAATCAATGACAGAAAACGTTGCTAAAAGTAATACACAAACGAATGGGGTCACGGCAACTCCTTAAGACGCTATATTTATTTTGATAGATTCGGAAGTCAAAACGACGACGACCCTGATGACCTCTAGAATTACAGGTGCCGCATTACTAAAAACAGGTTAGGTAGGTAGGCTAGGTTCGGTAAGTAGGTTCGGTTAGAATAGACGAATTTATCATACTTTAATTTCTTCGACCTCCGCATCTACCAAAACAAAGATGGTGTCTCAAGCAGTCGCAGCGTCTCCGTTCGTTTGCGTATCGCTTTTAGCAGCTTTTTTCTGTTATTGATTTCCGCCAATAAAAACGTATATTACGTTGATGTATTATAATGTACAAAATTAACATTTAATTTTGTATTGCTATATCGCGTAAGTGTGCACTTCTGAAATATTTTCGTACAGTCTTAGTTAAAGATTCTTTACCTCTTTTCTCACGTATCCTATCCCTTAACCTACCTAAATCTAACTAAACTTAGCTTAACATAACCTGACTTAACCTAGCCTAACCTAATTCAATGCAACCGGATCTAACCGGACCTAAACCTAGCCAAACCTAACCTAATCTAACCTAACCTAGCGCAGCCTAGCCTAGCCGATCCTACCCTAGCTTAGCCTAACCTAACCTAACCTAGCCTAAAATAGTCTAATCTAGCCTAACCAACCTTAGCCTAGCTTAACCTAGCTTAAACTAGTCTAATCTAGCCCAACCAAATTTATCCTAACCTAGCCTAGCCTACCCTTCCCAAATTTAGCCTAACCTCGCCTAGCCTTACCTCGCCTTGTCTAGCCTCCGGCGCTTGGCCTTCAAGCCAAAAATTTCATAAATCATCATCGCCTAGTCTAGCCTAACCTAGCCTATCCTCGCCTAGTCTAGCCTAACTTAGCCTAACCTAGCCTAACTTAGTCAAACCTAGCCAAACCTAGCCTAATCTAGCCTAACCTAACGTAGCCAAACCTAACCATACCTAACCAAACTAACCTAACCTATTTAGATTGTTAAGTAAATCTAGTAACCTCATTTGGAAGGGATCTCGGGGATCCTACTAATACATACAAAGGCCACAAAGTTGATCTAATCTAACAGAAGGTGCTGGGGGGGCAGGTGATTTAATTCAGCAGAACGAAGCCCTCTGGCGTCTAAGAGGTTAGCGTGGTGTGATGTTAGATTAGTATGGGGCTCAAGAAATTGAATTACTTTTGTTCCATCAATGGTTTTGTACTCATGAGTTTCAAGCAGACAGAAAGACTGAGAGAGAGAGAAAGAGAATTAGGGAGGAAGGAAGGAAGGAAAGGAAGAAGGAAGATAATAAAGGAAAGAAGGAAGGAAGGAGGAAAGGAAGATGGAAAAGAGAGAAGGAAGGGAGGGGTGAAGGAAGGATGGACTAAGGAAAAGAAAGAAGAACGGAAGGATAGAGAGAAGGAAGGGAAAAGGGAAAGAAGGAGAAGGGCACAGAGATTCTCTTTGATGAATAGTAACATCTTGTTGACTGATTTCAACGTTACCGCCCAGACGCCCTGTTGAGGTTGATGGAAGCGATAGTGCAGGGGATTGAGGGTTGGGGGGCTAGAGGGTGGATGTTTGGGGGGTAGGGGGGGTTCATGGAAAAACTCCCAGCCTCCCCCCCCCCCCCGCGTGTGTTAGCAAGTTCTCTTTCTGAACTAATTAAGAAGCGCCTTAACACATGGGATACATTTCCTGTGTGGGATTCTTGGGTTGCAGGTTATGCGTATGGATGTCTCATCATACTTAGCATAATGAAATCTTCAGTAATTATTTTATTACTTTTTCTTTAATGAAGAAGAGGAGGAAGAGGAGTAGGAGTCACAGGAATAGAGTGAAAAAGAAGAGTAAAGAAAAGAAGAGGGAGGAATAGTGGATTTAAGGAAATGGGAAGAAACAGGAGAGAGAAAATAAGAAAGATGGAGGGATAGGGAGGGAGGGTAGGGTGGGGCAAGGTCATTAGACAAGCCATCTGATTTACGGACAAATTTAACCCTCATCCCGACAAATTAACACGATAAAGAAGAGTCAGGAACAACTTGTGGGCGAAACAGAGTCTTCAGGGCGTTATCTGAAGGAGGAAGACAGCGGGAGACAA
>NC_134803.1:42915530-42918030 GCF_046742065.1 Oratosquilla oratoria | reverse complement strand
CAAATTGGAAAATTAGTAGTCGTGACGTCACCCGCTCAGAGCTGGGGCTCTTTAGGACCCACAGAGCTGATGTCATGACGTCATGTCTCTTCTGATTGGCTAGTTTTTATTAACTCTCCTTTACTGAACTTCTTTTCCTTCGTCACCCAACTCCAGAAGTGACGATACCGTTGCATCTTTAACTTTGACGAATCCCCGGCCATCCTTCCCAACCACCACCTGTGTGTGACCGAATTACCACCGGATGGCGTAAGCAACCATTAAATTTTTTTTATATTAGAATTTGCCCCTTCCTTGCCGGGTGGTCCTTTTTCCAAAAATTCGGGCTGCCGTCAGATGATTCTATTGATCTCTATTCAGCTCTGGACACATTCCCGTCTCAGTTGAAGTTGACAAACCAACTTGATTTGTCTTCCACCTTATAGTGCCCTACTTTAACAGAGTGAGGTTTGGTACTCTATACAAGAACAGCAATACTGTATGATGCTGAGGGATGCTGCACTGAAGCTGAGATGTATATGAGTCGGGGATGAGTGATTAGTGATGCAGAAAGATACGGTGACGACAGGGCAATTACATGTTGTCGGGAGGGTAATTGCAGAGCGCGGCTATGGTAATAGTAGGGTCGGGAGATAAAAGTATCATTAGTAATATATAGACAACGGTGGAGGTCGGATGAAGAGGAAATCAGACACGGGAGAGGAGAGTCGGACTACTCTTGTCCTTGGAGGGCTTCTACTTCTCGTTCTTGTGCCTGACTCCCCTCCACTTGGTCTTTGGTTCTTGTGGCACTCTCTCCTCTCCTCTTCTCCTCCTTCTTCTCTTGTTCTTCTGCCAACCTCTTCTCCCTCTCCTTCTCCTCTTCCTCTTTCTATTCTCGTTCTTGTGCTTGACTCCCCTCCTCTTGGTCTTTTGTTCTTGTGGCACTCTCTCCTCTCCTCTTCTCCTCCTTCTTCTCTTGTTCTTCTGTCACGCTCTTCTTCCTCTCCTTCTCCTCTTCCTCTTTCTATTCTCGTTCTTGTGCCTGACTCCCCTCCTCTTGGTCTTTTGTTCTTGTGGCATTCTCTCCTCTCGTCTTGTCCTCCTTCTTCTCTTGTTCATGTGGCACATTCTTCTCCCTCTCCTCCATCCTCCTCTCTTCCCTCCCTCCTCCTCCTCTTTCTGTTTTTTGTTCTTGTGTCACTTTCTTCTCTCTTCCTCTTTTTCCTGTTCTTGGGACACCTTCTCCTCCTCCTCCTCCTCCTCCTCCTCCTCCTCCTCCTCCTCCTCCTTCTCTTGTTCTTGCACCTCATTACTCTCTTCCTTCCTCTCTTCTTGTTCTTGTGGCACTCTCGTCTCCTCCGCCTTCTTCTTTTCCTTCCTCTCTACTTGTTCTAATAACATTTTCCTGTCCTCTCTTCGTCTTTTTCTTTCTTATTGTTCTTGTGTCTCCTTCCTTTTTTCCCCTCTAATCATCGTATATTCTTCCTCTCCTTCTCTTCTTGTCCAAGTAGCTCCTTTCTCTCTTCCTTTCCTCATTTCCTTGTGCTTCGTTCCTTTCCTCCGTCCTCTCTTCCTCTCTTCATCTTTTTTCCTTCAATCTCCCTGACCTATTATGCCTCATGTTTCCCCTCACTCTTCCTTTTTCTCCCCTCACTCTTCGCTCGTCACTCCTCTCTCCTCTATCTATTCTTCTCTCCCCTCTTTTTTCTCCTAACTCCTCTCTCCTCTCTCCTTTCTCCTATTTTCTCTCTTCTCTCCCCTCTCCACTTTCCTCTCTCCACCCCCTCTCTCCCCTGTCCTCTCTGCACATTCTCCTCTCCCTTCTCTCCTTTCCTCTCTCCCCTCTTCTCTCTTCCCCCTCCCCTTGCCTCCCTCTAACCTCTCCCTTTTCCTCTCTTCCATTTCTCTTCTCCCTTCTCCTCTTTCTCTTCTCTCCCCTTTCCCCTCTCTCTTCTCTCTTCTCCCTTTTCCTCTATCCTCTCTCCCTCCTCCTGTCTCTTCTCTCCCCTCTCTCGTCTCCCCTCTCCCCTCTCCTCTCTCCTCTCTCATACCATGCATCTTGACCTCTTACTTATCGATTCTTGCCTCTTATTCCTTACTTTAGCCCTTCCATTACGAAAGGGATCACAAAACTATGAATAAAATCTCCTGGTGGCATCTAGAATCCTCCTTCCCCCTCCCTTGTATTTAAGGGAGGTGGGAAGACTTCACTCACACCCCTACGGATCAGTCACACAATATATATATATATATATATATATATATATCTATATATATATATATATATATATATATATATATATATATGTATATATATATATTCTACTGTGGAGTAATTGCCACCCGGCCTTTATACTATCTACCTCATAGTCTCCCCTTTAACAAGGATAGAAGCGCTGGTTATTGGCCTTCTTCCTCCCTCTCCTCCCCCACCACTCCTCCTCCCTCCTCCCTTCTTCCCTTCTTCACCCTCCTCCCTCCTTCCCCCTCCGCCCCCTCCTTCCCTCCTTCTCCCCCC
>NC_134803.1:42908030-42910530 GCF_046742065.1 Oratosquilla oratoria | reverse complement strand
TATGTGCATGTGTGTATATGTGTGTGTGCGTGTATGTGTGCATATTTGTGTGTCTGTACGTGTATGTGTGTTTGTGTGTGTGTGTGTGTGTGTGTGTATGTGTACATGGGCAGTGCTTGTAAATCTATTCGTTAATGAGTGTGTGGAAATATATATTGGTTCTCTGTTTAGACAGCCACACTAAACGACTTACAATTTACATATTTTGAAAAAACAAAAAACAAAAAACAAAAAAACAAAGGAGAGTGTCGGCCAATGTGGTAAGAGAGATAAACACGCAGTCAATGACAATCTGACGCCTGGGGAAGGAGCTAACGATCATAAAAAATGGGAAACGACTGCCGTCTTCAAAGAAAACGGAGACGGGATGTCGGTACTGCTCAAGCCAAGGTTAATGTATGAAGGGGCAGTGGTGGTATCGTCTGCCACCGCGGAAGATGTTGGTTAAACTTTGTTATCTAATTAAAAGAAAAAAAAAAATCCCTTTTATCACCATGATAAGGATTGAAGCCCTGGTCAATCATGATTGATCATCTAAGATAAGAACCAAATCTTAATGACCTTCACAAGGTCCCATCTTTGGTCAGTGTTGATAAGGTCATGTTTGTTCTTGATGCATTATCTCCGCATTCTTAGTAACTTGATGTGATTACTCATATTTTGTAAGTTATTGTAACTGTAGCTTTTTGTAATCCATTGTAGCGAACTCCAACTCTTTGTAACATTATCATTATCATAATTATTTACTCATTCATTTATACATTTGTGCTTATCTAATTTGATTTATTTTAATTTTATCTTATGTTATTCTATATGATCTTATTTTATTATATTCTTTATCTTTATTATATTATCATTATTATTATTATTTTATTTTATCTTTATGTATTTGTTTATTTTATTTATTTATTTTATTATTCTTTATTTTATTTATATATCTATTTATCTATTTATCATTCTTTTTACAAAACGGCCCAAACCCACCAGCGTAGGGACACGAGTCGACTACTCTAACCACTAGACCATCACGACACGCCTTGGTACGTCAGTGGCTAAGTGGTCACTCTCTCACGCCTTGGGAGCCCCTTTCATATGACTGAGATCGTCTGGGGGCAGTCGGCTTATGCCCTGTATGCCAGAGTATGTCAGAATATACCTGAGTATGTCCGGGTATGTCTAAATGTGTCCGGGTTATGTCCGGAAAAGATCGAGTTGTGCCTGCATAGGTCCGGATTATGTCTTAGTTATGTCTGAATATGTCTTGGTTATGTCCGGATTATGTCAAGGCTATGTCCGGATTATGTCCGCATTGTCTTGTTAACTTCGGTTTATATACGGATATATACGGATATGTCTTGATTATGTCCGTATAAATTCGGGTTATGTCCGGATTATGTCTGGGAAGTCCGGGTTATGTCCTGGTTATGTTCGGATAATGGCCGAGATATGTACGGATATGTCCTGGTTATGTCCGAATATGTCAGGGTTATGGCCGGATTATGTCTGGTTAAGTCCGCTTAATATCCAGGTTATATCTATTTAAGTCCGGGTTATGTCCTGGTTATGTTGGAATAATAGCCGGGATATGTCCGGGTTATGTACAGATATGTCTTGGTTATGGCCGCATTATGTCTGGGTAAGTCCGAGTTATGTCTGAGTTAATGGAGCGGTGACATTATTACACAGGGACGAAACCGAAGCCACGAACCATTTGCGGGTTGCCCGCTGGGCCACCGCGGCCCCAGAGGTCACGGGCGCCAGGTCACGTGACAAGGACAAAGGTCGAGTGAGCTTGGCGCCACAGGACCGGAACTGTGGCGACGGAGGCTGGGCCGGCCGGCGACAGGGTTTTGTTCGTTATGATGAGCTGGCGCCGGCAGAGGTAGACGTGGTGATGGACGAAGGGTCAAGTGATGAGGTCATTGGATCTTGGCGCCGCGAGGAAGGTCCCCCAGATCTGTCTCTCTCTCTGTTAACAATCTCTGAAAGTCGGAAAATCTCCAAACAATAAGAAAGAAACACTTGAGAAAACATTTCGAATATTACAGTAGAAAATGCCTGGGGTTCAGGATTTTTTATATTGTAATATATATTACATTCAGGCAAAGCGTGTGTACACACACAACGCGTACACACACAGATAGGTAAACACACACACACGCACACACACACACACACACACACACACACACACACACACACACACACACACACACACACACACACACACACAGACACACACACACGTACAAACACAAAAAATCACTCACGTCTTACCAGATATTTTAAATAAATCAACACACTTTGTAAATTATATATTTTGTTAACAATTGATGTATAACTTAGTAATATCTTATTTCACAGCGAAATTGGGTTTTACGTCATCATCTATATAGCATGAATTTTCTATTTCACATAGTACACCATACACGACCTTTTTTCACAATTAAGATTCTCTTATTGTATAGTGCACTATAGTAAAAAAATGAAATTCCGGAGA
>NC_134803.1:42883030-42903030 GCF_046742065.1 Oratosquilla oratoria | reverse complement strand
AACACCAATAAAGTCAAGCATCAATATACAAGCGGCCATTATGATTACTTTGGTGGAACAGCCCTCCCAAGTGACGCAACGGCATAGGAGGGTGTGTCGCTGCAGGGTTTACATACACATATTCATATACATATACATATACACATAAACATACACATACTTAATCACATGCATATACACATACAAATACATATGCATATACATATACATAATATATATTGTACATATACATATACATTTACAAATACATGTACAAAAACACACATACATACACTCGATGGCGCGGTGGTAGAGTTCGCGGCTGCCACTACGGCGGTCCTGGTTCAAATCCCACCCAGGGATGAAATAATTTCTGTATCGCTACGCTGCGAGTCGTTACTCCAACTCTCGTGGGCGGGGAGTTGGGGTTGTGTGTGCATACAAGGTCAGAGCATTACCCATAGATCGGCCATATATGAGCTCTGAGCTCTCTTCCGGAAGGGAAATAGCTGTCGACCACGAGTCCAAAACGTGATCCAAGGCCATTGTGTCACACACACACACACACACACACACTAACAGAGAGAGAGAGAGAACAAAAACAGCGATTCATTGTCTTTCTTCACAACAAATTTCGAGAATCAAGTCGAGACAAATCAAGGCAGCGGAGAAATGTGCATAAATTCTTCTTCGCCACGCCCCTCCTCCCTCCACGCCTCCACCTCTCCCTCCATTTTCCTTTCCTCCGATGTTTTGTTCTCCTCCACATTTCACTCCACAATTCACTTGTGTTTTTTTCTTATTCGCTTTGCTTGCGTGGCTTAGAATGGTTTGATTTGTTTTGTATTATTTCTGGTATGTTCTGTCTTATTCATTTTATTATATTTTTTAATTTTCTTGTTTATGTCTCACTTTTCTTCCATTTTCTTTGCCATGATTTGGTTTGTTTTGGTATCACCCACATCAATAATTATTTTCAAACAGATAATTTTATATATCTCTTATTGCATCTGCTGTAACCTGTTATCCCATTTTCTTATTAATTTCTCTTTTTCTCCATTTTCTTTACCACCCTTTTGGTTTGTGTTCTAACCACCCCATCAATTTTTTTTTTTTTTTTTTTTTTTTTTTTTTGCTAGACAGATCACCTCCCAACCTTGCACAGACTTTACTCTCTGTGCAAGCCGCGTCTCGACTTGCCACTTAGACCAAACGACCTAGAGGTGTCTGGCAGCAGCACACAGACGTCTGCCAGAAATAAAATGTTTGCGTAACTAACGAGGAAGGAGGAAATATCACTTCCCAAGTAAACTTAAAAGAAAAAAAAAACCCAAAGTGGATCTATGTTCTTCGCGTTCTTCGACTTCCTCTTGGTCACCGCGTCTCAGGGTCAGACCGACTTCGCCACCAAGTTGCGGACATCGATAAAGGAACAAGAGTCTGAGGAGAATTGTACACCTGATATCATTGGCGAAGAGGTAATAAGAGGATCTGATTTCCTCACAACCTTTGCCCTCTTTGATCTGTTAACTTCGAAAACTTGGTCAATAATCAGAAAAAGTATTGGGAAAATGTATGCTCGAAATCACGAGGAAGTGAATTTTTACTACGATATATGAAGAAGAGTAAAAGCATAAGTATACTTGTAATCAGGCTATTATAAAAGCCCCGTTTATTCTTTTTGTGGGTGATCCATATTTATATACCGAGATAGGGTTACATATACAAACACACACACACACACACACACACACACACACACACATACGACTTTAAGAAAGAACTGAATGAGGAAAGATACAACTGCGGGTCCCTACGAGCATAACTCTTCTCCCGCAAAATACAACTAGGTAAATACACGCACACACACATACACACACACACACACACACACACACACACACACACACAAACACACACACACATACACACACACAGGTGCGATTAATTGTACCTTTGTAAGAAAATCCTTACCTCATCCTGTATGTTGATCTTGAAAGAATTTTATTACTGTAACAACTAAACCATTTTCTTTCTCTTCCTTTGCATCGTTCCCCTTGTTTATATTAAAAAAAGCACTCTCTATTCTTCGTTATATGAAAACAAGTCAATCTCGTTTTTTTTGTGAAATATTGCTCCATAATGGTTTCCTTCTATCTTGGTTTTTCCCTTCAAAACGCCAACATATCCCCAACTTAACTCCCTCCCTAAAATACACTTTATTCCCCTTCCCCCTTCTCCCCTCATTCTCCACCCCCTCGCTCCCGCCCTCCCCTCCACCCTCAGCAACTTTCCACGGCGGCCACCCTCACCCCTTGTCAGTTGTCAACCCCGCCCTACCGTCATCAGCGCCATCTGTGATCGACTCCACAAACTGGAGCCGTCACAGTGACGATGTCCACGCCGCTGTTAAATCGAACACACATTGCGAGCATTCCCGAGTGTGTCTTGGGGGTTTGGTCTTGCGCTGAAAGGTGTAGCTGAGGAAGGTATGTTGATAATGGAAGCAGCTTGGTATAAAGGAGATAGGCAGACATGAGGAGGAAGCTTATGAATTGGCAAAGAATGCCGAAGAGATGGCGTGGTCGAAGTTGGAGGGTGTTTACTTTCAAGGTGGGGTTTGGTTTTCGAGAAGGCGGGCGTCCTCTTTTTAGAGGTGGTCGTAGTACGGGGTGCTCGCCTCCGAGGGGTGCCAGCTTCCGGGGGATGCCTGCTTTCGAGTGAATGCCTGGTTTTATGAGGTGCCTGTTTTCTATAGATTGCTAGCTTCCGAAGGGCCTTGCCCGCTTTAATGAGGGTGCCCGCTTTCAAAGAGATGCAAATATTCGAAGGTATGTTCAATTTAGAGAGGTGTTCAATGTATTTCCTTTCCATTCAATTTCAGAGATCAATCATAAACTAATAAATAAATAAATGAATATCATAACAATAGTCTGTAATGCTCCACGTCAATGTAAAGGATTCAGAGAAGAATATGCCAGTCCGAAGTCAAATGACTGATGAAGGAAAAAATCTTTGTGTTGCTATTAAAAAAGACTATATATGTATATATATATATAAATATATATATATATATATATATATATATATATATATATGTATATATGTATGTATATGTATATATATATGTATATATATATATATATGTAATATATATATATATATATATATATATATATATATATATATGCAGAAGAAATCACTTGAACGCGTGATACTAGTATGCAGACAAACAACTGGGAAAATGAAAGAGATGAGACCGAGCGCTTGAAAATGTCTGAATAGACGAAAGCGCTCGGTCTCATCTCTTTAATTTTCCCAGTGGTTTGTCTGCATATATATATATATATATATATATATATATATATATATATATATATATATATATGAAATATTACGAAAGGCAGTTCCAAAGTCAGTAAAAACCAAAAACAAATGAGAATATTAGGTGATTACCAAGTCCTCTTAAGAGTGTCATACATACAGTTACACGATCCAGAAAAATATTACCGTGTAAATAAATAGTGGGCGGGATAAAGAGATGAACCGTCATCCAAGAGGAGCTAAGATGAGAGGGGGAAAAGGGTGGTGGATGGGAGTGGAGTTGGTTACCTCCCTTATAAGGGTGAAAAAGCTCTTGGTATATAGATAGATAGATAGTAAATAAACATAAAAAGAGAGATGTGGAGGAAAAGTGAACGTAAACAGGTAGAAGGCTGTCAATAGGTAAAGAAGAATTAATGATGCAGATGGCTTTGGATTCTCCTTTGCTCTGGAAGTGTACTTACTTGCTTATGGCGGTCCGTCGGTGATCGACGACGACAGTGCTCCGGTGAAGTGTGGTGGGATGACTGAGGCTGGGTGGTGATGCTGGAAGTAATGAATCAGGTGAGGTTGTTCACATGTAAGATGCGCACTCCATACAGGGTTGGATTGGTCCCTTCAAAAAGTTGATAATTGGGGGATGAGAACATATTTTGAAGGTGATGAGGGCCGCACGGTATCCCCAGTGTAGAACCCACGTGAGTTCGATTCCCGGGACTGCTGCGTGTTTCTTGCGTTGGTTCCCGACACCCCTGGGCAGGAGGGGAGGCGACCCAAACATCGACCTAAAAAAAAAAAAAAAAAAAAAAGCGGCTAAAAAAAAAAAAAAAAAAAACAGCGGCTTGCCGCAACTGTCAGGGCTTGCCCTACCAGTGTGTTTCTTACTTCCCACTTCATAATAGTGGGATGATGAGTTTTGGGATGGTGAGCACAACACCTAGTTTCAAAGAATGCGTCAGTCACAACAGGGTATCTAGTTTTCAACTGCGTTTACTGGTGATGGGTAGGCAAAGGCTGTTTATAGTGCATCAGAAAAGGTTGAAATAAATTAAGACCAGGGTATGGTGGTGTGGAAGTTTGTGGTGAGAAGAACCGAAAAAAAAACTAGATCTTAGTAACATCGAAAGATAAAAGGATTTCTCAGATGCCTAGAAATAATCAGAAGATCAGTTTCATGGAGTTATGGTGTTTGATCTTCAGCTTGGTAAAGACGCCTGTGCAATGAAGTGGAGATAATAGAGCGGTGTTGTCAGACTAAGAATTGACATGGCAGGATGTATGGTCAAGTATGTCGGAGATGGACATACGGAAATAGTCGAGAATTGGACAGACCCTTGTGGAACGCGCGAGGAAGTAGACATCGGAGGGGATGAGTTCCCGCTTACAACCGCAACAAGAGAGGAAATCGAACAGAAGTACATAAGAATAGAGGAGACTACAAAAGACCATAAAGCCTACATTAAGCAGTTCCTTGTCCGTTACCACCTGTCATCCCTATCTATAAAGTTATTTTCTTTTGAAACAACCAATTGTTTCAGTGCTCACTATATGGTTACTAAGTCTACTACATACGTTAACCATTGTTGATAAACCACCTCTTTCCTTTTCAAACCTAAACTTGTCCAAAGATTTATTGTAGGATTCTTTTACAACCCTTTGTATCCTGTTGATACTTTGTTTTGGGTCAGACCAGAATGTTTAGATTATTTTATAAGTTTCAACATCTAAGAAAGAACCTAACATGTTCACTAGCGCCTTGGGCCGAATACTATAATGTATTGATTCGGTTTAACCTAGCGAACTCCCTTAACCAGAGGAGGACGGTGCCGCTTACAGAGGACTTTGTAGCGTGGAATATAATGAACTATACCCTTGGTCCAACTCGCTGGCGAAATTCTGTCACCTCAACCTCCGCTGCAAGTAGCGACGCTCTAATACGCTCGGCCAGCGAATATACCAAACCATTTTATTCAGATGAATGTGGACCCTAGTTCTAAAATTACAAGAATGTTTTTTCGGATCACTGAGACGCAATATTCAATTTACAAAGATAAACATGAAATTTTCTGTGACGCTTCTTTCGTCACTTTTGTCATGTCGGAGCCATATACATCAAGACGCACGATTTATATTCATTGTTGAATATACCCTGTCCATTTTATCTTTCTCTTTGACAACATAGAAAAGAGCCGCAGTATTCGACCGCGTGTTTCAAAGCAGAAGTATTTTATTTTTGTTATCTATGATTGATAAGTATGCGACATCACTTTGTCTTGTGGACTTGTTTTCGACTCAGGCACAGCCTCAGAGTTAATTTTGAGTTTGCATAGTATTATTATCTTGAAACTATTACGAATGTTGTTCGTTCGGTGATGATAAATGGAACGAGACCGTTGTTGAATCTAGACCGAAATAGATGTTATAACTATTGTTTTGAAGTACTAGAAATAATCTATCTTTGATATATAACCAATCTCAGCTAATTAAAATTGTTTGGTTTTAGCTAAACCTGGAGTCCCTTCATACAGAGTTGTGATAACTCCGCAGAATGACCACAAAATGGCGGCGTGTCCGGAGTTCTCGCAACTTTCAGTACAAAGGGACTGTGTAAAGGACTGTTGGTGTATCCCAATGAAAAAAAAAAACACCAACAACATTAAAACGGCATATTCAATGAGCGATCACAATAGGTTCGGAGAATGAATAGCAAGAACAAACAGTCAGCATGAGCGATTTTTTTTACACAAAATGAACCCCTGGGTCACGTGACTAATATTTATCGTATCATTATTTCGAAATTCTCTGTATAAAGGAACTCTAACTAGAATCAAGGGCTGTGTTCAAACCCTTTGCCAACCCAGGCGAATGTCATGTAAGTTAGAAAGGAGAATTCTACTTGATTTTCTAGTTAAGTTTACTTGACTTCGTGCCTTATCTACAAAATCATCTGGTAATTTTCGTTAGTATAGCCAATGAAGTTAGTCATATTCTACATTCTTATCTTAAAAAATGTTCGTATGACATGGCAAAAGGTTTTAAAAGTACGGTTATTAATCCTTAAGGCACAACACAGTGAAAAAGAATTAACACTAAACGTGTTAGTTCAAAGTAATAAATAATATAATTATACCATAAGATAAAAAGTTGTATATACTTTCATTTGCGTGATTGCATTATATTACAGAATAAACTTATTATTTTTCTTTAAGTCTGTTCATATTACTTAAGTCACCTTAAAAGAAATTGCCGTTTTGATGTCCGCTTTGATTCCAGTCATGTTCTTAGGTTGTAGGCGATGAGAAGCCGACGTCGGGAGGCGCTGATTAACTGCGGCCGAAGCCGTCACCTTTGCCCTATGTGCAGGTGGGCAGACAACAGTCACTGCTGGGAATCGGAGAGAAGTGCGGGGCTCGAACCCACAACTAAGCGAACGTGAGACTAGCTGGCACGCTTCCGATGGCGTTACTAGTGCAGTACTAAGTTATACTCGTAATATTGAAAGCAATTGGTGTTTTGCTTTCATAAGAACATAAGATTGAAGGAGACTGCAAGAGACCATAAGGTCTACACTAGGCACTTTCATGTCCTTTACTATTTGTCACTCCCAGACATAAAGTTGTCTAATCTTTTCTTAAAACAACTGATAGTTTCAGCGCTCACTACATGGTTACTAACGGTGGTATTCCTAAAAGAAAAAAATCCTTATATAAATCTTATATAAATCCTTGGAAGGGAAAGATTTATATAAGGAAATATTTTTTTTTAAGAATACCACCGTCAGATTCTTACGGCAGTGTTCTTTTAGAAAAATCTTTATATAAATCTTATATAAATCCTTAGAAGGGAAAGATTTATATAAGGAAAGAATTTTTTTAAGACAAGGCACTGGCTACGCCGTGGGTGACTTGGCCTGCGGCGCTTGCTCGCTTCGCTCTCAGTTGCTCGCTTCGCTCGCTCCAGGACCTCCGGTCTCTTTTATTTTGATTTTTTTTTTCGATGGGACACACTCTATGTACTCATCGGCATCCCATTTTGAAATATTTCTTATGATCTCCTTCTTTAATTTTTGTTTTATTTCTTTCTCCTCTGATTCTTTTTCTTGGAAAGTGCTTTCCCAAACCTTAAGGTCTCTTTTATTTTCATTTTTCTCGATGGGACATTATGATCTCCTTTAATTCTTGTTTTATTTCTTCTCCTTTAATTCTTCTTTTCCTTGGAAAGTCCTTTCCCAAATCTTAAGGGGGACCGACACATCTGATTCCGATTTGTCGACGGCATAGTCGTAATCAGGCAGGATCATTGCCGTTGCCTTACACAATTGGACATTTTTGCCGGATTTCGGAAGGTGGTCATAAAAACGCCAGGAAAATTTCAAAACTGGAAAACTTTATTTTTTTATATACATAGAATACCACCGTAAGATTCTTACGGTGATATTCTTAAAAAAAATCTTTCCTTATATAAATCTTTCCCTTCCAATGATTTACATAATATTTATATAAGGAAATAATTTTTTAAAGAATTCAACTGTAAGTCTATTCCATTTTGATTCCGCTCTCATTTGTTATCAGGTTAGAGTACGGAAGCTCTGATAGTATATATTATCACTTAACACAGTTTCTCAACCTTTCAAGCTTTGTAGACCCCTCACATCGACTTATATATTCAGGGGATCCCTATATACGGGAATAGATAGGATATAGTAACTTTTTCTATTCATTTAGTGATAGCGATTTGTATGTTATATAAATCATCGCCACATTCTGAGAGACGCAACTAGCCAGGGAAAAAGTAGAAGAAAAAAAAATGAGCATCTCGATTAAGACACATTGTGTGCTCATGAATTATTAAAAAAAAAAGAGCCATGACTGGATTAATTGTTATTTGTTTTGTTATCATTTGTCTGTTTATTATTATTTGCTTGGTTCTCCGTTATTATTAGTTATATGCCAATTTATCATTATTTACTATTTACCTGTTTGTTTATTATTCAACTTTACCTATGCATTTATTTATGTATTTTATTTATTTTTTTGTATTAATATATTTTTTATTTATTCATGTATTTATTTATCATTGTGATTTTTTTCGCATCCGACCTAGATATGGGCCAAAAGGTCTCCTGTCGGCATGCTCCACCTTTGTAATCCTTTGTAATCCTTAATTGTAACATGTGGAACTCCCCGTCTTACGGATTTCCTTGAGGTCCGCGGATCCTCTAATTGAGAAACGCTGATTAGGGTTATCACACTGGGCTTCCACGGGCTTCACCAGCGCCGGCAGCTGAGATTTCGTTTTAGTAAAAACGACTTCGGTTACAATATTTCATTTTTCAAATCTCCAAAAATAAAATTACCTCTCCGTCATATATATATACCAAGGCTGAATGGTGAATTGAGATTATGAACCTATATGAATGTTAGACAAACTATTGAAACTTTCTCAGAGATGTCTAGATTTTTGTAAACAAAGTCATAGTCTAGTTATTCAAATGGAGGTTGGAGGTAGGATGTTGAAGGTAGGATGTTGGAGGAAAAATAGCCCAGTGTGATAGCCCCTTTACACAAACAATGCATAGACAAACTTTGGCTCTGAACGAGCGAAAGCGAAATTAGAGTTCTTTCACAATAGGTAATGACTGCCATGTATTTTATATTATTTGTTTATTTGTTTGGTGTTATTTGTCTGTTTGCTTTATTATGATTTGCTTGATTTTAATTTATTATTATTTATCTGTCAATTTATTATTATTTACTATTTACCTGTTTGTTATATAACTATATGTATTATTTTTATTTATTTATTTTCTATTTATTTACCATTATTATTATATTTTCACATCCGACCTAGTCATGGACCAAAAGGTCTCTGTCGGCATGCTCTGCCTTTGTATTATTATTTTTTTTTTTTTGGTAAGGTCACTTCCCCGATTTCGGATCACTTCCCTAATAATTTTGAAACCAATGCAGTTACCGAGCCGAACCTAATCTAATCTGACCTAACCTAACTTAGTATAACGTGACCTAACCTAACCTAACCTAGCCTAACGTAACCTAATTTAACCTAACCTAACCTAATCCAACTTAATCTACTTAACCTAGCCAAACCCAGCCTAACCTAACCTAATCAAACTTAACCTACTTAACCTAGCCTAACCTAACCTAACCTAACCTAACCTAATTCAACTTAGTCTACCTAACCTAACCTAGCCTAACCTAACCTAATCAAATTTAACCTACCTAACCTAGCCTAGCCTAACCTCACCTATTGACATCGACACTGTCAAAGTATCGCGGAAAAAATATGACATCAACGGAAGCTCAATGGGAAAGGACCAAAAGACAATGAAGTCGGGGAATGGACCAATTGAGGAAGAATTCTGCCTTGGCGCAGCTCAGCAACGTGTCTCTGCTTCCTTCTTACTCATCTCTCACACTTCCCCCTGGTCATCCACGTCACAGACCCCTCTTGTTGTCACTCCACTCCTCCTCCTCTTCCTCTTCCTCTTCTTCCTCATTTTATTACTCCTCTTCTTCTTCCTCCTCCCTCTCGTCCTCCTCTTCCTCCTCCTCATTATCCACTCCCTTCTCCTTCTCCTTTTCATCATTCTCATTGTCCTCCTCTTCCAATTCTTCTTCTTCTTCTTCTTCTTTGTCTTCAATTTCTTCTTTTTTCTCCTCTTCTTTTCTCCTCCTCCTCCTCCTCATCATCATCATATTCCTTCTTCTCTTCCTGCATTCCCTCCTCGTTTCCCTCAATCTCTTCTCCCTACACCCTCTCCCTCCTCTCCCTCCTTTCCCTCCTCCTCCTCCTCCTCCTCCTCCTCTTCCTCTTCCTCCTCCCCACTACCAAAGACACGGTTCTTTCTTCCTTCACTCCTCGCCCCCCGCCCTCGCCCCTCGCCCTCGCCCCTGGCCCGTGGCCCCTGGCCCTTTGAGAGGAGACTTGGTAGCAACTGGGCGGAAAATTCCTCGCCAGCACATATGTCTCAGCGCAGATCGTGGTCGTGCGGATAATGATTGTAACCGGGATGTATTTCAGGCCGTGCTGAACTCCTCCTGAAGTATGTTATTGGTTTGTTTTCCCCCTTGTTTTCTTTTGTTTTATTACTTTGGTTTAGTTTTTCTATTGGTGTGTATTAATGTCCTCATTCTTTATTTCTTTGTTTATATATTATCGAAAAATAAAATGTATACATTTTTTCATTCATGTATTTACCTATTGATTTATTTATGTACTTATTTGTTTATTTCTAAATCTATCTATCTATTTATCTATATTCATTTATCTGTCTCTATTTAGTTTTATTATCTATATATTAGTCACATGTTTATTTAATCATTAATCTATTTGGTCAGTACATTGTTACTATGTGTACAGGTATCCTTTAAAATTCAAGAATCACGCAAACACGGATATTTAACAAGAAACTTCAGTTGTTCAATAATTTCTTACCTAACCTAACTCAACCTAAAATAACTCAACTTAAACTAACTAAACCTATCCTAACTCAATCTAACCTAACCTAACTTAAACTAACGCAGCCTAACCTAACTAAGCCTAACCTAATTGAACCTAATCTAACCTAACCTAATTCAGCCTAACCTAACCTAACCTAACCTAACCTAACTCAGCCTAACCTAACCTAACCTAACCTAACCTAATCTAGTGTAACCTAACCTAATCTAACCTAACCTAACCTAACCTAACCTAACCCAACCTAACCTAACTCAACCTAACCTAACTTAGCCTAATCTAGAAGAAATAGATCTTTCAAATGGCCACCCCCCCAAAAAAAAAGAAAAATTGTATTGCGTTTGCATGTTACTAGAACAGAACCAGATATCTTGCACTATACAGCAAGTTAACTAGACAATTATTTGTTTAGGAAGCTTCTGACGCTAATGCAAAGTAGATACATAGTGTACACAGTGTACTTTCTAAACGAGTCTGAGAAGTGAGTGACTGTGGTGCTGACATACAGAGTGCCATTAAGCGGTCTTTTGTAAAATTACAGTTGACTTATAATAGTTGAGACTTGGGCAACTGTAGGCTTCTGTGTGTGTGTGTGTGTATGTGTGTGTGTAGGTATGATTGTGATTGACTGGTTGATTGGTAGTTTTACGATTATTTTATATTTGGGGAGGGACAGTATAGATATTTTTTAAAGTTAATTTATTCATGAGGTATTCGCATTTGACAAAGCAAACTGGTATTTAAAAGAAAAAAAAAACGGGAAGAAGAAAACCACCCATAGGAAGGAACTTCGCAGACTCCATTGTTGTATAATGAGGTCGTTAAAGCTTCCGTTCAGGATCTCTGAGGGAGCTCCTCAAGAGAGGAAGAAGGATTATGGGAATGTTTGAGGACCGGGAGTGGATGAGGAGGAAAGGGGAGGGGGCCCTGGGGGAGGGGGAAAGGGGAGTATGGGTGAGGGGCTTGTCCCTAGGTTGAATAAAATGTCCTGGCGGTAGGAGGAGTATTTAGACAAGTTGAGTAAGGATTTGGAGGATTAAAGAAAGCAGGAAGAGGGGTTAGGGACAGGGGACGTTGGCTTGACCATGAGTCTAGGGATGGGACGATACCAAACATTTACATGATTCCGATACGAGTCCCGATGCTGCTCTAAACTTCCAATTCCGATGCAAGTCCCGATACTGCTCTGAACTTCCGATTCCGATACGAGTCCCGATACTGCTCTAAACTTCCAACTCCGATGCAAGTCCCGATAATGCTCTAAACTTCCGATTCCGATGCGAGTCCCGATGCTGCTCTAAACTTCCAATTCCGATGCAAGTCCCGATACTGCTCTGAACTTCCGATTCCGATACGAGTCCCGATACTGCTCTGAACTTCCGGTTCCGATACGAGTCCCGATACTCCGATTCGAGTCCCGACTTCCGATTCCGATACGAGTCCCGATACTGCTCTAGAATTCTGTTTCCGATACGAGTCCCGACACTGCTCTGAACTTCCGATTCCGATATGAGTCCGATTCCGATACCTGCAATGATGATGATTCATGGTTATTTTCAGGCCCTGCAGTTGGTCTGGGAAACAAGTACTTTATGAACAAAGTGCATTTATTCATCTTTTATCGGAATCGGAAGCTTAGAACAATATCAGGACTCGTATTGGAATCGTTAAAGATTTCGGTATCGTCCCATTACTATATTCGTGACACCTTTAAGGCAAAAATCGGTTCTTCAGACTGCTTGAAATCACCCTTCTAAAAAAAAAAAAAAAAAAAAAAAAAAATCCATACGGTACAGTCACGAGCAAAAGTCTTGACCCAAGCTACAGTTCTCACAACTTCAACATATATATTTTTTGTTGAGTGAGTGATGTATTTTCTATTTAATAAAATTACATAACTGTAAGATGAATACTACACAGGTAAATATATCATACACTTAAAAGTCACATTGCGTTGTGAGATAAACACTGCTATGTTGAGATGATGACGTCACTGTGTCAGATTAGTGACGTCACCATTCTGAAGGTATGACGTCATTGAGGCAACTAACAGCGCGCGCATCCATCTCTGTGCCAAAACCCGAAATAATGAGGCGATTATGGGGGGCAACGGCCCGTTCCTGTGAGCAGGGTATACATGGCGGGCTAAGAAGCTCATGGCTGTAAATCTTTGTCACAAATGGAGGACAAAAAAAAAGTATCACAAAACGAGGCAGATTTATGACACCATTTCCTATATCATATTTATTCGTGTATAGAGTGTATTGATGGTATATCAACCTGAAAAAGGATATATACAGATCATCATTATGATCATCCTCACCTTTTGCTCCAAGTTGGCACCCCTCAACCACACGGCACAGGTGGCGCTGGAGTTAAAAGTCCGGGCGAAGGGTTTGAAGTGAGCACCCTCATTCGTCGAGCCGGAACTCACCCGGAACTTGTTCCTGAAGGTCCTCCAAAAAAAGACGGGAGTTTGCTTGGAGGGACAAAAGCCAAGAGAAATGGCAGAGTCTTGGCTCCTTTGAAGGCTCTGACTGTGCTCCACTGGTGGCTTTAATGATCCGACTCCTGTAAGGGGGAGGAGGAGGAAGGAGGGGAGGAGGAGGCGAAGGCGAAAGGAAGGGGTGGAAAAGGGGTCGGCGTAGAGGGGCTCGGGTGGTAGTGGGGAGTGTTGGAAATGGGGAAAAAGTGTGGGAAGGTGACATGGGTCAGAAGAGGTTCTGGGAAGAAGATAGGGGAGAGGGGGGAAGGGTAGGAGAGAGGGATAGATAGATAGATAAAGAGACAGAGAGAGAGAGAGAGAGAGAGAGAGGAAACAGAGATAGAGAAATTGGTAGAGAAATAGGGAAATAAGAAGATATAAATGTAAATAGAGTACAATAGAGACAAGGGTAGAAAGATAGACGGAAAAATTGAGGCAAAATTAGAGAGAACGAAAGAGAAAAAGAGAGGGAGAGTCATGCTCTTTAGTGGTACAAGTGTCTTAGCAAGTCTTCCCCCTTCCATCACAGTAATTCCTCTTGTTCCCTCCACTCCCCTCCACTCCAATTGACTCCACAAATTATTTGTCAGTATCATTATCACATCCACCATGATGACAGTCCCCTTAAGTGAATAGAATCATCTAGATTTGGCCAGGATTAAATATGTCAAGTTCGCCGTCTGATTTGGAATGGTGAAATACATTTGGTACATCATCATTGCATCACTAGGCCAGTTTACATCCTCACCATAGCTCACCACTACATCACCATACCCATCCTTGCACTTCACCCACACACACACACACACAACACCACGTCACCATACCACACCACCAGAACTCCTCATCATCTCACCATTGAGCCAGTCTATATTCTCACCATAACTCAACATCACGTCACCATGCTCACCCTTGCACCGCACGCACACACACACACACACACACACACACACACGCACACACGCACACGCAGGACCATATCACCATAAGGCATGACCACAACGCTTCATCACAGCATCACTGAGCCAGCCTACATTCTTACCATAAATCACAACACACACATTACATCACCATACAGATCCTTGCACAACACATAACACCATGTAACCATACCTACCCACCAGAACGCCTCATCACAATAGTAGTGACCCAGCCTACATTCTCACCATATATCACCACAGATCACCATTCCAACCCTTGCACCACACACAACACCATGTCACCATACATCACCACCAGAACGCCTCATTGCGACATTACTGTTCCAGCCTGCATTCACACCATATATCACCACTACATCACCATTCCAACCCTTGCACCACACATAACACCATACCACCACTCTGTACCACCAAGCCTTTGCAGAGCATTGCCAAGGCCCTCATTAGCACTTCAGCAGTGAAATTGTGCTTAATACCTCCACCGCTTAACGTTATAAATATCTCATTACCATTCCACTACTCCTGCCACACCTCTACCACACTACCACAAACATGTTAACCCCCACTTAACCGCAATCAAATGCATCAGAGACCGTAAAGCTCTCGAGCGTTGACAATTAGTCAGTGGGAAAGCGCTAAGGTGTTGGCTACCCGGTCGTTTTTCTGCTAATTAGCGTTTGAATTTGTGTGTGTGAAAGAGAAGAGGGCTGAGAAAGTCTGCGTTAGGGGGACCTTGCGATGAGAGATGAGTGTGTGTGTGTGTGTGTGTGTGTGTGTGTGTGTGTGTGTGTGTGTGTGTGTGTGTGTGTGTGTGTGTGTGTGTAGGTATGTGTGTTCGTATGTGTGTGGGTATGTTTGTACACACCCGCATGTAGGATTGATCAAGTACGAGTATATGCATAAGACTCATTCATGTTTGTAGTTTTTTCATTTGATCACACTCTCGTCCCAAAATCATAACATCTATGACGTCACGATACATATGACGTCATACTTATGTGACGTCATAATAATGTGAAATGACTAAATTATGACGTCACAACCCTTGATATACCCATAACACCAAATCCTTCAGCATTACTCCGTCACCCAAAACTGTCACCTTACACCCTTCCTCTGTCACCCATACAGCCATTTACTGTCACCCTTCTCTGTCACCCTAATATTTCCCCCCTTTGCGCGGTCACGTTACTTGTGTCCCGTACGGGATCTAATCACCTTTTGTTTTCAAACATGATTTGTTTTCGTACTTAAACACGACCATAAGCTGGATACACGCGTCCCAGTTGTTTTATCATATGTACACCCTATATACATATTCATGTCTATGATTTGGTTTTTATGTTCCTTACCCTAAACCTTAAACCTTGAGCCCTGATTCTTGTAGCCCCTGAATACGATTATAAGTGTCATAAATTGTTTCAATATATATACTCTATGTATTCATTTATGTCAGTAATTAAGGTTCTATATTTTTCACCCTAAACCCTAAGCTATACACCTTACCTCTCACAGCCTACACCCTACTAACTCCACCCTAAAAGCCCTGACGAGTGAGTTGGCATTCCGTCTTGGCACTGACGGATGTCTAAGGTGCCACCCCTCTTGCTAATTGCCCGCTTCCCCCCTCTCTCCCCCTTTCCCCCCTCCCCTTACCTCTTCCCCCCTTTTATCTATTTCCCATTTCTCTTCTCCTCTTTCCCTTTTCCCTTCCTCTCCATCTCTAATTTCTCTCCCTCACTTTGCCTTTCTTCCTACATATAACTCGCCTCTATCCCATTTACCCTCTCTTCCCTTCCCCTTCCTCTTTCCCCTTCCCCATTCTCTGCCTCCACCGTGCTTCCCTCTCTCCTTCCCCATCCCTTTTCTACTCCCCTTCTCCCTCTCTTTCCCCCTCTCCTTCCTCTTTCACCCTCCCTACTCTCCTCCCCCTCTCATTTCTCCTTCCCTTCCCTCTTCTTCCCCGTCCTCTTCGCCTCTCCTTCCCTCCTCTCTTTGCTGCCTTTCCTTTCCCTCTAACCTTCCCTCTCCCTTTCCCTCTTTCCCTTCTCTTTCTTTTTCCTTCTTTTTCTTACCACTTTCCTTCCCCCTTCCCCCTCCCCCTCCTTCTCCCCCCTTACTCTTTCCCCTTTCAAAATTTCCACTCTCTTTCCTTCTCTCTACCACTCATTCCTTCCTTCGTCTTTATCTCCCCTTCCTTCTCCCATGGCACGGCCTCCCTTGTCATCCCCCCTCCCCCTTCTCCCCCACTCCTCTCACTCCTCCTCCCCCTCCTCCTCCATCGTTCACCTCCAGTTTCTCTGACAGCGTTGGCAAGACTTGTACCCAATTGACTGCTAAACTCATGGGAAATGATTGCTTAAACATTCTTGTATACAAACGAACATGTATATTTATTTATATACGTTCATATACGTTTGTACCCACACATGGAGACGGTTATTGGTGAAGATGTGTTAATATGTAGGCAACCGTTGGTTAACTCATTCCTTTGCTACAATCAAGTTCTTGTACACATCAGCTTACTATTAATGTAATTCGAGACTAAAATGTATATATTTTTATTCATTTTTGTTCGATATTGTTATAGACTGAAATTCCTGCTGGCATGTGTTGCCATGGATTCATATTGTAAATAATTGTAAATCCTAGTAAAAATATTTACACATAACCTAAGGAGGTTCGTGCAAATTAATCTAAGAGTATTCTAAATTTGCCAAATGTAATTATAATCATATTTATAAATGAATCAATACAACCACATCATAGTATTTAAGATCAAATTTGATTATTGTTTGATCATGTTTATAGTCACTAGCATAAAACCGCACGTAAAAATGCATATATGATCATTCTAAAATGGTACCCCATATACATACATGAGTTTTGTATGTGTATGTGGACTGACGACATTATCAGAAACGTGCTGATATCGTACTCACTTAATTATGGGTTCGAATCCCGAAATCCTCTCCGATTCCCAGCAGTGACTGTTACCTGCCCCAACAGTCCCCAAAGCATATAGGGTAAAGGTGACGACTTCGGCCGCAGCCACTCAGCGCCTCCTGGCGTAGGCACATCACCACCTTATATACCTGGTTTTCTGGTTATGTCTATCTGGTTTACTGATTTATCTTTACTGGTAGATTTCATACATGTAGCAAGATGTGGATATTTCGCGAATTTACTGATCTGCAAATTTAGTGTGATCCGCGAATTTAGTGTATGATCCGCGAATTTAGCGTGTGATCCACGAAATTAGCGTGTGATCCGTCGATTTCTGCAAATGTCACAAAATTTCAAACAGTGAAAATTAGAACAGATAATTAAGTATTAAGTATTAAGCATTAAGTATTGATTAAATTGATTTATTTTGTTTTAGTTTAATTACTTATGTTATTGTTTATCAATTAATCGATGTAATTATGAATTTGTTTATATACTTATACATTAATTAACTAATTTTTTTCATTCATTCATTTATCTATTTATTCATTTATTTATTTATTTATTTATCTATATATTTGTTTATTAATTTATCTATTCATTTATTATTCTCTTTATTTTTAGTTGAAGTGGTGGTGGCCAAATACAAAATTACACTAGATCCATTATTGTTGTTGTTGTAGTACAACGTATCACTGGATTATGCCATTAAATTCCTCCATCCCACTTATATTGTTGTCGTGGTCATAATAGGTTTTGTTCGTTCTCAACAATAGGCAATTTTATTTTGGCGAATGGCATAGTAAAGAGAGAGAGAGAGAGAGAGAGAGAGAGAGAGAGAGAGAGAAATAGATAGAGATAGAGAGAGAGAAAGTGATAGAGGCAGAGATAGATAGACAGATAGAGAAATAGGTAGAGATAGAGAAAAAGTAATAGAGAGAGAAAAAGATGGAGATAGTGATACATAGATATAGATAGATATAGATAGAAAGAGAGATAGATAGAGATAGAAAGTGATATATATATATATATATAGAGAGAGAGAAACAGACAGAGATAGTGATAAATAGAGATAGAGAGAGAGAGAGAGAGAGAGAGAGAGAGAGAGAGAGAGAGAGAGAGAGAGAGAGAGAGAGAGAGAGAGAGAGAGAGGTAAGAGATAGAGATCACAGACGGAAGACCAGCAAGGAGAAGAAGACGAAGAAGCCGTTGGAGAAGAGTTCGGTTGGCGGCGGAAACCATAGATAACTTGAGAACCCGAAGCCACCGAAGCCGCGGCCTCCTGACGCGAAAATTAGCCGCGAGTTCGAAGAGCGCCGCCGCCGCCGCCGCCGCCGCCCAAAGGTTCTGCCGAATTCTTCTCGAGTCTGAAAGATCCTGAAACTCGACCTCCAAGTGATTGGGGAACTTTCGCGGGGCTGGAGAGACACTTGCGGCACAAATACAGAAGAAAGAGCATGGAGGTATTTAGAAAAACGAATAAATAAATGAATAAATAAGTAAATTGATTCATGAAATGTAATGAAACAAAATGAAATAAGATAGATAAGATGAAATGAAAACAGATTAATGAATGAATGAGGGAACTAATAAAATGTAATACAATGAAATAGAATATAATAGATAAAATAAAATGAAATATATGTTATGAAATATATTAAAATGAATAAAGTGAAAATAGGAATAAATAAACAAACAAATAGATAAATAAATAGATAAATTGATAAACACAATAAATAAAAAATGAATAAAGGAATAAATAAACGAATAGATAAGGAAATATATAAGTAAATTGAAAATTGAAATATTTTTTCATTCATTTATCTATTTATTTATTTATTCATCTGTTTATTAATTTGCAGTATTTTGATTCTTTGGTGTTACTGAAAAATACTCACATATTGACGCATAGATATATGCATATATGAAAACTGATAAATACTATTGGGCGACCGATCGTATTGATATAACTAAATCAAGAAATTTATTAGCCTCATAACAAGCATCCATCTGAAATGTTGGATCAACTGTAGAATTTCCAATCCCGGCTTGATCGCTGATCGGTGGGGTCCGGGGTGCTCCACCGTCGGTCTACGCCGTCACTCAGGCACATCCCGTCGCTCAGGTCATGGTAACTTTTTATTTTTTTAACCTAATCTAACCTAACTTAACCTAACCTAACCTAACCTTACCTAAGCTAACCTAACCTAACCTAGCTTAACCTAACCTTACCTAACTAACCTTACCTAACCCAACTTAACCTAACCTAACCTAACCTAACCTTACCTAACTTAACCTAACCTTACCTAAGCTAAACTAACCTAACCTAACCTAACCTAACCTAGCCATTAATGCACCCAAACCGTAAATCGAATAATAGAAAATCTTTACCATGACCTGAGTGACGGCGCGGAGCGACGTCGGAGCGCTTGGGAATTTTGTCGATCGCTGTGCACAAGGGAGAGGGATGGGGGAAGATTCTACATTTCAAAATGTTTAATAATTTATAATTATTAAAAAATATTACTAAACGTTTTCTTGTACATAAAATTATGCATGCATGCACGAACACACTACACATGCACTCACACGTATGCATGCACACACGTATCCATGTGCATACGCACGCGCGCGCGCACACACACATGCACACACACACACACACACACACACACACACACACACACACACACACGCACACACACGCGCATACACACACACACGCGCATACACACACACACACACACACACACACACACACACACACACGATTTCACTCACTCGTCTCATGGTGTTTAATATTTCGGACATTAGTGGAAATAACCACCTGTGTGGTGAGGAAATTGAGT
>NC_134803.1:42870530-42878030 GCF_046742065.1 Oratosquilla oratoria | reverse complement strand
CCTTGTCCCCCTTCCTCATCCCATCCTGAAGTCACAAGAGTTAATTGGGGTTTAATTTGTTCCAGAACGATGCAGCCAAGCAAGAGAATTCGTCAAAATATTAGCTTGTGATTATTCAATCGTCGCTTAAAGACTCTTGCCTCTGGCGCTTGGCGCCCGGGCGTCAGTGCCACACAGTGCCACACAGTGTCTGTAAATCGTGCCAACTGCTCTGCCATCCCTCTCTTTGCACCTCCACCTCCCCCCTCGACTCTCCTCCTCCTCCCCATTCCCTCCTCCCCCTCCTTCTCCTCCTCCTCCTCCTCCCACTTTCCCTTCTCTCCCACTTCTCTCTCCTTCCTCTTCTCCCACTCCGCTGTCTTCCCTCCTCTTCCTTCCTCTTACCCTCCCATCACCCTTACTCCCTCCCCTCCCTTCACCTCCTCCCACTTTCCCCTCTCTCCCATATCCTTTCTTTTCTCCCAGATCGTATTCCCCTTACTCTCCCCCTCACCTCCCCTACCTTCTCTTACCTCCCCTCCACTTCCCCCTCTCCTGCCTCTTTCTCCTACTCCTTGCCTCCCTCTCCCACTCCCAGACCCTCCTCTCTATTTCCATCTCCATTCTCTCAATTCCCCTCCTCTCCATTCTCCCTCACCTCTCTCCTCTCCCTCTCTCTTTTCTTCTTCCTCTGCCTCTTCCTCCTCTTCCCTCCCGTCAACATAGCTTCCCTTTTCCTTCACTTTCCTCCCTTCCCTTACTCCACTCTCTCCCCTCCTCCATCCCCTTCCTTTTTCCTCCATTCCCCTCCTTCATCCCTTTCCTTACTCCTCTATTCCCCTCCACTTTCTTCCCCGATCTCCCCTCCCTTACCCTCCCCTCTTCCCCCCTCCCTCCTTCTCCCCCTCCTTTCTCCCATCCCATCCTTCCCCTCCCCTCTCCCTCGCATTCCCCTCTCCCTCTCCCTTCCCCTCGTCCTTCCCCCTCGCCCACCCACTCCCCTCTCCTTTCCCTCCCCTCCCCTCACTTCTTCGCCTCCCCTTCCCCTACCGATGCCCTTCTAATGCCCCTTACACTTCCTCATCCCCCTACTTCCTCCTCTCTTCACTTCCTAATGTCCCCCAATCATTAGTCCCTTCATCACCTGTTTCTTACTTGCAAATCACGTCATCGTTTCAATCCTTTGTTAAGAATCTTCAATAAGTTGATCATCTGTCTATCTCTAACCTATGCTGCTTTCTCCATCCTCCTTCTCTTCCTCCTCTTTTTCCTCCTCCTCCTCCTTTACCCTCCTCTTTCTCCTCCTCCTCCTCCTCGTCCTTGTCCTCCTTCTCATCCTCCTCCTTTTTCTTCTTCTTCTCCTTTTCCACCTCCTTCTCCTCCTCCTCCTCCTCCTCCTTCTTCTTCTCCTTCACCTCCTCCTTCTCCTCCCTTCCTCCTCCTCCTTCTACTCCACCTACTCCTCTTCCTCCTCCTTATTCTTCTCCTCTTCCTCCCCTTCCTCCTCCTCCTTCTACTACACCTACTTCTCTTCCTCCTCCTTATTCTTCTTCTCCTCCTCCTTCATTGTCCTTCTCCTTCTCTTCTCTCCTCCTTCTTCCCCCCTCCCTTCTCCTCCACCTTCCCTCTTATCCCTCCTCCTGTTCCATCCTATTCCTCTCCCTTCTTCTTTCTCCTCTTCCTCTTCCTCCTCCTCCTTCTTTTCCTGCTCTTCTCTCCTCTCGTATCCTTCTCCTTTCCTTTTTTTACTCTTTCTCCCTCCTCTTCCTCTTTTTCCTCCTTCCTCATCCCTCTTTCTCTTCCTCTTTCTCCTTATCCTTTTCTTTCCTATTTATCTTTCCTCCTCCTTCTCTTCCTCCTCTTCCTCACTTTTCCACCATCCCTCCTCCTCCCTACCTCCCTCTCTCATTGAACCAACTCCTCCTTCCCCGTCCCTCTTCCTATCTCCCTTCCCATCCCTCCTCCTTCCTCCTCCTCCTCGTCCTCTTCTATCCATCTCCTCCTCCCCATATCTTCTTCTCCCTCCTCCTCCGTCCTCCTCCCTCCTCTTCCCTCTCCCTCCTTCCTCCTCCCTCCTCCTCCTCCTCCTCCTCCTCCTCCTCCCTCTTCCTCCTCCTCCCTTCCCCAGAGCATCTGTAGCGGCGGCATTTGTCACTTCGCCATAAAACGCCTGATTTATGTCTTCGTCTTTGACAGAAGCTTCGTCCGTATATTCGCATACGGTCACCAGCTACTCTCCCATGCGTCTTGAGGTGGATGGGGCGTGTCTGTGTCTTCTTGTGTCTTCTCTGTGGCTGTGGCAGAGTCATGCTCGTTTCTGTGAAGGGTGTTCTTTTTTTCAGTTTGGTCTGCCTGAACGAATTTTCAGAAAATTTCGTCATTAGTAGCAAGGTTTCAGTGCAAATGATTGCTGCCTTTTTATTATTTATTTATTAATTTATTTATTTATATATTTATTAATTTATTATTTCTATCATTTTTATATTTTATTTTTATTTTTCTATGATTTTTCCGTGGACAGGGACGTGGTGAGTATATCTTATTTATCAATATATTTATTCATTTATTAATTTATTTATTCATTTTTTTATTATTTATTTACCAATCAGAATTTTTGTAAAGATATTTCTGGGTAGCTAGTACATTTGATGGACAGTACAAACAGTTCTCTCTATTGGAAATCTTAGAATTCAAAACTCTCTAACATTTGAAACGAAAAATAAACTTTGAATCCAGAAGCACTCTAATGTTTTGATGTTTTTGAAAGAAAAAATGTCTTTGAAAATATTTCAGAATTTTTTATTTTAGAAATTACCAACAGAGGAAACTTTCTGTAATGATTAGGTTTGGAGAAAGAGGTCACACAAAAGATAAAAAGAAATTAGAAATTTGTGTTGTTTGTTTTGCACTCAGTGGAATCCTTGTGAGTCTGTGATTTTTTAAAATATATTTTTGTACACAACACGTGTTGGTACAAAATATAACCAATAAATTCTTCCATTCTCCTCTCCACCACAAAGAGAGAGATAGAGAGAGATACAAAGGGAGAATGAGAGATAGAAAGGGAGAAGAGAGATAGAAAGGGAGAAAGAGAGAGAGAAAGAGGGATATAGATAAAAAGATAAATAGAGAGAGGGAGAGAGAAAGATAGAAAGGGAAAAAGAGAAAGTGAGAGATAGATAGATAAATATATATATATATATATATATATATATATATATATATATATACATATATATATATTGGTATATATATATATATATACCTTTATATATATATATATATATATATATATATATACACAGAGAGAGAGAGATAGAGAGAAAAAGAGAAATAGATAGGTACAGAGAGAGAGAAATACAAGTATATATATATATATATATATATATATATATATATATATATATATATATATATATGAAGAAAAGCTCAAAGAAAAATTTTTATTGTTTCGTTTATTCAGACAAAGTTGTCTGGATATACGAAGGTGCTCGGTCTATAATAAATTATTTTGCTTTGTTGTTTTCTACATATCTAAAATCACGCGTCTATGTGATTTTTGCTGCTCAAATATATATATATATATATATATATATATATATATATATATATATATATATATATACACATATGTATATGTATATATATACCCACATGTATATATATATATACACATATGCACATGTATATATATATATATATATATATATATATATATATATATACACATATGTATATGTATATATATACCCACATGTATATATATATATACACATATGCACATGTATATATATATATATATATATATATATACACATATGTAACCCCGCGACTATGACCTAATGTCAATCATTAGTGGAAGCATTAACCCTGGCGACTGTGACCTGATGTCGCCCCTCCATCATTAGTGTATTGACATTGACCTTCCGACCTCCAGGGGGTAATTGTCCGCTACCCTTATTCAAACTGTCCTTGTTCCTTTTTTCATGTATATATTATCTATGCATTTCTATTACTATGTACTTGTTGCACTGAAGATATAATATACGAAAGCGCTCTGCTTCGTTATTTTCTTTTTTCCAAGTGGTCTACTTTGCATAAGTGAACACACGTACCCGTGTTCTTATTAGCATATGAACATGTATATATATATATATATATATATATATATATATATATATATATATACACACATGTGTATATGTATATGTGTATATATGTGTATATATATACATATATATATATACACGATTATGTATGTATGTATATCTCTCTGTCTATCTTTATATATATATATATATATATATATATGTGTGTGTGTGTGTGTGTGTATAACGCTCAAGAAGTTTCATGCCTCCCTCCCCTTAGTGTAGGCTTTCTGTCGTGGGCATAGGTATAGCCGTGGAGAGTGGGAGATTGCCATTAACTTGCACTTAACTTTGGCCTCCACCTCCTTTCACCTTTCACTTGCTTAGACCATGTTTTGTCATCTGCATAGTGTACTAAGCAAGTATAGGCTCTCTAAGTTAAAAACTAAGGGAACGTAGCTCCGTCTCCCTTTGTAATGAGAGGTGGTATTTATTTATTATTTATTGATGTATTGATTTATCTGAATATCTATTAATTAATTTGTTTACTTACGTAGTTGTAAATTTATGTATGAATTTTGTACCTACAGGTTATTGTAGCGTCATTTAGTTTTGTGTTTCTGGACCTTCCAAGCCCCTCACATCGACATATTCATGGGACCCCTTAATGCGGATCTAGATGGAAAGTATTACTTTTTTCTAAGCATATAGTGATAAAAGTATTATGATGCATTATACATACCTTCGATACATTCTGAGAGACGCAACTAGGCAGGGAAAAAATAGACGTCTAGGGTAAGACACATTGTGTAGTTATGAATTATAAAAAGACTAAGCCATAATAGGATTAATCTTAATATGTTGATTTCCCCGTAATACGGACTCTTTGGTAGGTTTTTCCGGACCACTAGGGGTCCGCGCCCCCCATGGTGAGTGAAACTGCTTTAGTGTGTATGCCAAGTATGGATTAAAAAAAAATAGATAAAAAAAAATAAAAAAAGAGGAAGTAGTTCATGAACAAACATTCTCACAGAAATTGGTCTTTATATAACAGAGGACACATCGTGATCCATCGGTTCGATCCCACGATAAGAAATGGATTGTTTGTGCGTCGGTTAAGATTTACATCATCCCCCAAGTTTCTTAATAGAAGCGCCAAGAACGTGTAGAAGATCGTAAATTGTCGGTGTGCCGTTCTTAAACGTGTGGCGTGAGAGAGAGAGAGGAGAGAGAGAGAGAGAGGGAGAGAGAGAGAGAAATACAAAGATGAATGAAAGAGCGAATCTCGAGGCGTCAAAGGTATTTCCCCTTTTGGTCTTCTCTTTTGTGGTTATATCGGAGTGAAATACGAAATATATACTTTTGTGTGCATACAGGTGCATGTGTATGTGTATTAGTGTATGTATACATATATGTTCAAATGGGTGCATATCTATGTATGCGCATGCACACACGCACACACATACACACACACACACACACACACACACACACACACACACACACACACACACATATATATATATATATATACACACGCACACACACACACACACACACACACACACACACACACACACACACGACTCGGTGGCGTGGTTGGTAGAGTCCCCGACTATCACTACGGCGGTCCGGGTTCGAATCTTGCCCAGGGCTGAAATAATTTCAGTATCGCTGCGCTTCGAGTCGTTACTCCAACTCTCGTGGAAGGAGAGTTGGGTGTGTGTGTGCGTGTATGGTCATTGCATCACCCATAGATCGATCATACGAGCTCTGAGCTCTCCTAAGTCATGGAAATAGCTGTCGGTCACGAGTCCAACACGTGATCCAAAGACCAAGGTGAAACCAAGATGAATCACACACACACACACACACACACACACACACACACACACACACACACACACACACACACACACACACACAAACACACTCACACACACACACACACACACACACACACACACACACACACACACACACACACACACACACACACACACACACACACATATATATATATATATATATATATATATATATATATACTCGTATATATACTGTACTGTATATGTATAATATATCGGTAGACACTGGTTCTGTTCCAACTGCTTGGAGGCAGGCAAACGTTGTTCCTGTTTTTAAGAAGGGAGATAGATCGACCATAGGCAACTACAGGCCAATCAGTTTGACATCGGTTATAGGAAAAATGCTTGAATCAATAATAGTAAATAGACTCAGAGAACACATTGAAGGGCATAATTTAATTCGTGATTCACAACATGGTTTCTCCAAAGGTAAGTCATGCGTGACTAATCTTCTATCCTTTTACACTAAGGTATATAAGGCGTCAGACAACAATGAAAATTACGATGTTATTTACCTTGACTTTAGCAAAGCGTTCGACAAAGTGCCACACCAGAGACTACTAAATAAAATCAAAGCCCATGGCATAGGAGGAAAAGTGTTAGAATGGATTAGAGTGGGTTACCATAAATGGAATAAAATCTAGGTGGGGCAATGTTATTAGCGGGGTCCCCCAGGGCTCGGTTTTGGGTCCCTTATTGTTCATTATGTATATAAACGACTTAGATGTTAGTAAGTTTGCGGACGACACTAAAATAGGACGCCTAATTAGGTCAGGAGAAGACGCCCAGATTCTGCAGGATGATCTTAATAAACTGTTAACATGGTCGGTGAAATGGCAAATGAACTTCAATATCTCTAAGTGTAGCGTGTTAAACGTAGGGCTACACAACCCCGAAAATAGATACAACTTAGATAACACGTTTTTAGAAAAATCTGAGTGCGAGAGGGACTTGGGAGTTCTGGTGAGTCCGGACCTTAAAACCAGGAAGCAGTGCATTAGCGCCAGAAATAAAGCAAACAGAGCATTAGGCTTCATTGCTAGGACGGTAACGAATAGAAGTGCAGAGGTAATTATTAAACTCTATCTAGCGATAGTTAGACCCATCCTTGACTATGCGGTACAGTTTTGGTCTCCGTCCTACAGAATGGACATAAATTCACTAGAATCAGTACAGAGAAGAATGACCAAAATGATACAAGGACTCGGAAATTTGCCTTACGAAGAGAGGCTTAGGCACCTACACTTACACTCTCTGGAAAGACGCAGAGTGCGGGGTGATCTAATAGAAGTGTTCAAGTGGATCAAAGGCTATAACAAGGGTGATGCAAACAAGGTCATCATAATAAAACAACAGGGCAGGACTCGCAGTAATGGGTATAAACTGGACAAATTTAGATTTAAGAAGGAAATAGGCAAGAATTGGTTTACAAATATGGTGGTCGATGAATGGAATAAACTTAGTAACCACGTAGTAAGCGCTTATACTATCAGTTGTTTTAAAAAACGATTAGACAACTTTATGGATGGGGATGACAGGTGGTGATGGATACGGAGCTGCCTAGT
>NC_134803.1:42865530-42868030 GCF_046742065.1 Oratosquilla oratoria | reverse complement strand
ATATTTGTTGGTGTGATTTTGTTTTTATTTTCATCAATCTTAATCATATTATTTGACATTTCATTTTCCGATATTTGACTCGCTCAGCGGCACAATTTAGTAAAGTCACCCATATACAATATTAGTTTTCTGTCGTGTTATTTCAAACGAGGAGAACAGAATCCCGTAGACTTAAACAATGTTTTCATTTTCGTCTATTCCAATAATGCCGTGAAAGACTATAATAACTGTAATTACTCAAAACATGCAATTTAGATAAAATACTACATATCAATATAAGTGTATTAATATATTAATTTCACATAATAAAATATTTTAGAAGCACTTTTTGGTAAAAATACCGGAAGACAATATAACAATGTTGAAACACCGTTAAATATAATTTCAATATATAAAAATATAATAGCCTTTAATCTACAAGATGATTCAATTCTTCATATATTACTTATAGAACAAAGAAGGTATTTGACAAGAAATATGGAGGGTCATTTATCAAAATGGTTAAGATTTTATAGCATTTATAGGAAGTGTCAAGCTATTTTGATTATTATATACTGTATGAAAACATTCTAAAGCTTGCTATGAATATGGCAAATGATACAATGATAAAAACTGTAGTTATGTTAATAATAATGATAATAATGATGGAAGGTAAAAAGATTAATAAGAAAAAATTAATAATAATAATAAAAATGAATTAACGATAATATACAATAATAATGATGATGAAGATGATGATAATAATAATGATAATAATAATGAAAATAACAATAATAATTAATAATAATAATAATAATAATAATATAATAATAATAATAATGATAAAAATAATAATGATAATCATAATACTGATAATAATAGCAATGATAATAGTAATCATAATAGTAATTACAATAATAATAACAGTAATGGTTATGATGATAATAATGATAATGATAATAATAGTAATATTGATAATAATACTAACCATAATTATAATCATAATAATATATAAATAGATAAATGAAATGATAACGTTTGTAAAAATAGGAATGATGATACAGTAGCTGCAAGTGTGAATAACGGCATGATGAATTAAATATAAATATAAAACTGTGATATGAACATAGTAATATAAATGTAAACATAATAATATGAACATAATAATATAAATATAAAACTGTGATATGAATATACTACTACCACCACTACTACTACCACTACAATTACTTCCATTACTACTACTACCACTACTACCACTATTACTACTACCACTACTACTACTACTACTACTACTACTACTACTACCACCACCACTACCACCACCATTACCACCACTACTACTACCACCACCACTACTAATACTAATGCTACTCCTGCTACTAATACTAATACTACTATTATTATTATTATTATTATTATCATTATTATTATTATTATCATTATTATTATCATCATCATCATCATCATCATCATCATCATCATCATCATCATCATCATCATCATCATCATCATCATCATCATCATCATCATCTTTATTATCAAATTACTATTATTATCTTATTAATTTTATCATTATTATTATTATTATTGTTGTTATTATTATTATTATTATTAATATTATTGTTATTGTTATTAATTTGATCAATATCAATATAATTATCATTATTATTATTATTATTATTATTATTATTATCATTATTATTATCCGTATTGTTATTATTATCAATAACATAATTATTTTAATCATTATCATCATCATTATCATCATCATCGTCATCATTATATTGTTACTATTATGATTATTATCGATAGTAGTAATAGCAAGAAATGTTACTACTTCTGTTATATATTACTATCATTGTCATTATTATATGTTATTGTAACATTGTTATGTAATTAAGCGTAATGGTGAAATATTAGCCCTAAAACGAAAATGGAATTGTAAACATTATTGTAAATACTATTATAATCTTTAGTTATCACTAGTTCCTCTTAGTTCTTCCAGCAGTTAAATACTCATAGGCTGTATCGTTATCCCAGGGGGAGGGCGGTGGTCCAGCAGTGGTCTTTAAATGAGTTAAAAAATTTACTTGAAAAGTGTACCGCATTTCATGTATATTTTCTTTTACAGTTTCAGAACATTCAGTATCACAAAAATCATCTATAGCATCGCGTACAGATACACGATTTCCATAAGTCACCTTTGGTTGTTCAAATTATTAACATTATAAGATATATTTTCATAGGCTTAAAAGTGGCAGCACACTAAGCATTTCTTGCTAGCATACTACTTGCTTTTGCTACTTGGTTTGAGTAGAAACGGCTTCGGTTACAATATTCTAGATTTCCATATGAACATCTCAACAATGTGTCTAACATTCGTATTCTATTTTTAACTTCTCTTAGTTCGTCATTCAGTTTCTCAATATATGACACAAAAGTATTTTGAATTTTGGAAAAAAAAAAAAAAAAATCGTAACCGAAGTCGTTTCTATTCAAACGAAGTAGCAAAACTAAG
>NC_134803.1:42853030-42860530 GCF_046742065.1 Oratosquilla oratoria | reverse complement strand
CAATTAGGATAAAATGTTTAGGAATTAATCTAGAAACGTTTAATCCTTTTTGGCTGCTCAAGTCAATCAAACCGGTTGACGGCTCATTGAATAATGGCAGAGATCTATATAAGAACTAAATTTTTAACTAATTACATTTATACTTATGACAACTGTTGCCTTCAATTTCACTGAATGGTTACCCACAGCCCCATTGTATTCGGCAACGGTGTTCGAGCCCTCTCTGGGAAGGAACATTGGACTGCAGTTTGTGATATATTAGTGCGGTAGTGTTTCTCCGTCGTTACCTTATAGGAGAGAAATAGAGAGAGACAGAGAGAGAGAGAAAGAGAGATGGAGAAAGAGAGAGGGAGAGAAAGAGAGAAAGAGAGGGGAGAGAGAGAGATGGGAAGGAGACGACTCTTTCTGAAGTAAGGAGGGAGAGGGGAAGGAGGAAGAGGAGGGGAAAGAGGAGGAGGGGGATGAATAGTAGGAGAAGGAGGAGGAGGGGGAAGAATAGGAGTGGAAGTAGGAGAGGGGAAGGAGGAGGAGGAGGGGAAGGAGGAGGAGAACAGGAAGGAGGAGAAGGGGCAGGATGAGGAAGGGAAGGAAGAGGAAGGGAAGAATGAGGAAAAGGATGAGGAGGTGAGGGAGGAGGAGGGAAGGACGAGGAGGGGAAAGAGAAGGAGGGGAAGGAGGAGGAGGGAAGGACGAGGAGAGGAAGGAGGAGGAGGGGAAGAGGAGGAGGGAAAGAGGAGGAGGGGAAGGAGGGAAGAGGTCTAGAATGGTTCAGGAGGTATATAGAGTGAAGGAGAGCATTGAAAAGGGGAAGAAATATTCCGGAAGAGAGCGAAAGATATTGCAAGAAGAGGGGAAGGCAGTTAGGTGAAAGGGAATATATAGAACAGAAGCGCAACGAAAAAGAGACGAGAGAAGAACAGAAGCGAATAGAGAGAGAGAGAGAGAGAGAGAGAGATGGCAAAGCAAAAGTGAGAGAGGAAGAGCCAGGACAAAGAGGAAAAGGAGAAAGAAGAGAGAGATAATGAGGAATAGGAGGAAGAGAAGACTGAGGGAGAGCGGGTGAAGAGAGAGAGAGAGAGAGAGAGAGAGAGAGATGGCAAAACAGAATTGATAGAGGAAAGGTAAGGAAACATGAAATGGAAGAAGAAGAGAGAATAAAGAATAGGAGAAAGAAAAGATTTAAGAAATGAGAAGACTGAGGGGAGAGAGAGAGAGAGAGAGATTCTTTCTTATTTCGTCCATGATAACCGGCGCTTTTATCTATGTGATCAAAAAGGGTTAAAGAAGAACTTTGAAGAGTTTAGCAGAAAAGAGTGTTAATTAAGTAATCAGTATTAGTCTTATGTCGTAACGAAATGCTGTGAACTTTGGTCTGTAGAAATATCATTATAGTCCAGGGAGAGGAAGAGAGGGAAAAAGGGACCAGGAGGAGGATAAGAAGAGAAGGGAGAAAAAGAGAAGGGAAAGGAGGTTAAAAAAAAAGAGAGAAGGGGAAATAAAAAGGAGAAAGGAAAAGGGGAGGTGAAGAGAGGTAAGTCAAGGTGAGGGAAGGGGAGAAGGGTGGGAAGAGAGTGGAGGGAGGGGGAGAGGAGAGAAGGAGATATTGGAGTGCAGAAAATTAGGGTGAGAGGAGGGGGAGGGGAGGGAGAGGATTGGAGGAGAAAGAAAGACCTCTGGGTAAGCATAGGAGAGACAAGAGGGGCGAATAGAGAATGGGGTCTGAATTAGACAAATTTAGGTTTAAGAAGTGATATACTAATAGAGTGGTTAACGAATGGAATAGACCTAGTAACCATCTAGTGAGCGTTGGTTGTTTTAAAAGTAGACGAGATAACTTTATGGATGGGGATGATAGGTGGTAACGGACACCCAACTGCCTGGTGTAGGCCATGTGGTCTCTTGCAGCCTCCTCCATTCTTCTGTTCTTATGTAATGACTGCAAGGGCTATGGCGATTAGAAAATTAAAATCTCTGCAAGAGCATAGCATATCGAAGAGGTCTTGCACTAAAAATGAGACGAAGAATAAGTCTGAAAATGAAAAAGGCTAAAGCTCTTTATATTGTGCCTGAAGCGTAAAGTTTACAATCGATGTATAATCTAAGCTATGATCTCTGGTTAAGAACATAAAAATGTAGGAGGCTCCAAGAGAACACAAGGCCTGCACTAGGTAGTTCCATGTCCATTACTACCTATAATCCCCATCCATAAAGTTATCTAATCTTCTCTTAAAACAACCAATAGATTTAGTCCTCACTACTTGGTTTCCAAGTCCGTTCCATTCGTTTGAAGATGAAAAAGGATAAAACTCAAGCTCTCTTACTTTGTATTTGAAACGTAAAGAGTACAATCAATGTATAATCTGAGCTACGATCTATAGATGTGAAATTTGGAAATTGACGATATCTACGGAGACAAAACTAAGGAGTACACAGAGAGTAATGGAGAGTCCAGTGCTGGGTATTGCTGTAAGACAGAAAAAGAGCAAATTGAAGACAGAAAAAGAGCAAATTGGGGGAAGAGAACAGACTGGGGAGAAAGATATTGTGGAGGCGATAAAAGAGCAGGGGTGGATTTGGGCAGGTCAGGTAGCGAGAGAGGATGATGATGGGAGATAGAGCAAGTGTGCTACTCGTTCGACATCGCGTGGAAGAAAGGGACCAGACAGAAGGTGGGGAAAGTAAAGTTTGCAGGTGCTACATTCGCGTGCGGTCTACCAGATCATTTACACTTTAGTGTGCGGTCTACCTCCACTCTAACAAATTTATGCTACAGGATGATAAAAACAAATTGAATAAAGTTGAATAATGATATATTATTAATGACTTATACTTAACCTAGTCTAACCAAACAAACCTAACCTAGCCTAACCTAACCTGATTTAATCTAACCTAACCTAACACAACCTGACCTAAACCAACGCACATCGGTCGTGTCGCTCATGAAGAAGCGATATCTGACTGATTGGGTTGGTTTATTGATATATAATAGGGATGTCAAGGAACAGAAGCAATACATTCTATTGTATTAGCTCAGGGAGTGAGAGTTAGGGCCCACTGCACTGTTCTTAGCTGCACTATGTACTATACTTGCTTTAGGAGTTATGGTACTCTGAGAAAAATACCTTACCATATATTTGGACACTATAGGCAACCATTTTAAATTTTGTTCCGAAACATTTGTACTTACACTTACTTCAGCTGCTTGCATCTTCGCACTTGTGGTAAGAATACTCGCAAACTTCCCCCATCTCCCCCTCCCTCTCTCCCCTCTTCGAACAGAGGTCAAAGGTTGACCTACCCAACCATCCTCTTCGTCCAGGACTCAACCACACAATTCTTCACCCACTGTCTCTCACACACACACTTCATAAACACATTGTGTTCAAAACGTACACCCACAATCTTGTACTCTCTCACACACAGACACACACACACACACACACACACACACACACACACACACACACACACACACACACACACACACACACACACACACAAACACAAACACACACACACACACACACACACACACACACACACACACACACACACACACACACACACACACACACACAGGCTAAATCACCATAGCATTACAAAACAATTGCAATAACACTTTTGATTGAAAAGGCCCGAAAAAAGATCAAAGTTACTTCACACAAAGATTTTTTTAACTTGGCAAATTCATTTTTGTTTTTGTTTGGTTCATCTTGGCTTTAATTATCATAGTCATTGACACTTTGAAAGAATTACTCTCTTTGCTGATTCTTATGTTACTATGCTTTATGCATCTTTTCAAATGATATTTATAAAATTGTAGTGTAAATTTACGTTCTCATGTTTATTGTTCCTTAGAGATTGATTTTTTCATTATCTGCCTGAAAATTTGTTTCATTTTTTTCATCCCAGTTATTTAACAGTCTATGTTGATTAAGTATTTATACTGAAATTACTTTGTTTCATACCATTTTGTGGTCAACCCCTATGCTTGCTGTTAATTTGTTTATTTTTACATCTATACTGTACATGTATATATAAATGAACATATACATATACATGCACATATACATATACATAAACATATACATGTACATATACAGTACATAAACATATACATATACATATACATATACATATATATATACGTACAAATATACTGTACACGCTCACATACACATACATATACGTATACACATGATGATGATTCGGCTTAACGTCGCAAACTCCCCCTCCCCTGTTATCAGTAGTCTAGCACGGTGCCCCTTACATAAGACTTTGTGGCTTAGAATTTAATGAGCCATGCTCTTTGTCCAACTCGCTCGTGGCAGGGTTTGAACCACCATCACCTCGACTTCCGCCGCAAGTAGCGACGCTCTAACCCGCTTTGCACAGCCAATAACAGCGCTGTGCAAATTGACCCTCAGACCGACCAACAGGTAGATAGTCTGACCCACCATGAGACGCCGAGCTCAGACACAGGAGCCAGTATCGCTAAATCTCGCTTCTTATCACCTGCGTTGCGTCACGCCGCCTCAATGACGTGCTCTTCTGCGTCACGTTTATCACGTACTGCGCTCTCCTGATGTCACGGGGTCAGCGTCACGCGTGACGGCCAGGAGTTACGTGACGTGACAGGGAGGTCACCGTCCATGTCACGTCTCCAGGTGACGTGTTAGGCTCATCGAATCGCGTCACACGATCGGTGGATACGAAGATGTCGCGATGGTCATCTGCGTGACGTCACATTAATGCAAAAGGAGTTTTCACATTGATAACGTTCTTGTCAGTGTTTATGCTAATGCTTGTGTTAATGTTAATGTCTATGATGGTCTTAATGTTAATGTCACTGTGAATGTTAATGTTAATGTTAGTGATAATATTTTGTTGTCACTGTTAAAGTTAATGGTAACGTTAATGTTAATATTGATATTAATATTGATATTAATGTTAATGTCATTATTAATGTTAATGGTTATGATAATGATAATGATAACGCAGATACATATATCTTTACTACAACCATCCACACTTCAGTCTACCTTTCTACTAGCTATCCTCCCCCCAACCTCCTCCCATTTCTCATTCCCCCTTCTCCTCTCTCCATCTCTCCCCCTATCCCCCTCTTCCCCTCTCCCCCTCTCCCCGTATCCCCCTTCCCCCTTCTTTCCCTCAAGGTACACATCTTTGGTGTGAAAGGGGAAGGTTACATTAAGACATACAATGATGTGTAAAACCCGTGTTTGGATTTTTAAGAACAATAATTCATTTCCTTCGCAATGACAATGGCAGGAAGACGGTCTCGGCTCGAGTCCGTTCCGGGGAAGAAAAAGTGGCCGCAGGTTCGAGCCCCGGCGCGGGATGACCGAAGCGGCGACGTGAAACACATTCGGTGATTTATAGGTGTATGTGTGTATGTATATATATATATATATATATATATATATATATATTATATATATGTGTGTGTGTGTGTGTGTGTGTATATATGTGTGTGTGTGTCTGTGTGTTTGTGTGCGTGTACATGTGTGTGTGTTTGCGTGTGTTTATATATATATATATATATATATATATATATATCTACAGTATATATGCGTCTGTGTGTGTTTATATGCATGTGTATGCACAGTATATAGATATGTATCATATGTAAATGTATTTGTATATGCATTTGTATATTCGTGAAGTGTGGCAGAATATTCTCTCTCAAGTACATTCTGTTAAGAATGACAGAAAACGAATTACTGATTATTTTGTAAGCTTTCAAAAGCTTGAAACCTTATAGAAAAGTAATTGTTGCTAATTGGTTGCCGTCATTTCTGACAGTATATGTATTTGTTTCTGTATATGTATATGAATATATATATGTGTGTATGTGTATGTATATGTATATGTACATGTGTATATGTTCAGGAACAGCGTGTTTTCTCATGATTTTCAGAAACATTTAGCCGAGAACGGCTAATTATTCCCATGCGTGAACGAAATGGTTTGGAAACGGGGACAACACTTATTTAGGAGATTGTTCTCTCGTTTGTGGTTCCAGCGGTGATGATCATGCCCTGAGTCAGCCTTTACGTTGAAGCCATCAAACTGTGTGTGTGTGTGTGTGTGTGTGTGTGTGTGTGTGTGTGTATGTGTGTGTGTGTACGTGTGTGTGTGTGTGTGTGTGTGTGTGTGTGTGTGTGTGTGTGTGTGTGTGTGTGTGTGTGTGTGTGTGTGTGTTTGTGTGTATGTCCAAAATCAGATCCACAATATGTGTCATGTTTTTCCCGTCCTGTATATATTTGTACTGTCAATCTGTCTCTCAAACCTGTCCTTATAATGATTAAATATTGTTGTTATTGTCTCATTTACTGTGTTATAAAGTTTGTTCCTGGTCTCGGCCTATTTAACTTAGATGTTCCGTAGGGTCGATGTCTACATTTGTTTTCGAGTAATTTGAGGACTCTTTGGTGGAAGATATCAAAGAGAGAGAGAGAGAGAGACTGGAGAGGGCCATTAAAGTTTAAGATGAGATGAGGTGTCTTGGCCTAACGTAACCTGACCCAGTTTCACTTAACCTCATCTAACTTTAAGTAACTTAACCTAACCTAACCTAACCTAACCCATACTAACATAGCCTAACCTAACATTATTTATCTTAACCTGACTTAACCTAACCTAACCTAACCTAACCTAACCTAATCTGACCCTACCGGACCCGATCTGACCTAACCTATCCTAAACTAACCTAACGTAACGGTAATTTACTTTTATCTTATCTTCGTTGACATACCATGAAATATCATCATGGTATGTGAAATGTATAGGCAATAAATCAGCATCAAAATACTTTGGGGAGAACATGTCATCACACTGAAATCCTGTGAACATCCTACGAAGTACTCAAGGTTGGAGAAAGGACCCGGCAGGAAAGTTTTCTGTGACTGCACACCCGCCGAGAAGAATCACTTTGTCTTGCCTTGGGCTGTTCTTCAAGGTGTCATCAAGGTTGCAGATGCAGTCAACCTCACTTACCATTGTGGGTTTCTATGAAGTTGTCACAATGAAGTATCCATCATTACCCCATCCAAGAGCTGGCATTATGATATTGTTTGGTATACTTGAGTATCTGAATGACATAAAACCATTAGGACATAAGAACGAAGAGACCATAAGGCCCACACTAGGCTGTTTCATGCTCCATTCCAACTTTCATCCCTATCCATAAAGCTGTTTAATCATCTCTTTAAAACAACCAGTTGTTTCAGCGCTCATTATATGGTTTCTAAGTCAATTTCAATCATTAACCACTCTGTTGGTATACGAGTTCTTGCCTATTTTACGTCATAAACCTCAAGAGCTGTGTCACCAATATTGAATAGATCTTGCAAGAAAGATGAGACAAAGAACAGCTCAAACACTCAGCCGCTACTGAGGGTGAACGATGAAATTCCTTATATATATATGGGATGCCGTTATAATGACGGCGTGGACCATTGGGCATCATATAAACAT
>NC_134803.1:42830530-42848030 GCF_046742065.1 Oratosquilla oratoria | reverse complement strand
ACTGCCAACATCTCCATGGAGGGGACAGGGGAGCGAAAGGGGTTGGCAGGGGAGGGTGAGGGTGAGCGGGGGTGGTGGGACTTAGCTCTGGCTGCCAAAATACTTAATGTCAATAGTAGGGAAAGTTTCAGAGATTATCTATTTAACCGATAGTACGTAGGTCTACACACACACACACACACACACACACACACACACACACACACACACACACACACACACACACACACACACACACACACACACACACACACATACACACACCAATAAAGAATGAGAATGACATACATATATATTGAGAGAAAAAAGAGAATTGAATAGAGAAACTCTAAGACAAAGAAAGGTACACAAACACACACACAGAAAAGCACAAAATAAACAAATACCACCTGGAAGCATGACACGGCAAAAAATACACAACAAACAAAAAGGATGAACAAAATACCAGAATGTTCCGAAACAAAATCTTACAAATAAATTCAATATTGAAAGATTTCAGAACATTCAACTGTATATACTCGGAATGAAAAATGTTATATATATATATATACATATATATATATATATATATATATATGTATATATGTATGTATACATATATGTATATATACATACATACATATATGTATATATATATGTATATATACATATATGTATATATATATATGTGTGTGCGTGTGTGTGTATTATATATATATATATATATATGTGTGTGTGTGTGTGTGTGTGTGTGCGTGTGTCAATATATACATACACACACACGCACACACACACATATATACATATATATATATATATATATATATATACATATATATATATTCGCTGGTATTTAGATTCATATATATGAAATTATTGAGAGACATATATACACGAAAAAAGATAAACTATTGAAAGATTACAAGATGTTAAACAGATGTCTTTAGTAATAATGAATATGATAAAGACCATATAGGCACAGACGAGATATACGCTCATATAAAACACATCCTAAATGTTAAAACGTAAGAATTAAAATATAGTATAGAAAAAGCACACCACCATGCACACACAGTCACATTTTTTCAGAAACTGCACACACTGAGTCATATGTACTGACATGCAAATTGACACACGCAGAAAATTGAATTCGTAGGTACATTAGAAAAAACAACAGTGACACATAAAGAAGAGAATAATAAAAATGCAATAAAAATGATACATCAAAATATTTTGCAAATAATTTTGTCTCTTTCGTTCGAGTATATAAAGAGAAAAATATAAAAGAAGATGGAATTAAAAGCAGACGAGGAATGGAAGGGACATCGGTGTTTTAGATAGGGCAAGAATTGGTTCTGGAATTTCTCGTGTATTTACTGATAACCTTCAACCCTACGAAGATGTAGCCACCTTCCAGTTATGCTATCTACGTTGTCGTACTTCTTCGCTTCTTCCACCTACAGTATCAGGTTTCCAGAGATTATGTGAGCTACCTGGTGATACCAATCTGTTTCTTGTGTGGTTAGGCATTTTCCAGTTTTCACCTGTTCCAGTACTGGTACACAGTTTCCAGGAATGATGTCCTTTTTTAATAAGTATTAATATCTATTGGTATTCCTCATTTTTCACTGATGAGACTTTCTGTGAAGGTGGACATTTTCCAGTGTTCGCGTGGACTCTAGTGCTGGAATATAGGTTCCAGGAATGGTATGGCATTTCAACAGTTATACCTCACTTTCCAGTGATGATATTTATTTTGAGAGGAGACATTTCCATACAAAGGCAGGCTTAGGCACCTTAACTTACTATCCCTGGAAAGACAACGAGTGCTGGGTGGGCTAATAGAGGTATTCAAATGGATCAAGGGCTTTAACAAGGGTGATGCAGGTAATATTAAGACAGTAAGTCAGGACTCGTAGTAATGGGTTTAAATTGGACAAATTCAGGTTTAAGAACGAAATAAGGAAGAACTGGTTTACAAACACAGTGGTTAACGAATGGAATAGACTTGGTAACCATATAACAATTGGATACTTTGAGAGAAGATGACATAACATTGTGGATAGGGACAAAGAAATTTCTAGTGTAGGCCTTATGGTCTCTTGCAGTCTCCTCTATTGTTATGAACTTATGTAAGTGACGATCTTTATAGGATGCTGACATTCTGTTGTTCAGCTATCCAAGGGTTGTTTGCATGTTCTTAGTAGCTGTCCTGTGGCTTTGGTGTTGATTTATTAAAAAAAAGAAAAAAAAAAAAATGGTGAGAATAACTTAATCGCGTAATTAACGAAAGTAATAAATTTCCTATAGATGCAACATTATGAGTTAGATTCGAATATTAAAATTTTAGGTAAAACTATCACGGGAGCGATATATCATAATACACTGTTTCTCAACCAGGGTCGATGCGGTCTCATAGGGGTCCACAGAAACTATCAAGGAATTCGAAATGTTACTTTACATTTCGTAAATGCAAAAGAATATATATTTTTTCATTTTTGTGTCAAATTTGTACAGTCAAAACAGTCTGATAATAAACACCAATACCTGTGAAAAAAAAAAAATCTCAAAAATTCTTACAAATGAGAAATGACCATATCCTATCTGATCCCGTACCAAGGGATTTCTTAAATATATACGTTCATGTAAGAGATCCACAAAGCTTGGAAGGCTGAGAGGCACTGTCATAATACATTTTGTTCAGTCTCTTTGTTTACCTGTTTGTCTTCATCCTACCTCATTAATGATCGAAAAGCTTCTTGTTGACATCTTTCCCCACATCAATTGATTGTGATTGAAAGATGGTAAACAACCACACTTTCAGAAATTAATTTCGCTTTCAGTTCAACACACACACACACACACACACACACACACACACACACACACACACACACACACACACACACACACACACACACACACACACACAATGAATAAACAAATAGGATAGACTTCCAGCGGAAGTGGTATATACTCAAAGCATACAGGAGTTGAAGTAGATATAATAATGCGTCATTTGTTTAACTGAAAGGTGAGGGCAAAGACAGGGCACCACAAATAATAGCTCTCCTGAGTGATGTATGTAAGTGGCTACAAATAAGTAACTACACACAAATAAGCTCACACAAACATACATACACGCAAACACACACACACAAACACACATACACACACACACACACACACATACACACACTTCATTTTCTTTTTCTCCTCGCTATTAATGTTTTTCGTTCTTTACTCTTCTTCCTCTTCTTACTTTTCTTTTTCTACCTCTTTCATGCTCCTGATACTTCACCTCCTCTTCCACCTCCTGCTCCCCTTGCTCTTGTTTCTCCCTCTCCTTCTCTTATTCCTTATTCTCCTCCTCCTCCTTCTCTTTCTTCCTCTCTTTCTCATTCTCCTCCTCCTTCTCCTCTTCTTTCCTTTTTTTAATTTCCTTCCCTCTTTCTCCTTTTCCCCATCCTTCTCTTCCCTTTGTGTTGTTCTTGCTCCTCCATCTCATTCTTCTCCTTTACGTCGCTGTCCTTCCCCGTCTTCATCTCCTCCCCCTTCCTCTCCAGCTCATACTTTGCTCATTATCTTGTGAGTAAGAGGCACGTTTCCTCTCATTTTTGCGTAATCAAGAAACTTCTCAACTCTGCTAATGAGGTTATAACATAAGTTACTGTAAAAACATCATAAAATGAGCAGGTCCCGGGACAAAACCCTGAGGGACTCCACTAGGGTGACCGGGAAGCCTCCAGAATGACTGGAATCGAGCCTCAAGTGAAGATTATTATCATTATTATTTCTCCTTGTTCTTCTTTTTATTATCCCTCTTCTTCTTTTCTTCTTCCTCTTCTTCTTCTTCTTCTTCTTCTTCTTCTACTTTGTCTTCTACTTCTTCTACTACTACTTCTTCTTCTACCACTTTTTCCTCTTCTTTGTTACCCTCATCCTCTTCAACCTTATCATTTTCTCTCAATTCATCGTATGTGTAATAATGATAAAGACATAATAATGATAATAATACTGCGACATTTATATCTCTAGTTAAATCATAAAATAGTTACGATAATATTGTCTTTTTTTCTCGCATAATTCATGACTAGAATTCATTTCTAGTCACGCATTAGTAATGAAACTAGGATATAACTAGAAATGTCAAAGCTAGTCTTTGTGAAAATATGTCTGCGAGTATGGCATACTGTATATGACTCTGAGATACCAAATTACAGCTATTATATATTCCTGCACGCACACATACACACACACACGCACACACACACACACACACACACACACACACACACACACACACACACACACACACACACACACACACACACACACACACATATATATATATATATATATATATATATATATATATATATATATTGAACAAGCACATACACATACTGTACACATACACATAAAAATGCAGATACACTCACAGCTATCTCAAGCCCCATCCCGGTATACCCATTGCACACCAACCCCTGGACACTCCCTCCCAGAACCCCGCATCACCCCCCGCCCCCCCCCCCCCCAAAAAAAAAATAAAAAAAAAACAGAAATTTCTCGTGCGTGACACGACCAAATCTACAAAAACCACCTAATCCTTTCGGAATCTTGCTGCCATTTGGCCTTATTGTCTGCTTCATTATGACACCAAATCCTCTCGCTCATCTGCCCCCAAGTCATCTCATAAACAGCTGATGCCGTGGCCACAAAGTCGCCATTAAACTTAACTTATGTGCTGATAGGTGTGGTGCCGTCCTTCCACACCATTCCCAAGAGTCTCATGCTAACCTCCAAATGCTCATTCCTGTTACGTTTTATTCTGGTTAACGATAACCGATGATGTCCAGGTTAGGGGCTGGGTATCAGTCTATAGCAGTGACTCTCAACCTGATGTCCATGACCCCCAAGGGAGCTATGACAAGAATTTAGGGTGGTCATGGTCTCCTATTACAAATTGTACATTTTTATATAATGTGAGGAATCTGCATATGATAAAATCCATCACTCTGTCCTAGCAAAAAAAAAAAAAAAAAAAATACAAGGTAGTTATGATTAACAACTTTGTAACAAAGCAAAGGATTTCTCTTCATCATTTTTTTTCTACCTCTATCGGGGAGGTGAGATTTGGGAGAAAAATGAAGGGGAGCCAAACAAATTTTGAGAACTCATGAAGAGTGGAACAGAGTAAAAAAGGTTGAGAACCTTATATATAGAGTGTCTCTGTCCGTTTGAGAAACACATTCACATGAATTATGCATATACTCGTATCAATAGTATAATCAAATAACTACTTACAGGACTCGAACCATAGGCCTTATGGCACTGGACAACCACAACTTTGTTACGCTACCGACTGTTCTACGGGGTGGATGTCAAAAAAAGACCGCATATTTATAACATGACTATTTCCTTTGTCAGTTCCTAATGTGACTATTCACTTTATCGATAGTCACTCCATAATGAAGTATAGACGACTGAACGCTTCCAACATCTGCCAACAACCAAACTTTTCCGACTTCCAACAAACCCTATGCTGCACCAAACTCCATCTCTCTCGTGAGTTATTGGGTTCCACGCCATTGAAACAATTCAAACTTGGATAGAACAACCGAGACTTCATCAAAACAACTTTGTTTTCTGTTCAACTGCTCCTCAATCTAAACTGTTCCTATAATTGGCTCGTTGCATCTCCTCACCATAACAGTTCACTGGTTTATTGTAATAATTCTGAATTAATAAAAAAAATATATATATATATATATATATGCTGTATATATAATACATACATATATATATATATGTATATATATATATATATATATATATATATATATATATAAAGAATTAATTCATATAGATGAATAATATCACCCGCACCCAACCCAATCCAAACAAAATCCAACCTCAACCAACCCAAACCAACCCAACTCTACCCAACCCAACCTAACCCAACCTAACCTAACCCAACCTAACTTAACCCAACCCAACCCAACTCAAACCAACCTAACCTAACCCAACCCAATCCAACCAAATCTAGCCTAACCCAACCCAACCTAAACCCAACTCAGTGAACTTGATTAGATTTCCTATCCAGACAAAAACAATGAGGTGGGAGACAGGAATGATGGCCGTTCATCCACGAAGTGATAGGATTTGGGGGTTGGGTACAATGATTGAGTTTTGGATGGGTGTAGAGTGAGTGCATGCTTTGACTCAGCTAACTTCCTTATAAGGGAGAAAAGACCTTTTGTTATATGTATATACACATTGCACAGATGTCCCATAATCTCTATTGTAAACAAGAAAAAGAAAAAAGAAAAATCCATGTCAATGCTTTCAATGGCCTCCAGTTTTGACAAGTTATTGTGTTTGATTTCCTCAATTTTTTCGAAGTTTTCCAAGTTGATGGTATGTACAAACTGTGGAGATGTGAAAATATGCAAATTCCCTAATGCCCTCAAATCAGACAGAAGCCTCCTAGACTACAAACAGCAAATATTCTATAGGTCTTGAAGAAACTAAGAAAAAAAGTCTTCAGAGGGACTTGTTTTTTTTTTTCGAAGAAAAGAAAAGAAATGATGTCAAAGTACAAGTAAAATTTGGAAAGAGGAAGAGTTGAAAGAGGCGGAGATGATTTCCTAGTATTTTGCTGGCAGTAACCAGCGCTTCTATCTTTTTATGGATAACAGGACATCGAAGAAGTGGACTCATACAGGAGAGAAATTTAAGGAATTAAGCAGGAAGAAGGCAAAGTAGAAACCAAACATGACAAGCATTCTTTTATAGGTAAATATTAATAACTCTGGTCCATAGTGGTGCACGGTAAGTGGGAGTAAGGAGTGGATGGGGGAAAGGGATGGGGAGAGGGAGTGAAGGGGTGAGAAATGGGGTGAGGGGAAGGAGGGAAATAGGAGGGGAGGGAGGATGAGAGGCGAGGGTAAATTGGAAAATGAGGACGGTGTGTACGTATGTATGAATGTTTGTATGTATGTATGTATGTATGTATGCATGTATGTATGTGTGTATATATGTATATATGTATGCCTGTATGTGTGTATATGTATGTATGCATGTATGTATGTATGTATGTATATATGAGCTTTGGCTCGGCCACCCCATATAAGGTGGCAAGAAAACTTTGGTATATCGGTATTAGTGATAGGACCAAACCAACCAAATTTCTTAAAGATTTCGGTACGAGTCCCGATGCTGTTCTAAAATTCCGATTCGATACAAGTCCGATTCCGATACTTGCAGTAATTACGATTCATGGGTATTTTCAGGCCCTGTAGTTGGTTTGGGAAACAAATATTCCATGAACAAAGAACATTTATCAATCGTTCATCGGAATCGAAAGTTTAGAGCAGTATCGGAACTCGTATCGGAATCGTTGAAAATGTTGGTATCGTCCCATCACTAATTGGTATATAGGCTCGTTGTCCCAACTTGAAGTGTTTGGCATCATTACAGCAAAGGGAGAGGTCTCCTTTATTTATTTATTTACCATTTACTTCTCATTCATTCATTTATTCAAAGATGGGTGGAGGTGGAGGTGGAGGAGGAGGAGGTGGAGATGAGTGTGGAAGTAGAGTTAGAAGTGTGGGTGGAGGTAGTGGAGGTGTAGATGGAGATAGAGAAGGTGGTGGAGGAGGAAGTGATGTGGAAGTGGAAGAGGTGAAGGTGGAGGAGGAGGTGTTGGTGGAGGTGGAGGAGATGTTGGTGGATGTAAAGGTGGAGGTGATGATGGTGTGTGGAGGCATAGTTAGAAGTGTAGGTGGAAGTAGAAGTGGAGGTAGAGGTGGAGATGGAGATGGAGCGAGGTAGGATCAAGAGAGTCTTAACCTTTGTTGAATCAATCCTTTATCAAGCAACTTGACTTTATTTAATTTTCATTTATTTTTTATTTCCATATGTCGCCAGAGGATTTAAAACATTTTTGTGGATGGAAGCTCTTAGTAATAACGGAAATGAAAGCTTTAATATCAATAACAAAGCTGTGATTGTTAGTACCTTTGTTATTGAGAATAAAGAAGTGAAGGAAACGAGAAGGAGAGGGAGAAGAAGAGAGATAGGGAGAGAGGAAGAGAGAGAGGGAGAGAAGAAGAAGAGGAGGAGGAAGGATACGAGGAGGAAATGGGGAGGGAGAAGAAGAAAAGAGGACCAGGTAATTTACCAGCGCTTCTATCCATGTGAACAAATTTGCACCGCCATAGAAAGGAAGAGAGAGAGGAAAAGAAAAGAGGAGAGGGAGGGGGAGGAAAGAAGGGAGAGAGGGAGGGAGGTTGGGGAAGGAAGAAGGGAGGGAGGGAGAGTGGGGAAGGAAGAAGGGAGGGAAGGGAGGAGGTAAGGAGGGAGGTAAGTGAGGGGAAGGGGGGAGGGTGTAAGGGAGGATGAAAAGAATAGAGGGAGGAGAAGGAGGGAGGAAGGGAAGAAGGGAGGGAATACAGGAGAGAGGGAAGGGAGTGAGAGAGGGAGAGAGAAGAAGGGGGAGAGTGAGGGATGGAGGGAAGAGGGGAGTGAGGGAAGGATGGAGGGAAGAAGGGAGAGAGTGAGGGAGGGATGGAGGGAAGAAGGGAGAGAGGGAGGGAAGGAGGGGAGATGCTGTGATGGCACGGTTGGACGAGGCGACGTGTAATTTGAATGTCTCACCCGTTACTTACGGCGTGGCAGGTAACGTGGAGGAGGAAGAGGAGGAGGAGGAGGAGGAGGAAGATGTGGAGGGTGAGGAGGAGTTGGGGGTGGAGGTAGATGTGTTGGAGGTGGAAATGGTGGGGTAGTATGTGGTGGAATGTGGTATGTGGAAAACATTGAGTGGAGTCATGGGGAAGTGGATGAATAGGATGTGAGAATGTGGAGGAAAAGTGGAGGGGAGGGAGAGGGAGCATAAGAGGAGAAGGTGGAGGAGGAGGAGGAGGAATGTCGTGAGTTGGAGGGGGGAATACATGAATGATGGGAGATATGTGGGGGAATTGTAGGAGTGGGGGAGGTGAGGGTGGGGGAGAAAGTGACGTGTGTGTGTTGGCTGGGATTTTATTTATGTTTAGCTATATATTTATCTATCTATTTATTTACTCATTTGTATCTATTCATTTATCTATTAGTTTATCATCTATTCATTTATTTGTTTATTTGTGATGTGTTTGTGTTGCCTGGGATTTTATTTATGTTTGGCTGTATATTATCTATCTATTTATTTAGTTATTTTTATATTTCGTCTATTCATTTATCTATCAATTTATCATCTTTTAATTTATTTTCCTATTTGTGACATGCTTGTGTTGGCTGGTATTTCATCTATGTTTGGCTATATATTTATTTATTTATTTATTTACTTATTTATAAATTTCATCTATTCATTTATCTTAATTTATCAGCTATTTATTTGTTTATATATTTAGTATTCATTCATTTTTTTATTGATTTATTTTTGTTTACCTTTTTCACTTTCTTATATGTCATTTATTTATTGATTTATATAGTGTCTATCTATTCATTTGTTATTCGTTTATTTGTTTATTATTTTACTTCTGTTAAGTTATTGATTGGTTTATTTGTTTCCTTATTTATATGTTTTATTTAATTATTTATCTATTTATCTATTTATTCATTATCTATTTATTTGATCATTTATTTGTAATCTATTTTTGATATGTATTTATTTTCCAATTAATGTACCTATTAATTCATTTTTTTATTTATTCTTTATTTAGCTGTCTATCTATTGATTTATGTATTTGTTTATGTATCCAGTTATTTATTTATTTATTTATTCATTCATTTGTTTATTACCATATGTATATGTTTACAAGGAAAAAAACCCTTATGGTAAACGTAATTATTTATCTATGGTATGGTTCTATTATTTACTTATTATCAACTCTATATATATACTCATATACTTATTCATTTATTTATCCGTTTAATCATTTATTTAGTTATTTATTTGTTTATAATGTTTTATTAATACATTTACTTATTTGTCTGTCAATTACTCATTTATCTGATTATTCATTTATTTGTTTAGTATTGATTTATCTATTAATTAATTCATATATTTATTTTTTCTATTTATATTTTTAAGAAGAAAATAGTCTCCTATTTTTAAAGAATATTGTTTGATTCTGGTCTTGGTCGTCATGTCTATAGGGATTTAAAAGAAAATAATAATAATAAAAAATATTCACTACATAAGACTCATCGGGGCAATGTACCATACCATAAATGAAATGTAATGACAGAATAACACAATTAAAAATCTTTACATTACTTGAAAAAAAGAAATAACAGACAAGGTGGCTAGATTTTTTCCATGATACGAGTATGTATATCTTTTAATAGATCATTGTAAGAAATCATGGATATAATTTTCTGGCATTAGCTATAATAGAATTGGTAAAGGATGGCACCGGATTGATAGGATCAAGCTGTTAGGAAACTGAGATTATGTTTTCTTGGTCCTACGCTTCATCTTGGGCTTCACTTGTCGAACTTCATTGGCATCTCGTGGTGAATGGCCAACTTATATCCTCTGGAAAAGCTTCCACCCTGGTCGGTGTGTCCATATCGGGGAGTTAAGAGAAAGAGAGAGAGAGAGAGAGAGAGAGAGAGAGAGAGAGAGAGAGAGAGAGAGAGAGAGAGAGGGAGAGAAAGAGAGAGAGGAAGAGAAAGAGAGAGGGAGAGAGAGAAAAAGAGAAAGAGAGAGAGAGAAGGAGGTGGAGAAAAGTGGTAATGAAATTTAGATTGTTATTAATCTTTTAGTGAATTCTATTTTTCTTTCATTCAATCCGATATAAAGGATGCAACCAAAAATTAGTGTAGAATAGTTGTAATCTAATATCTAAATTATTATCTATTTTCTAATATATTAAAAAAAATATCACTCATCTCGATAATTATGAAAAAATATAACAAAAATGGGAGCAGAATAAAGTTGTAATCATGTTATTTTTCATTCATAAATGGACATATTTTCTATGATCTGGAGCCAAGTTTCACTGTAATCGATGTATCAAATATACCTATAAAAACCAAGATGAAAATCTCACCTTCTAGTACTTTATACGAGTCGTATGAAATCTAGGAACATTAACATAAATCTTCATCTTGATATGTTATACTACAGAACACATGAAGAACACGAGTCAGCCTAGGGGATGTGTTCGGGAACTTAGCTATTTCAATTGCAATGGAAAATGGAAATTTACATCAGTCCAAATACAGATGAATAGACTGATTGTAGCCGATAAGTGAGCTGGTCGTAAGGACCAGGTAAGAGTGATTTATGACCCAATGTGCCAGGCTTTCTGATCCTTATCGCCCCTCCAGCTGTAGTCTGCAAGAAAGAAAAGAAAAAACATTATGCGTCGTCTTCCTGCCAAAAGTCTCTTGTGCGCAACGTCGGGTAACGCGACATACGTACAAGAGATTCCGTTTTTTTTTTTTTTTTTTTTTTTTTTTGGGTGGGGTGGGGGAAGGGGATTTTTTGGGGGGGGGGGTAGTAGACGCGAGTTTTGACCACAGACATATTTTTTTTTCGAAAACTTTATGCACAACGCGATGACGATTTCTTTTTATTTTGGGGTTTCGAAAGCGTCTTCGATGTCTTCAAGAAAATGTGACGTCATGTTGCCACTTTGATTCGAAAAAAAAAAAAAAAAAAAAAAAAAACGCGAATTCTAAGCTTCTGCTTTTGACCACAAGGAATGAACCTCTAGAAACCAATAACCCCTCTATATCCAAATATAGATACAATATCAATACACTTTTTTCTAAGAGGTACGGTTGTCTTAAGGGGACAGGTAAGAAGATGGTATCGGAGCTACATTGGGGCAGTGACATACCATTGCGTGGAACAGAGTGTGTAAACTTCGTTGGGCACACTGTTTAGAGCCTGTTAAGTAACCTGTGTTTAGGGGTTTAAGTTTAAACTGAGTTATGACGTTGATATGTGAGGCATTTTTTTGGGTGTTGGTAGCGAGGGCCTCAGCTGTGGAACGTGGAGTTTGGCCCGGCTGAATAAAATCCTCTGGAGGCAGATACATCCGAAATCGACTCATATTATTTTGGAACTAAATGTTTCTGTATATGGTGGATTCCTTATGATGGTGATATAAGCAAATGATAATAATGATAATAATAATGAAATGAATAAATAGATAAATAAGTAAATAAATAAATAAAAAGATAAATAAATTGATAAATAAAAAATAAAATAAATGAATAAATAAAACGAAAGGGATGTTTTAATGGTACTAATACAGCATGGGCCAGGTTTGACTGTCCGCAATTGTGCGTCAACTATTCTATAGGCTTCTTACGTAGGTTGTGCCAAGGTACAGTCACCTGGACATTTTATTTTATTTTATTTTATTTTTATTTTACTTTATTTTTTTCCCATGTGGGATTTAGAATGGTTAGTGGAGCTGGAATGGGGGAGGGGAGGAAGAGGAGGATGGGGGAGGGGAGGATGTTGGGGTAAAGAGGGGGGCAGGGAGGAGAGTCTATTTATGGGGGGCGTAGGAGGGGCCATATTTATGTTGGTCTGTATGAGAATGTTGGGGGGAAGGGAGGGGGGATGAGCAAGACCAAATTATGGGGGATCGAGGATGGGGAGGGGACATGGCCTAAGGAGGGCTAGAGAAGAGGAGGAAGAATAGGAGGAGGAGGAAGAAGAGGAAGAGGATGGAAGCATGGCATAAGGGGTGGTAGAGAAGAGAAGGAGGAATGATAGGAAGAGGAGGAAGAGGAAGAAGAGAAACCGGAAATTATGAGAAAGAGAGGAGGAGGAGGAGGAGGAGGAAGAGGAGAAGCAGAGGAAGAAGAGGAAGAGGGGAAAAGGTAGAGGGAAAATATGAAGAAAAGGAGAAGAAAGAGAGAGAAGAAGAAGATTAAGAAAAATAGGATAGAAAGGAAGTGGAGGAGGTGGATGAAAAGAAAAAGAAGAGAAGTAACCGGAAAATTGTGAGAAATGGGACAGAAAGGAGGAGGAGGAGGAGGAGGAGGAGGAGGAAGAGGAAGTGGAAGTGGAAGAGAAAGAGTAGAAGGAAGGGGAGAAGGACGAGGAAAACTATGAGAAAGAGAAGGTGAAAAACGGAAGAGGAGGAAGAGGAAGAAGAGAAGGGGGAGGAAAAGTCTGAAAAAAGAAGAGAAAAGAGGAGGAGGAGGAGGAGGAGGAGAACGAAGAGGAGGTGTAGGGAAAATGTGGTGATAAAGGTGATGGAAATCAATGATAGTGGTGATTAAAGGATAGTGATGAATAGGAGGAGTTGGAGGTAAATGATGAGTGTGTCATGATTAGAATCAGGAGGAGATGGGAAGGAATAAGGAGGACCAGGAATTAAAAAGAGGAAAGAAAAAGAATGGGGAAAGAAAAAATATGAAAATACGAGAAAATCGAACAAAGAAGAGGAAACAAGGAGAGGGAGATAAAACAATTATAAGAAGAAATAAAGGAATAGAAAATAAGAAAAAGAAGAAGAAGAAGAAGGGGTAGTAGTAGAAGAAGAAGAAGAAGAAAAGGAAAAAAGAAAAAGGAGGAAAAAGAAGATAAAGAAAGAGAAAAAGAAAAAATTAAGAAGAAGAAAAAGAAGAAGAAAAAGCAGAAGGGAAAAAAGAAGAAGAAGAAGAAGAAGAAGAAGAAGAAGAAGAAAACAAAAGGAAAAGAAAGGAAATTAAGATTGATAAAATTCTCATTGTATTCATAGTCTGTCACCAGCGGTTGTATCTCTGTGTGTGTAATACTGTGCCGAAAAGATGCACAGTCACAGAGATGGTAAAAGGTATTGAGGACAGTGGGAAAAAAGTGCTAAATCTTATACGTAATGTACATTTTTTTTTTAGTACACACAAATCTCCCTATATAAAGGAAGACTGCGTGACTCGGGTCCGTAGAGGTGTCCCTAAGTCCCCTTAAAATGCTGTCTGCATAATATCTAAACATACAATATCTTGCGATGGGGAAAATGCGGAGTATTGAAGAAATATCTGTTTGGGAGAGCAAGCAAAGAGGAGGTAGGAAGGTGAAGAAGGAGTGGGTGGTGAGGAGGAGGAGGAGGAAGTGGAGAGGAATGGGAGGGGGAGTAGTGGGAGGAGGAGGAGGAGGAGGAGGAGGAGGAAAAGAGAGATGGTAGGAACGATAAGACATGTCCAGCCGTTAAGATAGGCAAGATAGCACGGGAGGGATAAAGGCAAAGATATTGTGTCATATTTTGTAGTACATGTGTGTACTCTATGATACTCTGCCACAACCTATGGTATCGTTTGAAATTGTTTGATATTGTGTGCTGTCTGGTGGTATTGTGTAATATTGTTTTGTGATATGTGGAAGTGGATTTTGTAGTTTTTTGAAAGGTCGAAGTTCATTGTACTCGCGGCCGACTGACAGGTTGTTGTGCTTTGGCTCAGTGTTTTTATGAAGTATCTTTTAAAGTAATTTAAAATTTTTTCTCTTATATGGGAAAGACTGGGGTCAATTGAGATTTCACTGCTAAGACATATAAGTGCATTTTATATATATATATATATATATATATATATATGTATGTATTTATATGTATATACATATATATATATATATATATTTATATATATATATATATATATATATGTGTGTGTGTGTGTGTGTGTGTGTGTGTTTGTCTCAATTTGACATTTGGAAATAAACTCTTCTGCTGGGATTCGAACCCCCGCCATGTAAGAAGTAAGCCGCTCTGGCGGGGGTTCGAATACAGAAGAGTTTATTTCCATATATATATATATATATATATATATATATATATACATTGCGTGTGTATGTGTGTATGTGATGTATATTTTCGACGTTTATTTGTCCGTGTGCCTGTATGTGCCTATACTGCTTAGTTGTTTTGATATATGAGAATGAACAAATACTTATCTCAGTGATAACAAATATCTGTATCTAGTGGTTAGGTTTCTTATGATAATGTTTAGTTCAGAACACAATGGTCATTCCCGTCACCATATATATGTGTATATATATATATATGTATATATATATATATATATATATATATATATATATATACAGTGTATATATATATATATATATATGTATAAATAATTACATATATATATATGTATGTATATATAATATATATATATAATATATATATATATATATATATATATATATATATATATATATAATCTAGATGAATTAATTTTTTCACACAGGGCTGAAAAGTTATATCAATATAATTTGTGATGAAATAAAGAAATAATAAACTAACATTTAATCACTAGTTGAGAAGGAACATTCGGCAATGCCATTCTATCGTCTTGAAATTCTTTCGAACAACTTGGTCTGGTGGTACCAGGGTTTAGACAAATAAGTAAATAGATAATAAATAAATAAATAATGTCCTTATTTGTCGTCAGAATAGAAATTTGAAAGCTCTTCATTGGAACGAAGGTGTTGATAACTACGAGTATTATCCCCCCAAAAATAACAATAACAAGAATAACGACAACAATAGCAACTGTAGCAACAACAATAACAATGACATCAACAGTAACAACAACAATTACAACAATAAGAACAACAATAATAACAATAACAATAACAATAACAACAACATCTTTGCATTGTAACATTTTATTTTCATCTATGTATCATTAAAGTAATCTGTTTCTTGAAGCACCACCTGCCATTTATGATATTTATTTTTGGTCATGATAGCAAATGGACCCAACCTCTGAGCTCATTACTTCAGAAGTATGACGTCGCACAAATTGCATGAATGACGTCACATGTTCCAAGAGTGACGTCACACGTTCACAAGCACAGCCGTTTTCAAATACCAAAAACTTCACCTGCGCTTCTCTCCATACAAACAACCGGATGAAGCCACCGGGTATCGACCCTCAGGAGGTAGGCCGGTCCTGCAGTGGACCATTAAGACTGAGCTACATTTCTTTAGGGTAACCTTGGAATGCAAATTGTCCTCCTCCTCCTCCTCCTCTTCCTCCTCCTCCTCCTCTCCCAATCACCCTCCTTCCTTCCTTCTTTTCCTTCCTGTTATTATCCTCTTTATTTTTTTTTTTTCAGTTTAACTCTTCTGTTTGGTTCACTGTCACTCAGTCTCTCTGGTTAACCCTTTAATTATTTGGCCGCTCGCATCATCACACAGATGTTGTACATCGCGTCTGGTGACACATGTGGAGTATGTCTATACACGTGAAAAAATACTTTCATACACGTATATAATTACGCGTACGTACTAATACATACGTGTGTATGTGTGTGTGTTTTTTACATGTGCGTGTATGCTTGTGTGTGTGTGTGTGTGTGTGTGTGCGTCCGCGCATGTATTTGTTGTGCATTTACATTTATTCGTATCGCTCTGTATTTACAAAACAATCTACTTCGGGTTATTATATTTTCCCTTAGATTTAGGCTAAGTCCTAAAAAAAAGTAGTTTTCCCCTCTCTTCCAGATTTTAGTATTAAGCTTTTGTATTCACTCACTGGTCGAGCGGGTTAGAGCGTCGCTACCTGCGGCGGAGGTCGAGGTGAAGACAGCTTGGATCCTGCCTCCAGCGAATTGGACCAAGGGTATGGTTAATTAAATTTCACGCTAGAAAGAACTCTTTAAGGGGCACCGTCCTAGTCTTTTAAGCTCACGACATTAAACTGAATCATCAGTTCGAATCTTTATTCACATTTATCATTATTTCAGTTTATATGTCAATTTATTATTATTGACTATTTACCTGTTTGTTTATTATTTAACTATACCTATTTATTTATTTATTTATTTACTTATCATTATGTGTATTATTATATTTTTATTTATTTATTCATTCATTTAATTATTCATTTATTTATCATTATTTTTTTTTCGCATCTGACCTAGTTATGGACCAAAATGTCTCCTGTAGGCATGCTCCGCCTTTGTAATCCTTTGTAATCATATTTTTGTTTCACTCAACTTTTTTTTTACTCAAATTTTGAAAACTCTTGAAGTAAATCGTATCACTGGCAGGTGCTTTGTCATTTCTGAAATACTCGTCGGGTTCCCTTTCTTCCTCTAAATTGGGCAATTCTATCAAACTGTTTCACACCTTCTCCTCACTCTCCTACTCACTATCTCCCAGTTATCGTAGTTTAAGAGGAATTTAAAAGTATCCGTCCCATTTATCAAACACCTTTTTTGTTATTAATGATCGTGTTAGCTTCTTTATCGCGAAGCTATCGCACAAGACCCCCGCCGGAATCTAACTTTCCGTTCTTCTTGCTTATATGTCTCACCCTTTTACCCAGAAAATCACTTTCGAGGGTCTTAAATTTTCATTCATCTTGCACCACTTTGCTCTCGTGGTTTTTTTTTCCAGTTTGTTGACCTTTTCTGATGCTTAAAATTTGCTTTGGAACACTGTTATTTACCCTGCTCATGACCTGGGTGTAGAGATAGGTGTTTTCTGTCTCCATTGTACACACTCACTCACTCACGCATGCACACACACATACACACACACACACACACATACAC
>NC_134803.1:42798030-42828030 GCF_046742065.1 Oratosquilla oratoria | reverse complement strand
CCCCATCTTAACCGGTAACAGTCCCCGGGACCCTCTCTGGGAAAAACACTTCTCGGTGTCGTATCTGCGTGAGTCTCTTTCAGTGTCACTGGCTGGTAGGAGGAAGAGGAGAAGGAAGAGGAGGAGGCGAAGGAGGAGGAAGAGGAAGAGGAGGAAGAAGGATCAGTCTTCGGTCGTCAGTACTCCTATTGTAAAAAAAAATGAGAGTGAGAGAGAGAGGGAATGTAATAAAAATTGATATAGATCTTAGGTTTGGCTTGGGATCGAGTGTCAGCCTCTCGGGACTGTACCTTCAAATAGAAACAAGGGTGTTGATAGGATTTGAAGACGAGGGTTGGGGAGATGATCCACTCCGACATCCCACTCACAGGGCCACGTCATTGATCTCTCCCAAGTAAATCTTCTTTAATAAAACCCAAATTCAAAATTGTTTTTTTACCTTAATCCTCAATTCTTCCTATTTTCACACATTTCCCATTTACCTTCTTCACCCATTTCTCTTACAATTTATTTATTTTCTATTTTCAATCTCTTTTCTTTTTCCTCCGTTTTCTCCATTTCCGTTTTCTCCATTTTCTTTTTCCTACGTTTTCTTCATTTTCTCCATTTTCCGTTTTCTACGTTTTCTCCATTTTCCGTTTTCTTAGTTTTCTCCATTTTTCCGTTTTCTCCGTTTGCTCCATTTTCCGTTTTCTCTGTTTTCTCCATTTTCCGTTCTCTCTGCTGTCTATTTTCCGTTTTCTCTGCTTTCTCCATTTTCCGTTTTCTCCTTTTTCTCTATTTTCCGTTTTCTCCATTTTTCCATTTTCTCCGTTTCTTTAAATCCGGTTTCTTTTGTGTGCTCCCAGTTGATCCCAATCCTTAATTTACAGTCCCTCTTCTCGTCCCTCTTCCGAACCTCATGCTCCCACACCTTCTTCCCTAACACTGCTCTTCGGTCAGGGAACCCACTCCCTAATCCCTACTCCCTAATCCCTACTCCCTACTCCCTGCTCCCTACCTTAAACCGGTCATTTCCTTCTCCCTATCTGATCCATACTTTTCGCTCCTTAATCCCTAACGCCTTATTTCTCTTCCCAATATTTCATTCCCTACTCACACCTACGTGATCTGTCCTCCCTGATCCCCCTACCCCCCCCGCTCCCCCTAGCCAGCTCTCCCTCCCCCCCCCACCCACCCACCCATGATGCTGCGCCAATAATTACTCCCTAATTCTTGGACCGCTTTGATTTATAATCCTACTCCGTGTCTCGTCTCTTCCTCCTCCTCCTCCTCCTCCTCCTCCTCCTCCTCCTCCTTCTCCTCCTCTTCATTCACCTTCTCTTCCTCCTCTCCTCCTCCTCGTGTTCTTGCTTCTTCGCCTGCTTTCTTATCCCCCCCCTTTCTTCTCCTCCTCTTCCTCCTCCCCTCCTCCCCTCCTCCCCCTCCTACTCCCCCTTCTCCTCCTCTCCTCCTCCCTCTCCTTCACTTTTCCTCCTTGTCTTCTGATTCCTACTCCTTTCTCGTCCTCCCTTCTCCTCCTCCTTCCCTTCCTCTTCGTCTCTCTACTTCTACTCTTCCTCCTTCTTCCTCCCCTCTTTCCCTCCTACTCTTTCTCCTCTTCCATCTCGTCTTTCTACTCTTACTCTTCCTCTTCCTCCTTCTTCTCCCCTACCCACCTACACTATCTCCTCTTCTTCCTCGTCTTTCTACTCCTACTCTTCCTCCTCCTTCTTCTTCCCTCCTAGACTCCTACGCAATCTCCTCTTCCTCCTCGTCTACCTACTCCTACTCTTCTTCATCCTTCTCCTTCCACTCATCACCCTCCTACCGTATCTCCTCCTCCTTCTTGTCTTCCTACTCCTACAACTTCTTCTCCTCCTTCTCCTCCTCCTCTTCTTCCGACTCTTTCTCCTCTGGTGAAGACAACAGACAAGAGTTCCTGGGTTAGAAGGAGGAAATATTCTTTTACTTCGCTTCATCGATGTCCCACTTTTGACACGGTGAGTCTTGAGTGGTGTGGTCTCCACTCCGGGTCCCATGCGCAAGCCGCTGAGTCGGAGGACCACGTCTTCGTAGACATCGTCATCCAACTTCAGACTACATTATCAACTCATTTCTTTATTCCAACGAATGTATCAGTAAATACGAAAATAGATAACAGAATATATAAATTGATAAGTACTTGGGTCGTGGAGGAGTGAAGATGGCGTTGTAGTAGGTTACTTCAATGCTTATTCTGTATAATCTGAAACGTTTGAGTTATCATATTAGGGATAAGAATGCCGCCACAGAGTTCCCATGCATATTTCAAAATGTTATCAGATTTGGTGGAGGGACTGGAATTTTCCTTAATTTTTTCTTCTCTTGCAATGAGCTTTGGCTCGGCTATCCCCTTACAAGGGGGGAAAATGAGAATATACAGACATAATGTGGGAGAGGCTGCCATGTGACCACGATGTTGTGGCGCAAAATGAATAAATAGATAAATAAATAATAAAAGATAAATGAAATGAAAATCAATCACTCAAGCGATAATAATTATCAATTTCAACTCTTCATTCATCAAAACTTGGAATGACGTCATCGGTAACAATGTACTACAATAAGCAAGTAAACATATACATACATACATACATACATACATACATACATGCATACATACACATATACATACATACGTACATACATACATACGTACATACATACATACATACATGCATACATACACATATACATACATATATACATACATACACATATGCATACATACATACATAAATACATACACACAAATATATACATACATACACACAAATAATACATACATGCATACATACATACATTACATATACAGTATACATACATGCATGTACACATACATACATACATACATACACACACATACATACATACATACAGTATATACATACATACATACACACATACATACATACATACATACATACATACATTATATACATACATATATCCATGCACACATACACACATACATACATACATACATATATATATATATATATATATATATATACATACACACATACATGCATACATACAGTACATACATGTACATACAGTACATACATGCACACGCACGCACATGCAAACATACATACAGACACATACATACATACATGCATAACTCTGCACTTGAATGCTCCAACATTTTCTAAAATTCCCAACCATTTGTTTCACCTCACAAATCACTCATCTTACTTCTCTTTTGACCTCTCTACTTTACCCCTTCCACGCCCTCTCCCACTTGCTTCCTCACCCACTCTCTCCCTCCCTCTCCCTCCATCTCCCTCCCTCTCCCTTCCTCTCATTAATTCCCCTTTCCTAATCCCTTTCTTCTACCCCACATAATGGGTCTTTATAGAACAAAGGCAAACAAACTAACAAACAAGCAAAGAAAGAAAGAAACACGTAAATAGCAGAGAACAGGTGTGAGCAGCTAGAAACAACTCAAAGCAACTGGAAGCAGCCGGGAGCAGGTAGGAACACCTCATATTAGTTGAGAGCAGAAGTACTCTTTCGAACACCTTGGAGCAGCTGGAATTAACTCGGGGCCATAGGGGTGTTGATGGGAGTGTCAAGACACTCTGGGTTGCATGTGGAACTCTAGCCGACGAAGAAAAAAAAATCTCAAAGAATCGATTTTTCGAAGTCACAAGAGCTTTTGTACCCGAGAGATCTTGAAGACCTTTTATTCCCTCAGAGATCTTCGTATCTGATGATTTCAAAGACCCTCAGACCATGAGACCTTGAGACAGTAGACCCTGAGAACCGTAGACTCAAATACCCGAATGTACTCAGACCATTAGACCCTGAGACAGACCCCGAGACTCTCGGATCATTAGCCTATCAGAACCTGAGACCATCAGACCCTCAGCCACTCAGACCCTGAAGACCGTAATCATCGAAGTTTCGAATGAGAAATCCCATCGAGTGACAAGTCCTTCCATTGTCTCAGGCGACAGGGAAATTATCATCAGACGTGACATGACGGTGGGCGTGACGTGTCACTAACGAGGGTCCTCGTGACGGCCCGGCCTCGACCTACGGAAGGAGGTCGGTCGTGCCCGTGGGCAACGGGACGCGGGCCTCACCCGCCGGGCTCTCCTCTCTGACGAGAACTGAGGAAGGAGGCGATTGTGGCTCTTCGGTGAAGGTGAAGAAGGAAGAGAGTGAGGTGCCTAAGCCAGGAGGCGCTGAGTAGCTGTAGCCGAAACCGTTACCTTTCCCTTATGTGCTTGGACTGTTGGGGCGGGTAACAGTTACTGCTGGTAATCGGAGAAGAATGTGGGACTCGAACACAGAGCTAAGTGAATGCGAGATCATCACCCATCCGATTACGCCACCAGCGCATGGTGAAGGTGACTTTGGTGAAAAAAAAAAAAAAAAATCAAGAAAAGAAGTTTTCTCTTTTTCGATTTTTCTTTCTTTTCTAGGGAGAGTTGTGGGAAATTAATTCTTTTTCGAAAAAAAATCTTAATGCTCTAATCACAACCGCCTTCAAAGTTATCACAAAAGCTTAGAATATTACTTTTGTTATTTCTATTGCGATTGCTAATAGTTAATATCATCATTGTTAAGTTTATGTTATTACAGTTATTATCACTATCATAATTATCATTGTTAATTATGGACCTCATGAGTTTCTTTCTAAGCTTTGGGTGGCATTTTAGAGTATATCTCTGATTGTGAGAGCAATGAGTTACAATATATATATATATATATATATATATATATATATATATATACATATATATATATATAAATATATATACACATATATAATATATGTGTGTGTGTGTATGTACAATTATACATATTAAGAGAGAACTTGTATTATTCATATTAGGCCTACTCTCATAACATTGGCTTTCTTTTACTCCCTTTCATATTCTTATTTTTTTTTCTGTGACAGTCTTCTTTTTCTTCTTCTTTTTCCTTCTTGTTCTCCTTTTTATTCTTCCTCGTTCCCTTTTTATAATCTCCTTCTTATTCTACTCCTTGATAGTAGTCACCATAATCATCACCACCGTTAATATCTGCATGCTTATCTTTTGTCCTTGTTTTATTATACAAATAATGATTGATAGTGAGAGCTAATTAACGCGTTTTGTAGGTCATGAAATATCTGTTGCAACTGGAGTATGAAGAATGTATTTTTTTTTTTTTTTTTTTTTTTTTGCGATTCCTTGCTGACCTCTGACGGGAATAATTATACATTTTTTGTGTGTGGGTCTTGGGATCTGTTACAACTGGACACAGGGGTGTAGAGAATATTTTCATTTTTTTGAATTCTGAGGGTAAAAAAAAAAAAAATTGTGCTTCCTTGCTGGCTCCTAAGGTTTCGTCTCGTTCCAAAACACTTGTTGTACACCACAATTTTTTTTTTTCTTTTCCTATACTGGTCAGGATTGTGCTGTTTCGCCGTTGCAAGACTAAACGAAATAAAAAAGGAAAAAGAGAAAAAATTAATTAAGACAATGTAATCATTACTGTGGTGTTACGTACTAGAGTTGTTGACTTCACCGCAGGCGGTGAGCTAGCCAGGCTGGAGCCATACGGATAAAGCAATGAAGACAGTGAAAATGTTGGTCATAACAACCACGAGGAACTTGTCTTGTGGTTTCGGAACTGGAGAGCCTCTTCGTTCAAGAAAGACACGAACTGGAAGCTCGAAATCTTGATGATGTCTTCTTGAAGACCTGCGCTAACAGAAGAATAACGAGATAGGTCCGAATACTCTTCAAGATTTTTCTTTCTTTTCCTCTTCTTTTTCTTTTTCTTTTTCCTCTTACTTATTCTTTGACGTTTTCAAGTGCTCCATATTTTCTTCCTTCCACCCTTCTCCTTCTTCATCCTATTCTTCATTTACTTGAGTTTCATTTAACCCTTCATCTTCCTCTATATCTTTTTTGTTTTTATTTATAAAAAATACAATTCTTACAGAGAAAAGAGTAAAGTATTTCTCAACGGAGATCAATAAGTCACTGTGAACAATTACAATATTCTGCGTTTTATTATCAGCAAATGGAATTCATAGCAGCATTTTTAGATTACCGCCTCTCAAGTTAAGTGGATATTTGCGTGTGCGTATGTAAATGCTTGTGTCTTTTTGAATGCGCGCGCGCTCGTGCATGCGTGTACATTTGTGGATGTGTATGTGTTCGCGTGTGTATATGCATGTATGTGTGTGTGTGTATGCGTGCGTATATATTTATGTGTGTGTGTGTATGTGGGTATGTGTGTGTATGTGGGTATGTGTGTGTGTTTGTATATGTTATGTGAGCATGTATACTAATGCTAAACTTAATGAAATATTTCATCATAAGATGAAATGTAGCAAATAAATAATAATAAACCTTTCAGACATTTGTATGAGGCTTTCATTATGAAAAAAATATATAAAATAAGATAGAGTAAGTAAAATAAGGTGAATGAAATAAAATAAAGATCAGGTAAGAACAGAATAAGATAAAGTAGAATAGAATTAAATAGTTGAATAAAATAGTTGCAAGACATGACAATGAATAGCTTTTTTTGGCCTATCAAAACAAACGTTAGTAAAAGTATTAAGATTTATCTTTGTGAAAATAGTGTTAGTGATAGCAGACAGCAACCACTAACTAGTTACTATGGATCCACCAAGACTGTATAATGCAGCAACTAGTACCAGAAGCCCCACTCAGCTGACGTCAGCAGGCAGGCATGTCTTGACGTCAGCATATATATCGTAATGTCAGCAACAGACCATGACGTCTGCAGACAAGGCTTCACGTCAGCAAGCAGACCTTGACTTTGGCACGTAGACATCCTGTGACGTCAGCAAATAGACCATGGTGTCAGCAAACAGACCATGACATCATGAGTGAAATATCCCGTGACGTCAACAAACAGACCGAGACGTCAGCCCCGCTTCACGACGACATGAACCAAACCTTCCGGAGCAGTTGTCAGCCCATCTTCCAGGGCTTACAACCCGACGCAGGCGCGAGCAGGTGCTCTACACCATAAACGCGGAAGGATGCGAGATGATCTGTAGCAGAGGCACTGAGGGACGCGAGCAGGTGATCTGTAGGAGAGGCACTGGTGGACTCGAGCAGGTGATCTGTAGGAGAGGCACTGAAGGACGCGAGCAGGTGATCTGTAGCAGAGTCACTGAGGAACACAGAATAATTGTTCTGTAGCAGAGGCATGGGGGGACGCTAACCAGGTGCTCTGTAGCAGAGGCACGGAGGGACGTTGAGCAGGTGATCTGTAGCAGCGGCACGGAGGAACGCAGAATAGTTACTCTATAGCAGAAGCATGGATGGACGCTAAGCAGGTGCTCTGTAGCAGAGACACGGACGGGCGTTGAGCAGGTGCTCTGTAGCAGAGGCACGGAGGGACGCGAGCAGGTGATCTGTAGTAGAGGCACGGAGGGACGCTGAGCAGGTGCTCTGTAGCAGAGGCACGGAGGGACGCTGAGCAGGTGATCTGTAGCAGCGGCACGGAGGGACGGCCCAATCAGCCATTGCTAATGACAGCAAGGGAAGGAATTTGAGTCGAAGACTTCTCGCGGCCGAAGGAGATTCTTGAGGCGTTTCTGGGGACTTTCTTGCAACGTCGGCAAGGATTCCTGAATAACAGGAGTACAGATTAAGAATCATGAATGTGGAGAGAGAGATAGATAGAGAGAGAGAGAGAGAGAGAGAGAGAGAGAGAGAGAGAGAATGTTGCACCGATACATGAAGACTAGAAAATAAACAGAATTTTAGGTAAATAAAATTTGATTTAAATGAGAATGCATTTGATAGCAAAAGTGTCTTAGGCACAGAAAAATATTAAAACAGATTAATATGTAAGTATAAAGTATATACAAACAACGATTCAAACAGGTTCTTTATATATGGAAGCATTTAAACATATACGTGAATACATACAATACACTCATACATACATACATACATACATACATACATACATACAAACATACATACATACATATATACATACATGCATACAATACATACACACATACATACATATATACATACATGCATACATACATACATACATACATACAATACATGCACACATACATACATACATACATATATACATACATGCATACATACATGCATGCATAAACATAAACATACACGCATACGTACATACGTGCGTACATAATAACATGCATACAGATAGACAGACAGATAAACAAGCACGTTTGATGGACAGGTTGACTATACTCGTATACATTTAGACATCTGTACAGGTATATGGGCGGAGGCCACCAAAAGATGGAGGAATTCGTCTAGCGAGGAAACACACACGCACGACACACACACACACACACACACACACACACACACACACACACACACACACACACACACACACACACACAAAGGAGAGAGAAGGAGGAGGAAAGAGAGATTGAGAGAAGGGTGGGGAAGAAAGAAGACAAAGTGGTGACAGGGAGAGGGCGGGGATACAGGAGGGGAGGAGGAGGAAGAGGAGAGGGTGAGGTGGGAGGAGGGTGGGGGAGGGTTGGTAGGAAGAGAGCGGGTGAGTCGGAGCGAAGGGGGAGTGGTCTCAGAATGAAGCCAAAACAAACACTATTGTCATTTGTCGAAGCCTGAGAAATACTGTGAAGAAGCGGAGGAAGAGGAGGAGGAGGAAGAGGAGAGACTTTGAAGCTCAAAAATCCGTCTTGTCGACGAGGAGGGAATCTTGCCTCTGGATAATTCGGCCTCCGGAGAGCGCCTGGACCGACTTAAAACACTAAATTGCTCTTCCACTCTCATCGCTCAGGTCCCAGAAGCTCTTTCATACCTCCTTTCGGCAGAAGCTTTCTTTGCAGAAGAACGGAAGAACCCTCGACGTTCTTCGGCTCTAACGTCATCAACAGCGTCTCTCATCCATAGATATTCGAAGAAATGAAAATAATGACTTTATAAATTTCTTTATATGTCCTTCCTCTCGTCTTCTTCCCCGTCGTCATTCAATCCCTCCCTTACTTCCTCCCCGGGACGCTCCATCTCTCTTTTCCTCTCTCACTTTTGCACGAAGAGTCCTGAAATCAGCACGAAACTCTGAGAAAAATTCCAATAGGTTGCGGTAGCGTGGCATTGCTTAGGGATGCATTCCTTACGCTATGTCGTTTCCAAACAATTTTCCCAAATCAAAAACTTTCTGACGAACTCGAATTAGGTATAGAGTGAGAGAGGGAGAGAGAGAGAGAGAGAGAGAGAGAGAGAGAGAGAGAGAGAGAGAGAGAGAGAGAGAGAGAGAGAGAGAGGGGGGGGATAGGATAGGAAGCGAGAAGGAAAGGGTAAGGTAAAAGAAGATAGCATGAGGAAGGTGAATGAGGGACAGAGTGAGGTAGGAACGAAGAAAAGAAGGGAGGGACGGGAGGTAGGAAGAGGTAGGAAGGGAAGGAAAACACCAACTACAAGAGGAGACCAGTAGGTCGGGTGGGAGGGGGATTCAGTAGATTGGAAAAGGAGCCTAAGAAATAGAAGAGGAGACAACTTGATGGGAGAGGGAGCCAGTTGGTAGGGGCTCTTGGTGGAAAAGGAGAACATTAGAATGGGTGGGAGATGGCCCAGGCGTCTGATACAAGACTCCTTTGGGGAAGTCTAGGATGCTAGAATGTTGAGTGTGGGGAGTTGTGGGTTGGGATGGAACAGGGTCGTTTGGGTGGAGTGGGAATAGACAATCCCACGGGAGGTGGTAGGAAAAAGCCAATGGGCTAATCGAAACGAAGATATTGTCACTTGAAACAACGATGACCTAATCCTAACCTTAAGAAAATAAACTAAATCTAACCTATTTCTCATCTGAATGTAGCTTAAATTAGCCTAAACATATCCTAATTATAACATAAATGTAACCTAAACTTAACCTGAACCTCGCCTAAATCTAACTAAACCTATCTTAAACTTAACTGAAACCTAATGTGAAACTCAAGTAAAACTAGCTTGAACTGAAAATAAATCCAAATTGAACATAAACTAAACATGAATCAAACCTAGCCTAACCTAAGCCTAATTCAAACCTAATCTAACCTAAACCTAACCTAAAGCTAATATAAATCTAAACTAACCTAAATCTAATCTAAATCTAACCTAAACCTAACCTGAACGAACCTGACCTAAATCTAACCTAAATTTAACAACATACCTTAGACCTAACCTAAACCTAACCTAAACCTAACAACATACCTTAAACCTAACCTAAACCTAACCTAAACCTAATCCAAATCTAGCCTAAACCTAACATAAATCTAAGGTGAACCTAAGATGAATCTAATCAAACTCTAACTTTAACGTAAGCTAGCCTTAAAAAAAGAAAAGAAAAAAAAAACTCAGGATATGTTGACAGTATAAGCGATATCATCTTAATTTATCGGTCCGTGCTCGAGCAGTTAGGGTTTGTATCGTTAGCAGGTACAGCAGGGAAGAGTATCAGAAAGAAGAAGAGGGCCTAGTACGAAAATCAAAATAAGGTTACAAAACAAAATTTATTCAAAATAATTTCTTGCCTCTTAAGAGGCACAGAAGTCCAAAAGTGATTCAGGAGCCAGTAGGCAGAGACTACATGGTACTATAGGAGGTAGACTGCCTATTGTAGGCCTAATGGTCTTTTGCAGCCTTCTTCATTCTTGTGTTCTTATGTAAACATATGGCGAGTAGCTGGTTCAGTAAGCTGATAACACGGGACAGTAAACACTAAAGAAAAAGGTTTTCTTTGAGGAGGTAGAAGGCAAATGGTGGATATGAACGCACGATAGAATGACAATGAGATAACCTCAGGTTAGAGATAAGAGGTAACGAGTTGAGGTTAGAGAGAATAACAGAAAGGTACAGACCAGGGTTCATGAATAGAGGCAGTGGGTAGAGAGGAGGTAGGAGGTACTAAGTAAATGTAACATTGCGGACAGACGCATAGGCAGATAGACACAGGCAGACAAACAGATTGAGACAGACATATCTGACCCAGCTGTGTTTCTGTTATGAACTATTTTACTGGCGCTTCTATCCTTGTGGGTAGTCTCGCTAAAGGACACGCTTACACACACACACACACACACACACACACACACACAAACTCACGCGCGCTTTATTTGTGAGAGAACCATTTAGAAAAATCATTTGATTCAAACGAAAACTGTATTGGACCATTTCAGCTACGTTTTGGGCCTTGAATCAACTGGAGACTATTTCGTAAATTTCTGGAACCGTTACCTTTGTCTTTTGTGCTTGGACATCAACCAGGGATTACTAGCTGCCTCTAGAAGGCCTATGGTCGGACACGCTTGCGACACGCAGTGTGACACTGGAGAACGACCTGCGTGTCGCTTGTGTCAAGTAACGCTCGAAGGTGAGGTCGAGTGGGAGGAGAAAGGAGGGCGGGATGGAGGGGGAGGATAAGAAATGGAGGTTGGAGATCGTGGAGATAGGCGGATGGGAGTGGAGACTGAAAGATGGAGGGGGAGCAGAGGCCAGAGAGTAGACAGATGGACGGGAAGTGGAAGATGGAGGTGGGTGGGTGGAGGTGGGTGGATGGAGGTAGAAGGTGGAGGCAAGTGGATTGAGGTAGGAAGATGGAGGTAGGGTATGGAGGGGAGAGGTTGGAATCTAGAGACTGGGAAGGAGGTAATGTAAGAAAGTGGAGGAAAATTAAAGAATAAAGAAGACTTCTGACCATGTGGAGGTCATGAGGAGGGATGAAGAAAGGAGATAGGGAGGAGGAAGGATAATTTGTAAAAAAGGACAGAGTAGAAAAAAAAATAAGATGATACGAAGACCAGTTCCAATACGATTAATGAAACTGTTCAATGATCCTAATTGTTCACTGATATTGAGAATGTCGGAATACTGATGAAGAATTGCAGTGGCTAGACATTAGTATTAGGTCAATATATTGTAAAATAATATTGATCACGTGAAGATAATATTATTGGGACCATGTAGAAGCTGAGGCGTAGTAGGAAAGAGAGAGAGAGAGAGAGGGAGAGAGAGAGAGAGAGAGAGAGAGAGAGAGAGAGAGAGAGAGAGAGAGAGAAAGAGAGAGAGAGAGAGGGGAGAGATGAGGAGCCTACACCAGGAGGCACTGAGTAGCTGCGGCCGAAATCGTCACCTTTACCCTAAGCTGTTTAGGGACTTTAGGTGGAGGTAACAGTTACTGCTGGCATTCGAATAGGAGTGCGGGATTTGATTTTACTACTAAGCGAATGCGATGGGAGAGAGGGTTGGGCTAGATGAGGTAGGTAGTATATAGGATTGCTGATAAGTAAAACTGGGATTAAAGATAAGGAGAATAATGAGGAAGGAATAACAGAACAAAACGAAAAGAAAAGAAAGAAAAAGAAGAAGAAGGAGAAGAATGAAAGGAAGGCTGAAGGATTATGGAACGATCGTAGAATGATCGAGCAAGTGAATGAAAAAAGAAAGAAAGAGTAGATGAAGGACTGAAGGATATAAGATAGTGGTGGAGACAAATATATGGAGGAAGACGATGTGTGAGAAAAGGAAGAGGAGAACAAAAGGATGAGAAGTGTAGGAAGAGAACAGGAAGGAGGATAAAGGAGGAAATAGACAAAAGAGAGAAGAAAAGGTGGAAAGATAAAAACATGAAAAAGAAAAACGAAAAAATAGATAAAAAGTCAAGGGTATGAGAGGGATTGGGAAAAGAAAGAAAACAGAAAGGTGGGAAGAGAGGTAGAGGAAAGAAGGATAGAAATAAAGAAATGGGGAAAAGGGAAACGAGAGAGTAAAGATAGGGGATGAAGTAATGGGAGAGGTGGGGAGTGGAAAGGGGAAGTGGAGAGAGAAGAATAAAGAATATGAGTGTTCAGTTATGGATGTGTGTGTGTATGTGTGTGTGTGTGTGTGTGTGTGTGTGCGTGTGTGTGTGCGTGTGTGTGTGTGTCTGAGTCTTTTAGAAGGAACGAGAGATAGATGGACAGACACGTAGACAGAAAGTTGAATGGAAAGAGAAAAAAAAATCGAAATATTGTCAAGAACACACGCAAGACCAGAGACATACAGGCATATAGACAGACAGACAGATAGATAGACATATAGGCTGACAAATAGACAGGCCAGTAGACAGACAGATAGGTTGACAGACAGACATACAGGCTGACAGATAGGCTGACAGATAGACAGGCTGACAGACAGACAGCAATGGAGCCAGCCGAAGCTATCCTTTTTGCAATCAAGCCGGGATCATGCAACTCTCTGGAAATTCACGGTTCCAGCATGCAAGTGTCCCGCGGGCCGGGGCCCTGCAGGTGTGCACAGGGGTGGGGGGGGAGGGGAAGAGAGACATTGCTATCATTGCAACCAACATGCTTATGCAACAAGCAACTGTTGAAAGACGGAGGCCTTAGCTCTTCTCTTGATGGTCTGCTTGCAAGTACCATTAGAGTCTGTGCGATGTACAGTTGGCTCAAGGAAGTCTGGTCGTGCAATGTGCGTATTGCACAGACGCCATGTGTGCAACATGTCATTGTCACAAACCTCATCTGTGCTTCATCTGTTCTCTGAGAGTTTGTGACATTCGGCGAGGTTGCGCCCGTGAGCGTCTGGTGAGAGGATTTTTTTTTTCTTTTCTTTTTTTTTAACTGGTACTATTTTTATCTTTAATCTATTGACCATATATGGTCGACACCATCCAAACTCCCATGCAACTCAGTACAATAGATTATTAGTATTTCGTCAATCGTAACCAGCGTTTCTATCCTTGGGGACAATATTACTCCGAAGAAGATGAGTCATAATGATAGTGAAGGAAATATTTATGGAGGATGGTAAGATGGAGTGAGAGTAGAAATTGAAATTGATCAGCATTCATTGTTGATTGGAAACTAATATCCAATCATCAAGAAATCTTCCGAGGATATAACACGATATCGTTACGCAAATCGTTCTGTGTTAACAACAGTAATTTCGATTCAGTTGAGGGTTGCCTTTAAGCCATAGAAAGAAGGAACGCTTGGCAACTCCTGGCGATCGTTAAGAAACCATGATTGCTTGTTTGTGTCCTTTACCGAGTGAGAGGCAGTTAGTGCCCCTCGGAGGTGGTTATCAGTTAGGGCTAATGACCTAAACTAGTAAACAATCCATCGGGAGGGCTGGTGATTGCTTCATATAGTATGGCCCTGAAAGGTTTGGAAATGGGGATCTACACTCAGTTATATAGAATTGTTTGGCGACAAAGAGAACTAAGTCTTTCTAAGAGAGTTATTGCAGCAAAGGGGTTGAGAGCGTCTCGACTGCAGTACTCTTCTTCAAATTTATGTGTGTTTATATGTATGTATGCATGTATGTATGTATATATGTATGTACAGCATGTACGTAATTATATATGTATGTATGTATGTACGTATGTATATACACATGCGTACGTGTGTATGTGTGTATTACGTATATATGTGTTATATGTATGTATGTACGTATGTATGTATGTATGTATGTATGTATGCATTGTTGAGACATTCTGACAGGTTGACATAAGTGGAGTAAGAAACACAGGAGTTTTTGTCTGAGTTTATTCCTGACGAGTTTTGCAGGTATGCTATGAAAAAAGCATATCTGCAAAACTAGTCAGGAATAAACTCAGACTAAGACTCCAGTGTTTCCTACTCCATTTATGCATGTATGTATATATATGTATATATGTATGTATTCATATATGTATCTATATATTTATGCATGTATGTATGTGTATATATATATATATATATATATATATATATGTGTGTGTGTGTAACGTATGTATTTATGTACATATGCATGTATGAATTTAGGTCTGTATGTACGTATATATATATATATATATATATATAATGTACGCATGTATTTATGTATGTATACTGTATATGTATGTATGCATGTATGTATACTGTATATGTATGTATATATGTATGTATGTATATATATTTGTATGCAAGTATATATATGTATGTATATATATATATGTATATATGTAATATATATATAGATATATATATATGTATATATATATGTATGTACGTACGTGTGTATGTATATATGTATGTATGCATATATGTATTTATGCATGTCTAAATGTGTGTATATATATATATATATATATATATATTATATATATGTATACATATATATATATATATATATATATACATATATATATATATATATTATATATAATATATATATATATATTTATATATATATATGTACATGCGGTATAAATATATATATTTAACATATTTATGTATGTACATATGTATGTTTTTATATATGTATGTACGTAGATGTAACGCATGCATGTATACATTTATATATGTATGTATGTACGTATATATGTATGCATGTACTGTATGTATGCATGTATGTATGTATGCATGTATGTATATATGTATATGTGTATCTATGTATGTATGTACCGTATGTATGTATGTGTGTATGTATCTATATGTATGTATTTATGTGTATATGTATGTATGTGTGCATGCATATATGTATGTATATATATGTTTGTATGTATGTGTGTATGTATGTATGTATGTATGTATACAGTATATGTAGCGTATGCATGTATGGATGTATATATGTATGTACGTATGTATGTATGTACGTATATATGTATGTATGTATATGTGTATGTATGTGTGTATATATGTATGTATGTTTTTTGTCCAGAATGAGAGGTGATGTTTTGCGAGCCCATGATGGATGTGTGACGGACGTGACAGTGAGTCCAATGCGTACCTTGTGACGTAGACCCAGAGGTCCTGTTCCGCACAAGAGGGACCTAAGTCCACACGGAGGGCGCGTGGAGTGATTTCATTCGAAACTGTGCCACAGAGGCTCTCCCGATAATAACAGCTTGTGGCAAGTTGACCTGCAGGAGTCTCGAACTGAGTTCGATGAAAGTTGTCGTTTTAGTAATTCGAAACTATTGTTTGGATACCTTTTGGAGGCGAGGGAGTCTGGTCATATCAAAGTGAATAGAACTGAAAAAAATATGGAAATAAATAAAAAATTAACTAACTTTAATACCTACATTTTTAGAATCACTGGACAGCTAAACTGATAGTTACAAAATCAATAGATTATATATAAGGATCATAGTAACTGACATATCTGGTATATATAGTATTGCATGAAAAGAAATGTATTTTCTAAGATATGTATGATTTTGTAGAAGTATATATCGTAACATCTGCCTATTAGTCCCTTTTGATAAGTCGTTAGATGTTTGTAAGATATATTACAATGGTAAAACATGCCAAGAGAAGACCCTTCAGTTCATAACGAAGTCAGATGAAAAAGACAGGCAAAAGGAAAGATGGAATGAAAAAAAAAAGAAACGACAATTGCGTTTCAAAAATAATTTCTGCTCCAAACTGTGAAGTGGTATCGTCAGTGAAATTACAGTATATTTTCCAAAGTGGCCACTGAAAGCCCTGTGACCACTACTTAGTCTGAACTCTTTGTTTTGTGTCCCTTTGAGTAATAAATGTCTTTAGTCTGTTTTCCCTAATAGACCAGTCAGTATACGGAACGTAGGTCAAACTCGTGTTGGCATGAGGAACACATCCGCCTCGGGAAAGTAAGGACAGAGTACGACAAGGGAAGAATGAAGGTGGAAGGAAGAAGAAGGGAGGAGGAAGGCTGTAATTCAACATGGGCCTATAAAGACACGGGGGGGTGGGGAAATTGGCCTGAATGTTGCTGAATCAGGAGCAGACGGGAACGTAATGTGTATCGAATGTAACGCGAACGTGTTGCCGAATGTGTAGCTTCGTGTGTAAGTAAGGCCCCCGAAATGAAAATTGTCTCGTTCAATAGTTGTAGCCATGGAAACCCGAAGTCCCACAAGTCATCGTTCTCGTCCCATTCCTTTTCGTTCGTTTTCCGTCCCGTCTCTCTGTAAGGTTTACCCGTCTTTTCGCTGTGTCCTGTCCACGTTGGGCCTGTCACTGCCGCGTTGGGGCTTGGGAAGTTCGAGTTGGGTATAGTACCCGGTGGTAGGGTGAACGTTCCTCCTGTTCGAAGCGAACAGTTCGCAATACACCCCAGAGGCGCTGAACGGAGCCTAGAGAACGCTCCCTTACACCCGTAGCATTGCAAGTCCAATCGCTTGGGTCCAAATTACTGTGGAAATTATGATTATTTGAGTAATTTGTACTGGTGATGATGCCGGCCGGTCTGGGAGCCTGCATCTCAGTCTCTGCTCTGCATCCCCGTAGTGAACACCTCCTCAGGAGACATACACGGCTCTGGACTCGTCGCCGCTGCCCGTCGTCGCCGTCGTCGTCGTCGTCCTCGTCGTCGTCCCCGTCGACGTCCGACGCTCGGGCTCTCCGGCCGTCGCTCTTGTGCTCGCTGTTGCCCGCTGTTGCCCCGTCCGGCTGCCGAGACAACCGCGCGGACCAACTGGAGGAGAAAGGAGGAATAGAGAATAGTAGAAAGTGGGGGAGGAGGAGAAGAACTATGGGGGAGATTGTGTTGTTGGTGAAATCAGCTGGTGGTCAGGAAGACGTGACGTCAAAGCTGTTGGAGGAAAGAGAAGCACAAAGACGAGTGAGGATGACGAAGGAAAAGAATGAGAAAAGAGGAAAAGGAAGGCAAGAAGAAAGAAAGGGAAGAATATGCACGGAAAGGAGGAGGAGGAGGAAGGGGGGAGGAGGTGGAGGAGGAGAGAGCTACGCTGGTGGCGGTGACGAGGAGGAAGCGAAAACTGCGCGCACCTCGGAAGTGGAGCAAGAGGGAAGTGGAAGAAAAAGAGAAAGAAAATGAGAAATAAGGAAAGTGATAAATAAAAGGACTGTGTATATAAATCGATGTTTAAGAGAGAAAGTAATGGGAAGAGACAAAGATATGCGAAAGAGGAAATAGGAAAAAGGAGAGGAAGTGGAAGAGGAAGTGGAGGAAGTGGACGAGAAAATGGAAAGAAATGACAAAAGAAAATGAGCTTAGAATATGAAATTAATGTATATATATATATATATATATATATATATATATATATATGTGTGTGTGTGTGTGTGTGTGTGTGTGTGTGTGTGTGCATATATATATATATGTATTTATATATACATATATATACATTGTGTGTGTGTGTGTGTGTGTGTGTGTGCATATATATGTATATATATAATATATATATATATGTATATGTATATATATAAATATATATATATATAATATATATATGTATATGTATATTTATATAAATATATATATATAAATATATATGTATATATATATATATATATATATATATGTACACACTCAAACACACTCACACACACACACACACACACACACACACACACACACATACACACACACACACACAAATACACACACACACACACACACACGCACACACACACACACACAGACACACACATATATATGTGTATATATATATATATATATATATATATATATATATATACATATACATATATGTCTGTATGTATATATTTTTTTACAGGTTTTGTTTTTATTGCGATAGAACTAATGACGCAATCATTGAAACTATGACGTAATGATTGAACATGACGTAATAACTCTTGGTAACACTATTTTTTCTATAAGAAAATATATCGCTACACTAAAACTGTGTTTACAAGTGCGAAGAAATTAATAGTTTTAGAATATCTGTGATACTACTGTTGATAGTAGTGAGTTTCCATAGAAACTATATATTAAATAAACATCGCTTATAATCTGATTTCTAGATCAATTCTAGACAGTGTTAATGTTTATTATGACTGATGATATGAAAATATAGATCATGTGGACATTATAAGGAAACGATGACAAATCTTTGCGTGATGTTTAGCGTACATCAAATAACACTACAGCTAATACGTGTTATCATTTGTATCTCTATTTGTAATTTTTATTATTGATATGGTGCGTATGATAAGATCGGTATCATGATGCTATTTTTTGTATAATTGCTGTCTTCATAATTGTAGATGATATTGATTTAGTGATTGTCTATAATATAAAATTGATTTATTTGTGTCATACATATGAAATACTGATTTTCAGTGTCTTATCATTCTGTTTATATAAACATTATCGTGACATGTATATTCACACTGATGGTACATACTTCAAGTTGACAAATTCTTACATAGAAATGATAATATTATACTAATATTATGATCCTAGAATAATCATCATATTCTCAGTCGACATATACTTCAAGTTTACAATTCTCTACATAGAAATGGTAATGTTATACTAATAGCATGATCTTAGAAGGATCACCATATTCTCAGTCGGCACATACTTGAGATTCACAACGTCCACAAGATGTTGGTACTAATATTTAGATCTTAAATTAATAGTTTTGACTTGATCAATCAACGCATATACCTCAGGCTTACAAAAGTCTCCTTGTTATAGATCTTGAAATGATTATAATGACATATGTTTGGTTAACACTGATAATCACATGAATTTTGTAATACTAAAACAATGTAAATTTTACAGAAACACTGATAATACTGATAACGTGATTGTGACATTTCGCGTTATCAGTTGCCGCAGTTATCCAAAAACATTTGCTGTCATAGCATTATGAATGATGTAATTGTATGAATGAGGCAGTGCTCATATCATGGCGTGACATGTTATAAAGACATGATTAATCTATGGTGATATGTATGATGATAGTGTATTGTGTGAAAACCAGCATACACAAATATATTGTGACGGTATGGTGAGGAGAGTATAGTGTTGGTGGTAATTGTGATGACTCTATCACACTGGTTGAACTGAGACTGTGATGATTTTGTGACAGTGATGATGTGGTGAGTGATGAAGCCAGCTGATGCTCAGCATTAACACTGTGATGAGTCATCTCAAAGTGTGATGAGCTATACGCGTGTTGCGGTTGTATCACTTCCACGGTTGTTATGAAATAGACACTTCATATGTGACTGATGTGATGATTGTGGTCGCTTTGTGACGTGATGTGATGACACAGATGTTACGCTGGACTTTTTGGTGATGAATGTGATGACGATGGGAGTGGCGGTGGGGAAGATAGACTGTCATCATCACACTATAACAGTGCAGCGTCCGGAGTTATGACATGGGTTGACACTCATCATCTTAAATCTTGGATCACGTGTTGGACTCGTGATCGACAGCTATTCGCCTCCTGGAAGAGAGCTCAGAGCTTATATGACCGATCTCTGGGTAATGCTGTGACCTTACACGCACACACACACCCAACTCCCCGCTCACGAGAGTTGGAGTAACGACTCGCAGCTCAGCGATACTGAAATTATTTCAGCCCTGGGCGGGATTCGAACCCGGACCACCGTAGTGGCGGCCAGGAACTCTACCAACTGAGCCATCGAGTCGTGTAAAGTGATGCTGAACGAATGAAAACAATGATGATAATCGTGATGAGTATGTGATAAGGACGGATCTTTTATTTTTATGAAAAATCTTAACATTTTTCCAGCTGAATAAAGTCGTTTGGAACATTAATCGTTAACAACATTGAAAGTGTTATTCGCTCTTATCCTTATCATCTTCGAGCGACAGTGTGACGCCCATTGTATATTCTATTCTGGTCAATACGAGACGATTTTATTCGATTAAGGAACAAAATAGTATCTCTGTCGGACATGGCCCAAAATTGTCTTTAATCTTCCCACCAACCGAATAAATATGTTAGCATTCAGCCAAATAAAAACAATAAATGGGTTAAAATATGAAAGCACATGATATGAGTCTTGTGTGTCAGTGACAATCATTGGTTCATATTTAGTGATATGATCTTCATGAAGTTCTGATTGTGTGACCTCGAAGCGCGAAAGTCGATCGCGGAAAAATATCAAGGGACGATCACCCGAGGTGTTGCCATGTTTTATGTTATGTACATCTCAGTTGTTATGATATCCGAGTGATGAGAAGACTATACGAGAATGAACGATTTAACATGAATGTATGAAGACAAGTGCTAATCTCAACGTGGTGATACAGTTTCATAATTTTATTCTGGCTAACGTCAGGTGATTCTATTCAGTTGAGCCGGGGACTCTAGGTCAAATAGGGTCACGGTCGCTCAGAATCCAGTTCACTCCAGAGACCGCGTCTTTTCAGAACCGAGATCCAAAAGCTACATTTTGAAAAAAAAAAAAAAATCTCTTGCACTATCTGGTGTTGGACAATGTTAGTATTTATTAACAATGATGTAAAAGAAAATGGTCGTATTTTGATCATCACAAATCAACAAGAACGTGTTTTCTTACATTTATTATTGAAACTATCAATGGCAGACGCTTCTTCAGTTATGATGTGAATACTGATTCTCAGTATCTTATCATTCTGTTTAAATGAACATTATCATGACATGTACATTGAGAGTAACAGCATATACAGAAAAAAGAAGAAAAGGAAAAATAAGAAATCAAAGAAAAGGAGAAAACAGGAAAGGAAATAACAAAGAAAAATCGACGGAAAAAGAAGAGAAAGAAGAAACGAAGATAGAAAAGAGAAGAGGAGGAAGAACAAGAAGACTAGAAAGAAGAAAAAGAAATGGAAAATTAAGAACCGGAGAAGAGAAGAGAAAGAGAATAAAGTTAAAAAAAAAGAAAAAATTTCAAGGAAAAAGTGAAAGGACACATTTTATAGTCTTTAACATCAGTACATACAGAACATGGGAGAACTTGTTTGTGAAAATGTACCTTACTGTGATGCAGGAGCCAGTGTGATGTTTATGGACGTAACATGATGCATACGACACGGTGGCAGTTATCTTTTGTGTTGTGCGATTGTGTGACAATGTGACACTGTGACGATGTGACACTGTGATGATGTGACGATATGACACTGTGACGATGTGATACTGTGACGATGTAACATTGTGACACTGTGACGATGTAACACTGTGACGATGTGACACTGACGATGTAACACTGTGACGATGTGACACTGTGACGATGTAACACTGTGACGAAGTGACATTGTGACGATGTAACACTGTGTCGATGTGACACTGTGACCATATGACTTTGTGACACTGCGACGATGTGACAATATGACGATGTGACACTGTGACAATGTAACACTGTGACGATGTGACACTGTGACGATGTGACACTGTGACGATGTGACTGACATTGTGTCGATGTGCATATTAATTTATTAATTTATTTATTCATCTATTCACTCATTTATGCATTCATTCATTTATTCAATTATTTATTTATTAATCGATTGATTGATTGATTGATTGATTAATTGATTTGTATATATCTGTCAGTTTATTTATTTATTCATTTATTTATTTAACTATTTATTTATTTATTTGTTTATATATTTGTTTACCTATTTATATGTTTGTCTATCTATTCTTATACGTTTGAGAAATTATAGATTTTTTGTTTGAATAAGAATTATTTTCACCAATCAAAAATGTTATGATGGTTTAGTTAGTTTAGTTCTTATTATTTGCAAATCTAATACAATTTATAGAAATTAACTTGGAGATCATATCTTCGCTTGGAGAGAAATTATTATCACCAATGATGTGATAATAATGACTGAAAGAAAACCACAGAAAACACAACAGCGTGATGAAAGCAACATCACTCGAGTCGAAAATGTGATTATATCAGAGTGATGATGATGACGATGTTGATGGTGAATATGATGATGGTGATGATGATAATGATAATGATGATGATGATGGTGACAATGACGATGATGATGGTGATGACGATGACAATGACGATGACGATGCGATAACAATGCCGATGGTAATGGTGATGATAATGACGATGATGATGGTGATGACGATGACAATGACGATGCGATAACAATGCTGATGGTAATGGTGATGATTATATCATTGATGATGATGATGATGATGATGGTGATGATGATGATGATAATGACGATGATGATGGTAATGACGATGACGATGCGACAACAATGCCGATGGTAATGGTAATGATAATGGCAATGACGATGGTGATGATGATGATGATGATGATGATGACGATGACGACGACAACGATGACGACGACGATGATGATGACGATGATAATGATGATGATGATGATTGTAAGGAAAGCAAGTGTTTGCCGTAATGTTTAACGTCAATTGTAATACAAAAATGGTGATGGGGTTGTGATGAGGCATGAGTGGTGATTGGTTCATTGATGCGTCATGAACACGTAGTTCACCAGCGATTCTATCCTTATATACAATCTCGCAGCGTTTGTTTGGAGGTTGTCTGAAGGAGAGGTTGTGTAGGTGAGGTGTAGGTGTTAGATGGGAGGCCTAGGTGTTGTAGAAGGCTTAGAGGTGTAAGCACGGATGAAAGCTATATGTCGAAAGTAAATGAAAGGCTTTGAAAGTAATAAAGATGAATTAGAAGGAGAGAGAAAAGGGAAATGAGAAAAAATCGAAAAGAGGAGCAAGATAAAAGATAAGAACAGAAAAAAATGAAGAAATGGAAGAATAAAAGAAGACGAGAAGAAAGAGAAATGGGAAGTTATAAGAAAAGAAGAAAAATGAAAAGAAACAACAAAGAAAAAACAACAGGAAAAAGAGAAATAATAGAGAAAAAAGAAAAGAGAAAAGATAAGAGGAAGAGCAAGAAGACTAGAAAGAAGAGAAAGAAACGTGAAATAAAGAACCGGAGAGGAAAAGAGGCAGAAAAAAAAAAGAGGGCAAACTCTATAGACTTTGTTTTGGTTAAAGCTAAGAATATTTAAGATAAGAAGAGGAAGAACAAGAAGACTAAAAGGAAAAGAAAGACACATAAAAAACGTAGAGAAGAAACGAGATAGAGGATAAAATAAGAAAAAAGAAATAAAAAGGGCAAACTTTATGGACTTTGTTTTGGTTAAAGCTAAGAATATTTAAGTATTTCGTCAGGGTTAACCAGCGCTTCTATACTTAAGAACTCTACCATGCAAAGATGGCCAAGAAGATATTCAAGGAGCGAAGTAAAACGATAAAGACATTTTACTCATTTAATTACTCATTTATCTATTTATTCATTCATTCATTCATTCTTTATTTGTTTATTTATCTGTCTATCCATTTATTTGTTTATCTATTAATTTATGTATTAATTCATTCGTTTACTTATTTAATTATTTATGTATCCATTGATTCCTTTATTTATATACTTAGATCTTCATTTATTCATATACTTATTAATCTATGTATTTATGTACTTATTTGTTGATTTATTTATTTACTTATGTGTTTATATATTTATCTATTCATTTATTTATTTACTTATCTATTCATTAATTCATTTATGTATTTATTAATTAATTTATCTTTGTGTTTGTTTACTTATGTATCTATTTGTTGATTTATTTGTTTTCTTGGAGATTAGCTTTCAATCATAAGGGAGCTGCGTAACTGTGATCCGTAGGGAGAGTGGTCAATACTAAGACCATTTTATTCATCAAAGGGGGAAAATATCAGAACAAAGAAATTCTGAGCTTAATCCTGACCCTCTGCCTACCACCAATAACTGAATAAAATTGCTTGTCCTTGGTCAGAATATAATCGACAAAGACCCTCAACCATCTTGAAAGAGAGTCTGAAGACAGAACAGAAGACCATAAGAACGGAGGAGACTACAAGAAACCATAAGGCCTACACTTTGAAGTTCCATGTCCCTTACCACTTGCCATGTCTATGGTTGAATTTATCTCATCATCCCCTGAAACAGCCAATTGTTTCAACACTCACCGCATAAGGACATAAGAAGGGAGGAGGCTGCAAGAGACCATAAGACCTATACTAGGCAGTTTCATGTCCTTTACCACTTGTCATCCCTATACATAAAGTTACAAAATCTTCTCCTAAAACAACTATTTGTTTCAACGCTCGCCACATTGTTATTAACCCTATTCCATTTATTAACCACTCTATTGGTAAACCAGTTCTTGCCTATATCCTTCTTAAACCTAAATTTGTCCAATTTAAATCCATTACTATGAGACTTTGAAGTCTCAAGGCTTCCTGAAGCCACATCTGAACAAGAAGAATTCAGGAGTCGAGCTGAGGCGTCAGAAAATTTACGAATCACCTGCTAACAAGCTGACGCAGATAACGAGCAGTCACATCTGTCGTCTGGCTCCGTCTTATGAAATGCTGTTGAGAGATGACGAAGAATTTGCTGGAAAAGTTAAGTTTTGTGTTGGGAATAACCAGCGATTAGCCTTTTGAGTAATGTTGTATTAGAGGAGTAGTACAGGGGAGTAAGAAAAGTGAGGAGTGTACTGCTGTGAATCGGAGAGGAGTGCAGGATTCGAACCCAAAATTAAGGCAATGGGATGTGATACTTTCAAGGGTGGAAGACTTCATAGGTTAAGAAAAGAAAAAAATCTCAGGTTCCGGCTTGGCTAAGGACCAAAAGGTCTCCTGTCTGCATGTTTTACCATTATAACTAATGGTTAACCATTATGGTGGCAGGTCATGAGAGCGATGTTGATGAAGTTCTTCGTTGGAATGTTATTGCCATTTATTTCACTGTTATTGTTCTTGAAATTATGGATGTGTGTGACGCTGTCTTTGCTCTTGATAGACTTTATGGATATTTTTTTGGGTTGATTTTGGATGATTTCTTTTTTGTATGAAGGCAAAAGATGGACTCAGGGGTTCTGAAGTGTTTGAAGAAAAGAAAAAAAGTTTTTATATTTTTCATTTTTTTTCCTCCGTCATGCGAGGCCCGTCAGTTGAACAAGTGGTCTTCAGACCTTTTTTTTTGTGATTATAGATTACAAGATGTTTCTCTTTACACATTCTCTCTCTCTCTCACTCTCTCTCTCTCTCTCTCTCTCTCACACACACACACACACACACACACACACACACACACACACACACACACACACACACACACACAAGCACACACACACACAAGCACTGCACGCAAACAATTTTTACTGAAATCAATTTGTCCACCAACTCCTCCTCCTCCTCCATTTCTCCTCCTGCTCCCTCCCTCCTCTACTCTTCCTCCTACTACTCCTCCTCCCACCTCCCTCATCCTCCACCTTCATTACCTTCATTTCCTCGCTTCCCCTCCGTTCTCCACTCACCGCACTGCCTCCACGATCTTCCTCCACCCACACTGCTCATCCTTCTCCTCCTCATACTCCTCCTCTTCCTCCACCTCTTCTTCCTGCTCCTCCTCCTCCTCCTCTTCCTCCTCTTCCTCCTATCCCTCATTTGCTTCCTTTTCTTCCTCCTCTTCTCCCTCCTCCTCGTCCTCCATCTTTCAACTCCATCTTTGGCTCACTGAAGTCTCATTGTGTGTAACCTCAGTTTCAGTTCAACCCAAGTTTGCCTCCCTCACCCTTCACCTCTCATCCTTCACCTCACACCCCACACCCCACACCCTTCACCCTCTCCCCTCACCCTCACCCCTCATCCCTCACACTCACCCCTCATCCCTCACCCCGCACCCCTCACCTCTCACCCTTCATTCCTCACCCCTTCTTCACCCCTCACTCCCCATTCCTCACCCCTCATTATTCACCACTCACTCCTCACCCCTCACCCTTCATCCTCACCTTCACCCTTCACTCCTCCCCTTACCCCTCACTCTCAACCTTTACCCCTCACCCTCTCCTGTTTCACCCCTGTTCCCCCACCTCTATCTACTCCTCCTTCATCCTCACCCTCCTGTTATGACCTATGAAATGATCCGGACCCCGAAAGAAGCTCACCCGGAACTCTCCGGGTTCATCTCATCTGGTAGAGGTCTCCACTCAGCTGAAGAAAATCGTCTCGTCTTAACCGGAAGAAAATATCTCAAGAGGGTCATCGTAACGAAAAGAGTTTGAGGTCCCGGAACTTCGCGCCCGGATCCGGGGTGACCCCGGAAGGCCAAGTGAGGTCAGTCTGGATCATGGGAAGTAGCCCGGATGGACAGAAGCAGGTTTGGTGTCCGGGTGGGGAAGGGGGGACTTGTCCCGGATATACACTCCCGGACTAATGGTGCCGGACAGTCTGGTCATGGGAATTCCAAGAACATGACCAGTTTAGTGACATTGTACATCTGGCAGCGTTTTTTTTTTTTTTTCCTGTTTTTTTTTTAACCGGTACTTTGAGGTCCAACTCCAAACTAACTTTGCACTCGAAATATGTCTTTCTGAGCATCACCAAGACCACAATTCAGTACCTTCTGGGTCCGTGAGATTATCTACATGGATAGAAGCACAGGAAAATTGCAGTGCATAGCAACAACAACATCCACCAGGGGGTACCAAGATATTACTTTAAAAAATACCGGTTTTATTACAGTATCACGCAAACATAATTTTCATATCTTTTTTGCATTTGAAAGATCTATTTTCTTTATGGAATAGTTACGTTAGATTAAGTTAGGTTATGTTATTTTAGGTTAGGTTAGCTTAGGAGCTATTGTACAAAGTAAATTTCATGTTAAATATCCGTGCTTGTGTGATTCTCTAATTCTACCAAAATACCCATTCAGACGCGTCCTACACTTAAAATTTCAGACACACACTTAGACTTATCTACGTTTAAAGACCTCATTCACTGTTCTTCACCCACCCTTCGAAATAACAGATTACTCACCAAAATGTTCTTTCTCTTTAATCCAAAATCCTCTAATCACAGATCCGCCACTCGTTCAAGAATTTGTTCATTCGCCTCTGAAGAAGAAATTGAACCTGAACAACAAATAACATTCATTCCCGTGACATGAACACACACACACACACACACACACACACACACACACACACACACACACACACACACACACACACACACACACACATATATATATATATATAATATATATATGTATATAAATATATATATATGTATGTATATATATTGTAACCCATTAATTCTCCTTGCTGGCCAAGTGGGTTCGAGCGTCGCTACTTGCGGCGGAGGTCAAGGTGACGGCAGTTCAAACTCAGCCGCCAGCAAGTTGGACCAAGGGCATGGTTCACTAACTTCCCCGCTACAAAATCCTCTGTAAGGGGCATCGCCCTAACCTCTTGATAGGGAGGGGAGTTCGAGACGTTAAACCGAATCATCATTAGTTCTGAAGTCACAAGTCACCTTTGAAGAGCTTCCGGATGTTTATCGATATCTCTGCTGTGAAATCAGTCTCCGTTGTTCTTCGGCACAACTCTAAATTCAACGTCTTTGCAAGAGCAGTCTTAGAATAAATAAATAAATAGATAAATAAATCAATCAATCAATCAATAAATAAATAAATAAAAATCAATAAATAGGTAAATGAATAGATAAATAAATGAATAGATAAATAAGTAGATAAAAATGAAATAAGACAAATTGAATAAGATAAGATCAAATAAATATATCAATGAGTAAATTGATAAGTACGTAAATGGTAAAATAAAATTAAATGAAACAAAATGAAGTAAAGCAAAATGAAATGAAATAAGTAAATGCATAGATAAATAAATAAATGATTGAATAACTAAACGAATATATATATATATATATATATATGTATATATGTGTATATGTATATATATATATATATATACATACATATATATATATAAATAGAAATAGAAATAAGATAGAATATAAAATCATAAAATTAATAAATTGATAAATAAATAAGATAAACAAATACTCAAATACATGAATATAAACAAAATAAATTTAATTAAATCCTCTTAACCCATTAAACTCCGATGACAAGATTCCTTGTCATTTGGTCAAATAAAACAAAAAATCATAAAACACCAAAATGTTTGATCAAACACCAGAAAAATATGACGTCAGTCCTCGCTTCGCGAAGCGAGTACTGACGTCATATTTTTCTGGTGTTTGATCAAACATTTTGGTGTTTTATGATTTTTTGTTTTATTTGACCAAATGACAAGGAATCTTGTCATCGGAGTTTAATGGGTTAACAACAGCTAAGCTCTGAGACCCACTCCCTTTCAATCTTCCAATCAATCCTGATGGATCATTTAAGCATAGACACCCTCCACTACCGAACTACGAACTACTTAACGACTACTGACCAAGATGTGGGCACTTATCACATAAAAACTACTTGGAAACGACTTGAAATAATTGAGCCTATTAAAAAAAAAAAAAAAAAAAAAAAAAAGCAGACCACCAGGAAATGATGACCTCAGTGTACATGATCTAGATTTGGTCAAGAAATAACTGGAAACGACTTTAACCAATTCGTGATTGATGAACACATATTGAACAGTTCAAAGTTTCAAGATTCAATTTAATGAGTATATAAGCAAGATGTATTATCTCTCAATCAGTCAACTGATTAACTTATTTACATGTTCCTTTACAGACTCATATACTCATTTATCAGTTTACGAATATATTAACTTGCATATTTATTAATATATATATATATATATATATATATATATATACACATACATATATATGTATATATATATACATACATATATATGTATATATATATATATATTTATATATATACATATATATGTATATATATATACATATATAAATATATATATGTGTGTGTATATATATATATATATATATATATGTATATGTATATGTATATATATATGTATATATATATGTATATATATATATATATATATATATATATATATTTATCATTCTATATGTGCCTTGGTTTAGTTAAGAAAGAATTCTTATTGAAATGTTCTTCCATTGTGAATAATTCTATCACACTCTCGTAACTATTCATTACTAAGGATTCGTTTTGTACTAAGCGACCTTTCTTCTCTAACTGTGACCTCAAAAATACTAGTACGCACCCTTGTACTAGTTGGTGTTCTAAGTGAATAGTAAAATAAATCATACTCTCTGACACTAAATTAGCTTGTGATTTTAGTGACTTCGATATTTACAAAATCATTAATTTCCTATCTTAACTAATTTGTGTGCAGAATTCTTCTTTTCCAAGTGACTAGTATTTTAAAAAAAAATCCTAACTTTGAAT
>NC_134803.1:42778030-42780530 GCF_046742065.1 Oratosquilla oratoria | reverse complement strand
TAAAATAAAGCATTAATAGAGAAATAAGTAGATAATGAATAAATACATAAACAAATAAATAAATTATTGCATGAATAAATGAACGAATGAATAAGCATATTAGCAAATAAACAAGTGAATGAAAACATAGGTAAATAAATAGATAAATATATAGATAATCAATCAATTGAATAAATAAACAAATAAATAAGTAAATTACTTGATTAATTAACTGATTGATAATTATAATTGACTGATAAATAAATAGATGAATAGATAAGTGAATACGTAAACAAATAGATGCATAAAGATAAAATAAGGCAAAAACACACAAAAACACGAAAAACAAGATTTGTGTGGATATCATTTGTGTGAATTGTTGGAAAGAGGGAGGGAGGAAAAGAGAGGGAGAAAGGGGGTGACGCGCCATTTTGTAGTGGGAGGTAAGATTAATGTTAAGGTTTCGTGTTTAGAAAAAAATCTTCAAGATGTTTTTTCGGAGGTGAATTAAGATCTAAATTGGCCCAGAGAAAATTACGATGATAATAACTGATAAAAAATCACATACATACATACATACATATATATATATATATATATATATATATATATATATATATATATACACATATCTATCTATCTATCTATCTATATATGTATATATGTATATATATAGATATGTATATATATACATATATATATATACATACATATATATATGTATATATATATATATATATATATATATATATATATATACGGTGATGTAGACACGAACTATAGATTAAGATAAAAATGTAGTCTATGAATAAGGTTACTATGTGTCTAATACATTTCAAGATAAGATAAAGACGAGTTCATGAGAACTTTGTTCATGGAATCTTTGGTGTTATCTATTCGTGTGTGTTCTTACAAGAAGTGTTCTTTTCAAGGACAAAGCTGTTCTTGTTATCCTCTTAGCGTTACAGAATTGTTTTAATAGAACGAAATATCTAAAGTGTGTCTAAGATACTGAGAGTGATTGCTAGGAGATTTGTTAATTTTTTCAATTCTTATTTATTCATTTACTTATCTATTAATTAACCTATCTATTAATCTATTTGTTTATCTATTTAAATTTTACTGGTTTATTTATTTATTGTTTATTATTATCTATTCGTTTATTTCTTCATTTATATATCTAAATGTTTAATAATTCATTTACGTAAAATTTATCTATGTACCATAAATCGTATAACAGTGACATTTGCAAAAAAGTTAGTAGAAAAAATCAGCTATTTCTTGCAAACATATGTGTAGCCTTGAGATCCACTTCAGGATCCCCATATTACCCACTGGAAGACGGTACAACCTCTGGTCCTTACTATGGTGGCCTATTCCGGCAAAACTTTTTTCTCATCATGAAGAAGACATTCATCTCGAAACTGGCAGTCAGAGTAAAATTCATATGAATAATTGTAGAACAAATCGCTAGTAGCAGCTATGTAATTCAAACAATCAGGCCCGGCCGTCGCACAGCTTAGAACTCGGGTCCCTCTGAGCGTGAGATAAGATGGATGTTGAGCGGAGCCTTGGTGTTATGGTCGAACACCTTCCCATCAGATGAATAAAGTTGCCTGGTGTCTGACAGGCTGGAATGTACAGGGCATGGTCACAGGTTGAAAAATGACGCAAATAAATGGAGAAGAGATATCATGGAAGAATGTGTTCAATTCTTGTGAAAGTTTCTGCCGTTGACACCTCGGCAATGATTCAGGAACTATCGGGGAGGTCTTCGACAAAGAGGGAAAGAAAAAATCACACTGGAGACTCGGTTTCTTAAAAGTCTTGCCAAAGGACTAAGGTATTGTGAAAGTCTCTTCTTCTTCCATTGTTTGGAAAGCGTGATTGGGTGAAGCAATTGGTTGGGGTGGGGGGGTGGGAGGATGGGGGTGGTTAGGAGGGACGGGAGGTGGGGTGGGGGGTTAATTGGTCACCACAAAGGGTGGAAATTACGTCATCAGCCTTGTGAAGACCCCCTTTTTTTCGGTGTGGGGGGGAGGTTACGGGGGCAGGGGAAGCTTTCGGTGACGAGGACCGTTCCGTATATTCACGTTGGTCCGTTCTTTGTGCGCAGGCCTCTCTTTGAACTCGAGCAGAGGGCCGTTCTCTGAACGGCCCTTTCAGTCACCTTTGCTCCTCGAACATGCTTTCATTATTCGAATACATTTTCACTATCCGAACATGCTTTCACTATCTGAACATGCTTTCATTATCCGAACACATCCTTGCAATCTGAACAATTGAATGCATGTATTCAGTCACCTTATCATAACCTACCCAGTTCTTGCCTATTTCCTTCTTAAACTTTTATTTGTGTAATCTAAATTCATTACTACGAGTCCTGCCCTACTGTCTTGATATGATGACCTTGCCTGCATCACCCCTGTTAAGGCCTTGTTATTACATGAACATCCAAAGAATATATGAAAAAACGAATCATATCAAACTTATTCAGAAGAGAGAGAAAAAATCTTAAAGA
>NC_134803.1:42768030-42775530 GCF_046742065.1 Oratosquilla oratoria | reverse complement strand
TTTCACAGGAATTGGTGTTTATTATCAGATTGTTTTCATTGTACAAACATGACACAAAAACAAAAGAAAAAATTTCGTGTATATTTACAAAAAGGGATATCAAGTAAATTTCACTTGTTGAATTCCCGGTCCTGTGGACCCATTGGTAGGTTTCCGCGGCCCCCTGAAGGTCCTCGGATAGGTTAAGAGACACTGTCCCAGAGGATAAGGATAAGTAACAGATATCCCTCCTTGTCGGAATTTTGTTACAGGTGTTCTCTCTTTACCCCGCAACCCATTTTCTATGAGGCGAAGTGTCCGCCCTCCGGTCTCCTCAGACCCAAGAACCCAGACGCCAAAGAACTTTTTTCTTTAGGTGTCAGGGTTAGGAAGGAAATAGGCAAGATCTGGTTTACCAATAGAGTGGCTTACGAATGGAATAGACTTAACAACCATGTAGTCAGCTCTGAAACAATTGGTTGTTTTAAGAGAAGATGAGATAACTTCATGGATAGGGATGACAGGTGGTAAGGGACACAGAGCAGCCCAGTGAAAGCCTTATGGTCTCTTGAAGTCTCCTTCATTCTAATATTCTTTTGTTCATACACTAGAGACAGTTATGTGCAGGAGTTGGTCGTGTGCCTACTCAAGGAGTATGGTCCTCCTTAAGGCTGACCTCTAAGGAGAGGCTGATGAGGAGAGGAAAGGCCTCTGGGCCTCGGGCACCGGAATGAAGGGGTTGTCTCTGGAGGGAGAAGAATCGCCGGCGACTCATTCGAAGTAATGACTTCGGGAACGTTATTAAAGGCGAGGCCCAGACGGTCCGAGGGGTTTTGGAAATCGTTAAAGTACTTCGCATATTTGGAGGGACATGTGAGTTCGAGGGTGTGTGTGGGAGGGAAACTGTGTGAGTGTGTGTGTGTGTGTGTGTGTATGTGTGTATGTGTGTGTGTGTGTGTGTGTATAGTTCATACATAAAATATGATTATAGTCGTATCATCACAAGTTAGCCTCCACATGACTCTTCTTCTTGGTCAGAGGATCTGTTCTACATTCATGTTAATTAACATTGACGTGGTGAGGACGTCCATCAGGGAACTCGTGGCACAGCTGCAAGAGACGTCGAAGTCCCCAGGGTCTGTAGCGATGGCAAATGTCATCTTCGTGTTTTTTTTTTCTGAAGTTTATTTTTTCCTCTTTTTTTCCCCGAAGTCTTCCAGATTGTCGGTGCGCCTTTCCAGACACACCATTATTGCATGTCTCGTCGACTCTTGATTTCTTTTCACGTGGGGCGGTTCAGGCGACCGAACTCCTCTGGAGAACAATGGCGGGGTCGCTGATTGCCCAACTGTGCGTTCTCCTTAGTATCTCTCCACACTGTACATATATTCCAATCCCTTTAGCACCGGAAGATTCTTATTACACAAAGAATTGCTAGCCCCCTTTCTGAAATAATTCTCTTTTGATTGCGACTCCTAGAAGCCGTATATATACCCATATATGTATATTCTAATCTTATTCTGTTCAGGTTGTGAGGTTCGCAATTGCTTCATTCAGCCTTTCTCACACTCGGAGAAGACATTATAATGTCGTAAGAGCCTCACTACCCTCTAGGCATCACCTGGCCATCTGTTTAACTAGCATAAGTCAAAGCAATACTTGAGAGTCGAAAATGAGGATAGTTAGGCGTTGCTGTGTCTATGAAATATTTGATACATAAAAAAGAAAAAAATCGGTTGGATTCAGGAGTGTACGTACACCAGGCCGAGACCTCATGGTCTTAATAGGAATGTACAATACATGAAGTATTGTACAGCATTTGTGCAAATGTACATTATATGACGTATTGTACGTCGGACTTTGGTTAGCCCCATTACCTCTTATGACACGTAAGGTGTCACGACCACACTCCCAGAGATTCTCAACCCGTTTTCTCACATATTCCACGCTTACGTATTACCGTTCTTTTGTCTCCCGGAAAAGATATCTTCAATATTGAATAAATCCGATATGTATTTCTATTGACTGCCACTAGGTTTTGGTTTGTTGCCCAACTTGTCAACGTTTATGAAACCCTACTAGTCCACGGGGTCATCGCATCCCAGGCTGTGGGCTACTCGAGTCAGAGTAAATATATGTGGATGTATACATATACATACATACATATATATATATATATATATATATTGTACAATATATATATATACATATATATATATATATATATATATGTATATATATGTATATATATATATATATATATATATATATATATATATATATACATATACATATACAGACCTATGAATAATAAATAATCCTTCACCTACGGTCACTGAGGCAGAATTCAAAATATCAAAAAGACAAGATGATTGGATAAATCTTATGAAAATTTTCATATTTCTTGGCGCTCGAGGCCAACTGTGCCATTGTGTCTTTGTCACCATGACAGGACGGGAGAGGCAGAGATAGATGGAGTGTGCAGTCATGGCGAACAGCAGGAATATAAATCGCGTTAGACAGATTATTATAAACAAGCTTTGTTCATATATGTGTACGTAGAGGCTGTCAAGTATGTCCATACACACACACGCACACACACACGCACGCACGTACACACATACACACATACACACACACACACACACACACATACACATACACACATGCCCAGGGCTGAAATAATTTCACTATTGCTGCTCTGCGAATCGTTACTCCAACTCTCGTGGGCGAGGAGTTGGTGTATGCGCGTGTAAGGTCATATTATTACCCATAGATCGGTCATATATGAGCTCCGAGCTCTCTTTCGGAAAGGAAATAGCTGTCGATCACAAGTCCAACACGTGATCCAAGATCATGGTGAATCACACACACAATCGATGGCGCAGTTGGTAAAGTTTCCTCCCGCCACTATGGTGGTTCGGGTTCAAATCCCGCCCAGGGCTGAAATAATTTCACTATCGCTGCGCTGCGAATCGTTACTCCAACTCTCGTGGGCAGGGTGTTAGGGGTGTGAGCGCATGTCAGGTCACAGCATTACCCATAGATCGGTCATATATGAGCTCTGAGCTCTTTTTCGGGAGGGAGATAGCTGTTGATCACAAGTCCAACACGTGATCCAAGGCCATGGTGAATCACACAAAAACACACACACACATACATACACTGAGATAATCTAAGGAAGGGTACGGAAGTCTTTGTCTTCTGATGGGGCTGCTAGTTTACAATTAAGGTCAAAGGAACTATTATCATGTATACATATAGTTATATATTCATATGTGGATATGTTTATATACATACATATATATATATATATATATATATATATATACTGTATATATACATATATACATTTACATATGCGCGCGTGTGTGTGTGGCAATGAAACGTGAAGGTTATAGTATGGAACTTTATTCAGATGTAAACGGTAGGATTCTCCGTATTGTAAATATTTATATACATAACATATATGTATATATATATATATATATGTATATATATATATATATATAATATAAATACGTTACATATACAGTACAATATGTATATACTGTATGTGTGTGTACATATATTCCCATATTATTTCACAGACTCTACTGTAGGATTTATGTTTTAGCAATTTTGCAGACTTATCGTGTACGTCGGAGCACTGGTCATATAAACTTTCTCTCAGGCTTGAATAATTAATTTTTGATTTATTGATACAAATTCTTCTTGCCCTCTTGCAGGTAAGAGTTTCCGCCTGCCACGACCGGGTGCTGCTCCTCGGGTGTTCCGTGACCTGACCTGACCCGATGGCCGGTCCCCTGACCCACTTTGACCCCTCCTCAACCCGTTTCGGCCGCTTCCATTGCAGAATTTCTGAAGATATTTCTTAAACACTAAATCTTCTCCGTCACTCGCTCTCTGCGCTCCCTTCAAAGACCCTGAGGTCTTCAGGTTCTTCGGACCTTCTGGGACAGACCCTGAAGAGTTCGCAGCCTCATCGTTTATTTTATTTTATTATTATTATTATTATTTTTTTTCATATTTTTCCCATAGGTTTTCTTCTTCCTCTTATTCTATATGTATATATATATATTTTTTTTGTATGTGACCGTCTTCCTTTTTTTTTTTCTTGTAGATTTGAATTCTTCCTCTTCTTTTTCTTCCTCTTCCTCCTATTCTTTCATCTGAGTCTTCCTTCTTCTTTTTTTTTTGTATGTATTATTTCTTCCTCCTTTCTTTTCCTTTATGCTTACCTGTTTCATAACCTTTCTTGTAGTTTTTTATTTTCTTCATTTTCCTTTTTGTCTGTTGTATTCTTTCTGTTCTCTTTTTGTTCACTTGTGTTCATCTTCTTGTTCTCTTTTTGTTAGCTTGAGTTCTTATTCCCATTCTTTTTTAGGTTTCCTTCTTCTTCCTACGCCTTCTTCCTCACCTACATTCTTGAAGTTTGTCTTTTTCCAGACAACCTCTTTTGATGTCTGAATGTTATTTTGCAAATTTTGTTTCGGATTCCAAGTGAAGTAATTCAGGTGAAGGATGGTGAATGAACAATCTATGCACTGTACATTTTCAATTAATTTGAGGCTACATTAAATAGTTTCTCTTAAATGAATAGAAATATGTCACATGTAATGATGCTCATACAAACACACACACACACACACACACACACACACACACACACACACACACACACACACACACACACACACACTAATTGAGAGTATAAGTTCTGCAGTTGGTCTGATACGAGCTTAATTGTACTTGGTCTGGTCTTGGAATTGGAGTTCGATGGAATGGTGGAGGAATCAAAGGTTGGAGAATGGAGGTGGAGGTGGTGGAGTAAGTGAAGTTCGGTACGCAATTAAGTGAAACAGAGGACAGAAAGTGGAAACTGTGAGTTTGAATTACGTGTGGATGTGGAAGGGAGATTCGTGGACCAACCTCACAAAGTTTCTTTAGAGAAAGTCTTGCATTTCTCTATTTTTTCTCATTATTATGAGAAGGGCATGAAAATAAAATGTTTTTGTATATATATATTTATATGTATATATATATATATATAAATATACATATATATATATATATATATATATATATATAAATGTATATATAAGTTTTATGACAGTCGCATGTAGGATTTGAACCCACTGCTTTCGGTCACCGTAAGATTATCTTCACAGACCCTTTACCCACTTACGGTGATCGAAAGCACTGGGTTCGAATCCTACATGCGACTGTCATAAAAATGATCAGATTAATGTTGCTGTCACTAGCGAATTTCTCTCATATATAGATATGTATATATGTATATATACATACATCTATACATATACATATATACATATACATATATATATATATATATATACATATATATATATATGTGTGTGTGTGTATATACAAGTTACGTCTTCAATAATCCCCGTATGAGACATCGACGTCATACATTTCATTCCGTTAATTTTCCAGGAATTCTAAGAATATCCATACGGACCAGAGTCACGCAGTATTTTTTGTAATTGAAGAAAAATATCTACTAGAAAGAACATAGATAAATAAGTAGGTAGATTAATTAGTAAAAAGAAGAATCCAGATGATTCCTGAGTTGTGCTGTTATTTCATTATGCTTCCAAACATAGGGTTTCATGACATCATGACTTCATGACTTCATGATTCCATAATTCCATGATGATCTTCATGACTTCTTCAGCGCAATATCTACAGTAGAATAGAAGCGCCAGTTCTCTGTGGACAAGTCCCTAAATCGACTTTAACATTTCCCTGTATCGCCAAAATGTTTCATGCAACTTTAGGATCCCGCTTTAAGAATTTCGAAAAAAGGGATTTTTTTTCTCTAGGCGAAGGAAAATAAAATCGAAATTCGAAAACAGTAAATTTGAAAAAAATAATATTTTTCGAGTAAGACAGAAGAGGTTCACACATGTGGGAGAAGCAGTAAGGAGGAGGAGGAAGAGGAGGAGGAGGAGGAAGAGGAGGAGAAGGAGGAGGAGGAGGTCACTCTTCCTCTGGAGGGTCAAAGGAGGAGATCCAAAAGAAAAAGAGAGCGGGAAGATGAATGGGGCAAGATGGCGTCACGGGGGAAGTCGACGAGGGAGGGAGGGAAGGAGGGGAGAGAAAGGTGGGTGAGGAAGGAAGGGGAAAGGAAGGAGGGAAGGCAAGAGTGAGGAGGGAAGGGGACAGGAAAGAGGGGAGGGGAGAAGAAGGAGTGAAGGCGAGAGTGAGGAGGGAAGGGGAAAGGAAGGAGGGGAGAGGAAAGGAAGGTGGGTGAGAAAGGAAGGAGGGAAGGCGAGAGAGAGGAGGGAAGGGGAGAGGAAAGAGGGGAGGAGACAGGAAGAAGGGAAAGGGAAATGAAGGAGGGAGTCGGGTAATGAGGAAGGAAGGGCGGAAGGCGAGAGTGAGGAGGGAAGGGGAGAGGAAGAAGGGATAGGGAAATGAAGGAGGGAGTGGTACAGGATTGCGGGAGTAGGGTAATGAGGGTAGGAAAGGAGGAGGGAAGAGGTAAGGGGAGTATGTAGGGAAGAGGAGAAGAAGGAGGGAAGGGGGTAGGGATGAAGGAGTGGAGGAGGAAGAAGGGAGACGGGATGAAGGTATGGAGGGGGAGAGGAAGGAGGAAGTGGGGGAATGAGGGTGGTGGAAGGGGAGAGGAAGTAAGGAAGGAGAGAGGAATTAGGGAGGGGAGAGGGAGAAAGGGAAGGAAGAGAGAGGGAAAGGGAGGATGAGGGTGGGATGGGGAGAGAGGAAAGAGGTAAGGGGAGAGGAAAGAAGGAAAGGGAAAAGAAGAAAGGAGGTGGGGAGGATGGAAGGAAGAGGGAGAAGAGGAGGAAGACAGGAAGGAGAAAGGAGAAAGGGAGGGTAGAGAAGAGAGGGAGGGAGGGAGGGAATGAGGAAGGATGTAGAAGGGAAGAAAGGAAGGAGGGAAGGAGAAAGGAAGGGGAGAGGAAGAAGGGAGGAGAAAGGAAGGAAGAAGAAGGAAAGGGAAGGACTATGAAGAAAAAATCTAGGGAGAAAAAGACAGATGAGGAAGGAGGAGGAGGAGGAGGAGGAGGAGGAGAAAGAGAAAAAAAAATTAGCCTTGGGGTGGGGAAGAATAAAAGAGGGCAGTAAACTCTTAAAAAGAGCAAACGCTCCTTTCTCTTCTCTTTTTCACCTTCACCCATCGCAGTTCCTCTTGTCTATCCTGTTCCTCCTCCTCGTCCTCTTCTTCCTCCTCCTTCTCTCCTCATTTACTCCACTTTTTCTCTTTTCCTACTTCTCATCCTCTTTCTCCTCTTTTTCCTACTTCTCCTCTTCCATCTCCTTTTTCTCCTCATCCTCTTCCTCTTTTTAATTTTTTTTCCTACTTCTACTCCTCTTTCTCCTCTTTTTTCCCACTCTTTTCCTGCTCCTCCTCCTCCTCCTTCTCCTCCTCTTTCTCCTCCTCCTCCTCCTCCTCCTTCTCCTGATTCTTTATCCGTCCTCTCCCTCTTCCATGTTCCTCCTTCCTCCTTTTTATCCTCCTTCTTCCTCCTT
>NC_134803.1:42750530-42755530 GCF_046742065.1 Oratosquilla oratoria | reverse complement strand
TAAAAAAAATAGATAAATAAATATAATAAAGAAGTATTGCCTATGCGTGCGTGCGTGCGCGCATGTGTGTGTGTGTGTGTGTTTGTGTGTGTGTGCTTGTGTATGTGTGTGTGTGTGTGTGTAAATGTGCAATATCTGTGATTTCTTCACATATGTACAGTTACATGTCCATACAGATCTGTTCATAGATACAGATGTGTCGATATAATTTTGTGACCGACTGTAGGCAGACACCAGGGTTATTGTGCACGACTTAACAAGCGCTCCTCCATTGCATTCTTCCTCTTCCATCTCCCCCTGCCTCACTCCACTCTATACTACTCAACCACTCCCTCGGTGCGTCTAGTGATCAACCACAACGCATTTTCCCAATCTATTTATAATTCGTTTAATCAAGTCGAGAGAGAAGCGGATGTGTTGAGGGCGCCCTTGATTGATTTACTGCTCTTAGATTATGATCTCGTCGAAGACTGATTCACGCCTGTTATCTAGAAGCCCACCCCCACCCCCCCACCCACCGCTCCTCTCTCCCCGTCTGTATATCTTATCGTCCAACATATGTTCATGCAGGTGTTTGATGGTGTGGGATGCTTAGCCGGAGTTGCTGGTCGTCTCTGATGGTGTGTGTTTGCTCGCTGGAGTTGTTTACTTGTGTCTAGTGGGGTGGGTTACCTCGCCAGGGATGTTTGCTTGTGTCTGGTGGGATGGGTTACCTCGCCGGGGCTGTTTGCTTGTGTCTGATAGTGTGGGTTACCTCGCCAGGGATGTTTGCTTGTGTCTGGTGGGATGGGTTACCTCGCCGGGGCTGTTTGCTTGTGTCTGATAGTGTGGGTTACCTCGCCGGGGATATTTGCTTGTGTCTGGTGGGATGGGTTACCTCGCCGGAGCTGTTTGCTTGTGTCTGATAGTGTGGATTAGTTCGCCGGGGCTGTTTGCTTGTATCCTGTAGTGTAGGTTAGCTCGGTGATGCTGTTTGCTTGTGTCTGATAGTATAGGTTACTTCGCCTGGACTGTTTACGTCTGATAGTGTGGGTTAGCTTGCCGTGGCTGTTTGCTTATATCTGATTGTGTGGATTACCTCGCTGGGGCTATTTGCTTGTGTCTGATAGTGTGGAGTAGCTCGCTGTGGCTGTTTGCTTGTGTCTGATAGTGTGGGTTACCTCGCTGGAGCTATTTGCTTGTGTTTGATAGTGTGGGTTACCTCGCCGGAGTTGTTCATTCTCTCTATCATGGCATGATGTCCCACAGCCTGTAGTATTCTGAGTTTTCAAAATATACCTTCATTTTGGCACCTTTGCGATCTTCAAATAATTTACAGGTTTTATTCTGGCGAATGCTAAAGGGGTCTATTTAATCGAGGGCTAAGAATGTTTAGCATAATCCCGTTGACACGGCAACGCCCATTTTTGGTTTGAGTTGTCATCAGATGAATTTCGAAGTTGACAGGAGGTCACTGCACGGTGAGATTGAGAAATATACGTACGCACATACATACGTACATACATATATGCATACATACATACATACATACATACATACATACATACATACACATACAACATACTTACATATATACATATATATATATATATATATATATATATATATATATGTGTGTGTGTGTGTGTGTGTGTGTGTGTGTGCGTGTGTGTGTGTGTGTGTGTGTGGCTACCTTCCTTACAAACGGGATAAAGATTTTAATACATAGATATGTGAGTATATATGCATATATGCATGCATGTATGTGTGTACGTATGTATGTATGTATGTATGTATGTATGTATACATGTATGCATGTATATATGTATGTACCTATCAACAAATGCGGGAGTAACCACCAGTAAAGATCAAGTAACGAAGCAGAGCGTTTTTGTATATTTACGTCTTCAGTGCAAGTACATATTCCTTCTTTGTACTAGAGGCACTGAAAATGTAAATATACGAAAGCGCTCTGCTTCGTTACTTTATCTTTCATGGTGGTTACTTCCGCGTTTGTGAACACACATTTTTAGTGTTGTTGTTGCGTATATACAAATTTAGTATGGTAAACTGAAGAGGACACGGATAGAAAGAATTAGGGTTGAAAATTGTTTGTTAAATGAAAAGTTCATACAAACATTGTTCCTTTTACACATCAAATATCATCAGCTTCAGGCCATCATCCACGCATTAAAAAAAAAAAAAAAAAAAAAAGCAGCAATTAATCTTTAGTCTTCCGAGAATGGTTCTGTGTCTACGGCACTAATGATTACATTTGCACCTCAATATATCAAACATTCGTCCTAATGATGTTTGTTTTGCTCATGCGCATTAAGCATTGATACCAATGACCCGCAGTTTGCATATCAAGTACTATTTCATGATTTATCTCTCGATAAACTGAGCTCTGGTGTGAAGAGCTTCCCTTAGTATTGTCCTGATTGTTGACACGGTTGTGTATATAAATCAACAATCGGTTCCATGATGATTGTGTTCAGAGGCTATAGATGAGGATCCGAGGGCTTTTATAGCACCAATTGCCAGTCAAGCATTTATTCCCTCGCAGGTGTTGGTGGTGACGGACGAAAATGAAAATTATTTTGTTGATTTGGGGATCGACAGGTTTGCATTAGGAGGTTGGTGATTGGTGGATGCTAAGAATGAGACGCCTTTAATAACTCCTTCTCTCACTCCTTCATATCCCCTTTCTCTCTCCCTTCTCCCTCCCTCCCTCTCTCTCTCCTTCTCTCTCTTCCCCTCCTCTCTCCCTTTTCCCTCCTTCCCTCACTCCCTCTTTCTCTCCCTTCCCCTCCTCTCTCCCTCTTTCTCTCCCTTTCCTTCCTCTCTCACTCCCTTCCTACTTTCTCTCCCTTCCCATCCTCCTTCCCTCCCTCCCTCACTCACTCCCTCTTTTACCTTCCCCTCCTCCCTCTCTCCCTCCCACCCTCTTTCTCTCCCTTCTCCTATTCTCTCCCTTATTCCTTCTTTCTCTCCCTTCTCCCTCACTCCCTCTCTCTCCCCCTTCCCCTCCTCCTTCTCTCCCTCCCTCCCTTTCTCTTTCTCTCACTTTCCCTCCTCCCTCCCTCTCCCTTACTCAATCCCCCTCTCTCTTTCCCTTCACCTCCTCCTTCCCTCTCACCCTTCCCCTCCTGCTTCCCTCACTCCCTCCCTCACTCACTCCCTTACTCCATCCCTTCCCTCACTCTCTCACTCCCTTCCTCCCTCTTTCTCTCCATTCCCTCACTCCCTCCCTCCCTCCCTCCCTCCCACCCTGTCTCGAGGCGGTTTTCTGCTGCCTCGCCCTCAGAAAGCAGCGACAAGCAAGACTTGAAATAAATCATCATTTATTTGCTTTGCCTTACCATAACGACAAAAGGGAATTGCCGTCAGGCGCTGAGGAAGGGACCAATATTTTCGCTCGAGGTTTTCTTGTGATTTTCCTTTTTTGTCTTTTTTCTTTTTCTGTGTCAACATTTCCTGCATTTTTCTTTTCGGTTTTTTTTTTTTTTTTTCGTTTTTTTTTTTTTTTCTCCTGGTGATGGTGGTTATGGACTTTTTCTTGATTTTCTTTGTTTCTTTTCTTTTGTTGGGATTGTTTACGATCCTGCCCATGTTATTGCCCTAGGTTTGATACCTCACCCTCCCGGATCTCCCTCTTTTCCTTCTTTTGCCATCTTTCTCTTCCTTTCACCACCTTTTTTAAATTTCATTTTTTCTTTATTCTCATTATCTTCTTCAAATGATCCTACTCCTCTTGAAATATGTGCGCTGGTGGCGTAATCGGTAGCGTGTTGGTGTCGCATTCGCTTAGTTGTGGGTTCGAATCCCGCACTTCTCTCCGATACCCAGCAATGACTATTACCTGCCCCAGATGTCCCTAAAGGGGGCATAACAGGGCAAAGGTGACGGTTTTGGCCGCAGATACTCAGCGATTCCTGGCGTGGTATACTTCTCACCATCATCTAACATTACTCTTTCCTTCTGCTTCGATTATCTCATTTCTCTTATGATGTTCCACTCGAACTGGATCTCGTGGTACAGTGGAAAAGCTCGTAGGTCGTGCATTATAATCAGAAGGGGTGGGCAACGTTCGGCATGCGTGCCAAATATGGCACACGAACTACTTTTTTCCGGCACGCGAAACCCAGAGCTCACCTTAAAACAAATAACTAATGAATCTCCAGTTTCTTTTGTATGACCATTCGTAACCTCATGCCGGGCTGAGTGGCGAACTGGGGTCCTCCTATGAGATGAAGGAAGAGAGAGAGCCTATACTTCTATGTAGGCCTACATTTTTACTCCGCTGGCACCCACACATAGAAAGGTTGCCCACCCCTGTTTTACAGCATCTCACACGCCGACTAACCGGTGATTCTATCCTTGGAGACAATATAGTATCGAATAGGTGGAGCCATAATGGTGGAGAAGGAGAGTTTTAAGTGGTCAGTATTCATTTTGGAGTGGGTATTTATCTCTAGTCATAAATCAATGTTACGTGACTTAATAATTGTGATATATATATATATATATATATATATATATATATATATATATATATATGTATGCATATGTAAATGCAATAGGAATACTAGGTACGTGTGTTCACAAATGCGTAAGTAACCACTAGGATAAGTAAACTAACGAAGCAGAGCGCTTTCGTATACTTACATCTTCAGTGCTGATACGAGTACAAAGAAGGAATTCCTTCTTTGTATCAGCACTGAAGATGTAATTGTATGAAAGTGCTCTGCTTCTTTAGTTTACTTTTCCTAGTGGTTACTTACGCATATATGTATATATGCATATGTTCATATATATATATATATATATATATATTTATATATATATATATATATGTATATATATGTATACATGTACATACACACACACACACACACACACACACACACACACACACACACACGTATATATATATATATATATATATATATATATATATATATATATATATATACTAGCTAAATGCACTATACTAGCTAAATGCACATACTAGCTAAATG
>NC_134803.1:42733030-42745530 GCF_046742065.1 Oratosquilla oratoria | reverse complement strand
GAATGTGGCGGGAAAGGGAGGAGTGGTGGAGGTAGAATGTAGATTGAGAGAAGCAAGTAAATGATTTGGGGAATTAAAAAGTGTAACGAGAAATAGAGGTTTGGGATTGGATGCTAAGAGGAAATTGTATGAATAAGTGATTGTGCGGACAGCACTGTGAAGGGTAGAAACATGGAGTATAAGAGAGGAACAGAGGTGGAGTTTGAATGTGTTTGAGATGAGGTGCTTGAGAAGTGTGGTAAGGGTTACTAGGCTGGATAGAGTGAGAAATGAGGTGAGGAGGAGAACGGGGGTGGAAAGGGAGTTGGGAGATAGGGTTGATGAAAGAGTATTGGGATGGTTTGAACACATGGAAAGAATGGGTGAAGAAAGATTAGTAAAAGAGGTGTGGAAGGCAGAAATAGAAGGAGTGAACATGAGGAGGCGACCAAGGAGGAGATGGATGGATGGGTTAAAAGGGGCATTGGGAAAGAGGGGAATGTCTGTTGAGGAAGGGCGGGAGAAGACAGAGGATAGGGGTGAATGGAGAATGGTTGTGTATGGATGATGCTATGATGCATGAAAGGGACTGGGTGGGGGATGGGGCGTGAGAGAGTATGTGTGAAAAATAAATTGACGCAGCCCGAAGGAATTTCACCCCGTCTTCTTTTCTGCATGAGGGGACGGAGTGTGTAGTGGTGGTTGCAGATTTAACAAAGCGGCTTTGCTGTGGATGTGCTGTGTTTTGCGATAATGCATCTGACCCAGGGCAGTGGGCGAGATGCAGGGATGACCCGTCATCCAGGAGGACCCAAGATAAGAGGGAGGGAGTGGGGTAGATAGGAGTAGAATTTATTCCTTTGTTTTTTGGCTACTTCCCTTATAAGGGGGAAAAGCCGTTTGTATATGTAAGTAATAATGATAATATTAATAATGAAAATGATAATGTTGTTGTTAATGATGATGATGATGATGATGATAATGTTGATGATAATGATAATGATGATAATGATGATAATAATGATAATAATAATGATAATAATAATGATAATAATAATAATAATAATAATGACCATAATACAATAATAATAGTAATAATAACAGCAACAATAATAGTAAGAACATAAGAAATAAAGGAGACTGCGAAAGACCATAATAATAATAATAATAATAATAGTAATAATAATAATAATAATAATAATAATTATGATAATAATAATAATAATAGTAATAATAATAATAATAATAATAATAATTATGATAATAATGATAATAATAATAATGATAAAGATAATAATAATAATTATAATAATGATGATAATGGTATTAATGATAATGATAATGAAAATAATGATAATAATAGTGATAATAATGATGATGATATGGAATTTGTGTTCATTTTAAAACTAGTCTAATTTGAGTACATAATGTGGAGAGAGTCCACAGATGATGGGTTGTTTGCTTCAACCGAGGGTTGGGGCCATATCAGTGTTGATAAGGTTGAAGGTTGTTTATTAGTTGTTTAAGTGAGATTTATCTGGTGTTCTGTGTGTGTTTGTGTATGTATGTGTGTGTGTGTGTGTGCCTGTATGTGTGTGTTTGCGCATCCTTTGGGTGATAGAAAGGAATGTATTGAATGAAGTGTTAGGACAGTCGTTGTCGTCAAAGTAGAAATTTAGGGTAAATAAACTAATAAATAAACTTTGCTCACTTTGCCTTTAAATAGAGATGTTTTGTCTCTCAAAGAGGGTTGCTTGCAAACCTTTTGCAAAGAATTATGGGAAAATATGAGTAAAAATATGCAGCCTCTGATTAATTATTGACAGGTTGTTTCAGAGTGCAGAAAATCAAAGTTTTTGGCTTCTATTGTCTAAAATTCTACCAGAGCATTGTTTGGGATCAAACAAGAACTTTATAACGTATCAAATGACACGCCATAGCCTAATTGCTTTGCGTTTGCGATGACGAAAGCTATCCTGAGAAGATATAAGGAAAGGAATGTCGGGGGAATTGTTAAAGATGCTGAGGGATTTTTTCACTTCGAATGACATGACACCTGCTTCCTGAGCCCTGGAGAAATTCCGCTTCAAATATGTGACTTAGGTGAGTAATGTGTTGTGGACTCACTCAACTAGATTATATATTCTTGCTAGTCCCTATCTAGAAGGACGAAGATCCGCATCTTCAGGTCGCTTGCGCTCACTGTCTTGCTGTACGGTTGTGAGACATGGACACTGGACGCTTACTTGAAGAAACGTCTCGACATGGATGGTATTAAGCGCCTTCGGAGAGTGTTGCAGTTTCAATGCTATGGTTTTGTAGCAAACCAGCGACTGCTCTGTGAGACTCAATAAAGGTCTATTTCTGGCATAACTCTCAGGGTTGATCTTTACAAGAGACAGTTCTCGGTGGAGGAGACAATGGGGATGCTCACAGAACCTTTGGCTACGACAAGCTGATGGACCCTATCAAGAGCTGATTGTGGGTGCAAATGCTCTTGCTCGGGGAAGCTGTGGGGAATGACACTGTTGTGTGATTGAAACAGCGTGTCTCCCTGCGTATACTTCCCACTGATAATGATAAGGCTTTCGGTATTCACTTTCTTAGTCAGCCAAGATTGTATGAATACTATGCAATCAAACTATTAGGGTTACATCTTAGTGGGTCCTAGTTCAATTCTAGATATTTCGGTGACAACCAACAACCTACTGGTGTAGCCATGTTTTTTTCTTTTTGTCTAATAATTTTTGCACGTATTCTGAGAAAAGATCTTGAAAGAAAACTTCATTTGGAAAAAGTAAAATTTATGTGGCGCAAAAATATAGTTTGTTGAGAAAATAAATGTTTTACCCCATTATTACATATGTAAATATATGTGTTCATATATATAAATATATATGTATATGTGTATATGTATATATATATATATATATATATTTATATATATATATATATACACATAGCAGAAGAGTCAAGGAGTCAGAGAGAATATAATTAATGAATAGAAGAATGAAGAAAAAGGGAAGGAAGAGAAGGAAAAAGAAAAACATCATGGAAATAACATGAAAAAGAGAGGAGAAATGAAGATGGTTTTATGAAAAACCAATGTAGTTATGGGATAGTTTTACTGAGAAAAAAGAGAACTTCAGCGAAGGTGTATCATGAATGACGAAAGAGAAAAGACTGATGAGAAAGAAAGATAGAAGAGAAAATAAAGAGGAAGAGAAGAAAAAGAGATAAGATGACGATGATTTCGCAGAACTTGGGAGAACAGAAGGAAGGAGATGATAGTATAAAAAGAGGAATAGAATGAAAAAGAGAAGAAGAAATGAAGATGAAAAATTTAAAGAAAAAGAAAAGAGTGACATTGGAGGAAGAGGAGGAGATGGAGGTGGAGGTGTTGATGAAGGAGAAGGACAAGGAAGACGAAGAAGGAGGAGGAGGAGGAGGAGTAAAAGGAGAGGAGGAGGAGGTGGTGGTGGTAGTAGTAGTAGTGCTGATGCTGGTGGTGGCTGTGATGGTGAAACAGGAGATGGAGGAGGAAGAGAAGTAAAAGGAGGAGGAGGTGGGGGAAGTAGAAGAAGGAGGAAAAGTAGGAGGAGGAGAAGGAGGAGGTGAAGGACGAAGATGGGGATGAGGCGTAGAAGGTAGAGAAGTACAAGAAAGAAGAAAAGGAGGACGAAGTAGAGATAGAAAAGGAGAATAGGAATAAAAGGTGGAGGTGGAGGAAGAAATGGAGGAGGAGTAGAAGGTGGAGAAGTGAAAGGAGGGAGAGGTGGAGAAGTAGAAGGATGAGGAAGAGTAGGAGGAAGAGATGAGGAATGAGGAGAAGGAGGAGGAGAAAGGAATTATGAAGTAAGAGTACAAGGTGGAGAAATAGGAGGAAAAGAAGGAGGAGAAGAGGAAGAAGGTAGAAAAGGAGAATGAGAAAAAAAGGAAAAGAAGGAGGAGGAGGAAAAGAAGGAGGAGGAGGAAAAGGAGGAAGAACAGGAGGAGGAGGAGGAGGAAGAAGAGGAGGAGGAGATGACGAAGGAGGGGGAGGAGGGACGGAAGAGAAATGTCTGGATGGAAAATTACCGTGGTGCTTCGCGATGTACTGCAGCGAAGGACCTCAGTGCTCGTGAAGAGGGGGTGAGGAGGAGGAGGAAGGGGAGGAGGAGGAGGAGGAGGGGGAGGGAGAGAGCCGGGTACGGTGGGTGTGCGGATAGAGTAAAGGATTAGCGTATAGAAGAAATGGGTGACAGGAGAGTTTCTGAGGGTGAAGTATGTGTGCATGTGGGTGTGGGTGTGCTTTTGTATATATACGTGTGTGTATGTGTTTCTGTTTCTCTCTCTCTCTCTCTCTCTCTCTCTTTAACTCTCTCTCTCTCTCTATCTCATCCTCACCCACTCTCTCTCCTTCTCTCTCTCTCTCTCTCTCTCTCTCTCTCTCTCTCTCTCTCTCTCTCTCTCTTTCTCTTACTTTCTTTTTCTCAAGAAAATCCCGAGGTAGGTATGAAGATAAATACAAATAAACCAAAGTAATTCTTAACTCAAATTTTGGATTAAAGCAGTTGTAGTAAAAAAAAAATCCTTGTTTTTAATTATATAAAAATAATTATACGAAAAAATATACATCTCTTGCAATTCGTTACTCCAAAGAATTTTGTAACGATGAGGTGGCAGTGCCCATTCTGAGACAGAATAGATTATCAAAATATATTTGGATTGCAAAATAAATGAGTAAATCAATGAACGAATAGAATATATATAAATACATGCATAAATAGGTGAATATGGAAGATACATAAGATAGACAAACAAACAGATGACGTAACAAATAGAAAAACATATAAACAAACAACTAAATAAACAAACAAATGAATAGATAAACAAATTAATAGATAAGCAAATAGGTAAAAAACAAATAAGAAAATAAATGACATATGTAAATAAATAAATAAATGAGTGTATGAATAAATCAATAGATGAATAGATAAATAAATTGATAAATAAATGATAAACTCTTCAGGTTTTACAGACTGGATCGGTGCGTTATAAAGCAAGATGAATAGATAAATAAACGAATAGATAAATGATGAATGAAACAGAATAGACTCTGCCATGTAGCTGTGTAGACAACCTTAATAGCCACAGCTGGTGTGGATAATTGGAAATATCCTCAGGACTGAATCGGTGCGTTCCGCGTCTGCGCAGATACGTTCGAGTTTTCCGCAGATTGTCAGTGTGAAACTCAACCTGTGACATGAGAAGGAGCAAATAAACACTTGAATACAATAAATAAATAAATGAATACAGTAAGTAAATAAATAAGATAAGTAAATATATAAATAGAAATGAATAAATAAAATAAAGATACAAACTCAAATATTAATATCTAGGGAAAGTTTTCTGCAGATTGTCAGTGTGAAACTCGACCTATGAAATGAGAAGGAGCAAATAAACACTTGAATACAATAAATAGATAAATACAGTAAGCAAATTAATAGAATGAATAAATATATAAATAAAAATAAATCAATAAAATAAGATAAAGATACAAACTCAAATATCTAGAGAAAATTTTCCTCAGATTGTCAGTGTGAAACTCGATCTATGATATGAGAAGGAGCAAATATACATACAGTAAATAAATAGATAAATAAATAAATAAAATATATAAATAAAAATAAAATAAAATTAAGATACATACTCAAATATCTAGAGAAATTCAAATACAAGTACACGTAAGTATGTATAGAAAGTACCTTCCAAAAATCTAATTATTCTGAAATGAACAAAATGTGACATTTTGTCAATAGAACGGTAAAAGTTATTTTCCTAACTCATTGGTTATTTGTATTCCTTCTAAAGACGAAAAGATGTAAAAAGGATTTTTTTTTGTCTTTCATTTTGTAGATATTGAATATGTGTCGAAGGCCGAGTACCCTGCGAAACAGGGGCTGGCACAGCCGGTGGCTCGTTAAAAAGAGAAGTCAATAGATAAAACAGATAAATAGATAAATGAATAAATAAACAAACATATATTAACACAATTACAAGTACAAATGAAAAGAAAAATATAACAAAAACACTAACATAATTGCTATTACATATACAAATACAAATAGAAACATATATACAAAGACAAGCATATTTACAAACACAAAATTTGGTATGAGCTCAAATGAAAAACAAAAACAAAAAAGCATTTATAAATACAAATAAAGCAAGTGCACACACACACACACACACACACACACACACACACACACACACACACACACACACACACACACACACACACACACACACACACAGATATATATATATATATATATATATATATATATATTTATATAGTATATTCAGGTATACACACATATATATGTACTGTGTATATATATATATATATATATATATATATATATATATACAGTATATTAATCAGGTATATATACACACACACACACACACACACACATATATATATATATGTATATATATATATATATGTATATATATATATATTTATGCATATATATATATATATACATATACATATATATATATATACATATATATATATACACACATACATATGTACAAGTATAAATTACTAATATAAATATAAAATCTATGTAAAAATTATAGATCTTTCCATTTACTCGAATTTTTATTCATATGATCTGTTATCCTGTTTTAGTGGGGTAATCGTAAGCATATTGGTCTTGCATTTGCTTAGCTTTGGGTTCGAATCCCGCACTCCTCTCCGATTCCCAGAAGTGATTGCTACTTGCCCTAATAGTTCAAACGCAAAAGTGACGTCTTCGGCCGCAGGTACTCAGCTTCTCCTGGCATAGGCTCTTCCCTTTCACCTTATTTACAGCATAGCAGTCAGAGACAGACCAAAGATGCTGTAATACAGGATGTTTTGGTAAGGTGGACCTAATTTGAAATTGCTATATCTCTGCAACCACTAACCGCCCTAAAATGAAAGGCGTGCATCAGGTAGAAAGACATATAGAACATTTATAGAAAATTATTAATAAAACTTGATAACCCACTAAAGCATTTGCACCTTTTTCTGTAATTGTCCCATGTTGCTATCAAGAAATATACTACAAGGAATTTGGATATATCTTTTTATAAACAACCTGTGTAAATCAACAACTAGACTAGAAATCGAACTCCACAACTTGTTACAGTCTTCAGGGTTCCTAGATGACCATTTGCTTTATCTAGGAAGGTGAAGGAAGGAAGGAAGAAAAGAAGAAAATAAGAAAGACGCAGATCTTGACCCAAAGGTTGCTATTCCTCTGAGGAACCAATTGCTAGAAACTCGTCAAGAATAAAACTTAAATCAAGACTCCTATCTTCTTGCATCTTCCCTTGCTTACTTGCTAGAAAGTTTTTACATCTAAGAAGGTTATTAGAACCTAACAGCGAAGTTTAATTTCCTAGTGACACTGAAGTCTACAACTTCCTGTCTATAACCCAACAAGAATTTAGTCTACAACATTTACATGACCGAGTGTGTTAGAGCGTCGCTATTTGCGGCGGAGGTCGAAGTGACAACAGTTTGAACCCTGCCGCCAGCGATTTGGACCAAGGTCATGGTTTATTAAATTTCATGCTGCAAAGTCCTCTGTGAGGGGCACCGACCTAGCCTCCTGAAAGGGGAAGTTTGCGACGTTAAACTGAGTCATCATCACGTACCTTAATCACGATCTCTTTACCTACAACCGGGATCTTCGTATGGGGTTTTGACTCCATAATATTTATATTGTCAATACTTTAGGAGTTTTAGTGGCGTCCCTATGGACCAGAGTCACGCAGGATTTTTTATGATTGGAGGATAATCTTAAAAAAAAAAAAAAAATGATGATCGCTTTTAACCTCTTGTGTCCTTTTCTTATGCTCCCTTTCTTAAATCTTTCCTTGACTTCTTCTATGAGTCTTACACACAGTATTGTTGCAGAAGATAGACAGCAGGGTAGGACTCGTAGTAATGGGTTTAAAATGCTCAGGTTTAGGTTTAAGAAGGAAATAGGCAAGAACTTGTTTACCAACAGGTTGATGAATGGAATAGACTTAGTAAGCGCTTAAACAATTGCTTGTTCTAAGAAAAGGTTCGATAACTTTATGGATAGGGATGATAGGTACTAAAGGACATGGAACTGCCTAGTGTAGACCTTATGGTCTCTTGCAGTCTCTTCCATTCTTATGTTTATATGTTTATGTTCTAGAAGCGCTAGTTCTTGTTTACGAAATACTCTAGAACTAGCACTTATACTCTAAAATGATTTAAAACTTGAAATGACATCACAATACAGTAACATTAGAAGGAAACAAGGATGGGGGGTGAGTGTGTAATGATGTGGGAGTGGGTGCGTGACTTGGAATTGGCTACCTCCCTTATAAGGTGGAAAAAACCATTGGTATATAGACACATACATATACAAAGGGCTTTTTCCCCCCTTACAAGGGAGGTAGCCAAAATCAAAATGTATAAACCCACTTCCACCTCTTCCATCCCCACCCACTCCACTCCCATTCACCACCCCTCCCTCCCTCCCTCCCTCCCTCCCTCCCTCTTATCTTGGCTCCTCTATATAGACAGATAGATAGACAATGCAGGTTTGAGAAAGAAAATGGGTTGTGATTACGACATCAGTTTTATTAATGAGATCTATTTCACGTTGAAGAATAACTTTAATGTGTGTGGTAACAAGGCATCCCTTGTCCGAAACCACAATTGCGACAGCGACAACAACAAACTCATTATTCATTTATACAAAAGGAAAGCAAATAACAGGACAGAACCACAAGACCAATCATGAAATGGTTTAAACAAAGGAGGAGAAGAAAACGAGGGAGTGGAGGAGAAGAAAGAAGAGAAAGAAAAGGAAGTGAATAAAGAGGAAGAAATGTAGAAAGATGAGGAGGATATGGAGAAGGAAGAGAAGCAGGAAGAGAAGGATAAGAAGAAGATAATTACAAAGGTGATAAGGAAGCGGAGGAGGAGAAGAAAGAGGAAAAGAAGGAGGATAAGAACATGAATGAGGAGAATGACGATTATAAAGGTGAGGAGGAGGAGGAGGAGGAAAAGGAGGGGAAGGAAGAGAAGAACGACAAGAAAGCTAATAAAGAGAAAGAAATGTAGAAAGGAGAGGGGAAAGAGAAGAAAAAGGATTAGAGCCAAGAAGAACATAGCAAGAGAAGAGAGGTTAGCTGGCACAAGAAGCAGAGGAGTACATAAAAAGACGCAAAAGGAAATGGATAAGTACATAAAGACAAGCAACCACGAGGAATTAAAAAGAACGGAGAGGGAATGATAACGAGCTAAGGAGGGCCAGCAGGAAGACAAAGGAGGAGGCAAAGAAGGTAGAAACGCCATGGGAGTAAGCCGAAGAAGAACATGAAGATGTTTAGGAGGGAGCATGCTGGAGAGACTGAGGTAGTACTGTATATGTATATGTATATATATATATATATATATATATATATATGTTTATATATATATATATATATGTATATAATATATATACACACATGCATACGTATATATATATATATATACATATATATATACATATATATCTATATATATATACATATATATATATGAATATACATATATATATGAATATATATATATATGAATATATATATATATATATATATATATATATATATATATATATATACAGTATATGAGATGTACAAGGGTAGAGTGGCAGCAGGCTGGAATTGAGTGTAAGGGAGAGAGACTGGAGGAAGTGGATAGTTTTAGATACGTTCATAATGTTATCAAAAGAAAATTTAATCAAACTGGACTCAATAATGTTTCTATCTAGCAAAGAACTGCAAGAGACATTTCTTTGGAATTATTCCAATCAATGGGAAGGTTGTGGTCTCTTACGTGTTCAAAAATCCCACTGGACAATTGACCCGATCTCACACTATACCTGTGTTGATTAAATCTAGTACCTAACTCTTTTCCTGTTTGACCAATATAATATCTATCACATTTATGACAAGAAATGCTATAAACACAGCCTACCCCATCACCTGGGGAATTTTTGATAAGAATGTTTTTAATAGAACTTGTGTTTTTAAGTACCACGTTGATGTCAAACTGTCTAAGAATCTTAGGAAGACTTATCAAGTTCTCATGGAAAGGAAGAACAAAAATATTTTTCGATACAAAAGTTATTACTTTCCCGAGTGATGTCATGGTAGGACCTCTTAGCTATTTTATGAGCTTTATTAATCAAATAATTTGATTATCTCAAGCCCGATGCAATGTCACAAATTTTCTTCAGCTCATCATCTAAGAAATTAGGGCTACAAATTCTGTAAGCCCTAAGAAACAGAAGAAAAGACCCAAATTTTAGTTTTTCATGATGAGCTGAGTAAAAATGGACATACGACAAGACATTTGTGCTTTTCCTGAATACATTATTCTTGAAACATCTTCCACTTCTGTGTATCAAAGAAATTGTCTCTTGCAGTTCTATGTTGGATGTAAACATTATTGAATCCAGTTTGATTAAAAATTCTTTTGATATCATTGTGAACATAAGTTTAGGCTTATATAAACTTGATAATTTCACTGTAAAGAAAATTGTTGACTATGTAGCAGCTCACGGTGTGTCCCCGCCCTGATACGCTTCGGTGAAAAATTGTCTTGTGTGACCTCACATGTTCCTGTTTTGTCTACTACTTTCCTGTATATACGTTCCTACCCATTTTCATTCTGTACTCCTTGAAAGTGTCTGAATAGACGAAAGCATTCGGATCATAGTGTCTTGTTTCCCGAGTTGTTTTCTGCGAAAACACACACACACACACACATATATATATATATATATATATATATATATATGTATATATATATATGTATATATGTATATATATATATATATGTATATATATATATATATATTTATATCATACATAGAACAAAAGTCCTTTTTCCATTTATAAGGTTTACACAAGGTATACACTCACCATTCACCCATCCCTCATTCGTCCAGCATTTATTTGTTGTCCATTCTCTGTTAGCTCCTTGCGGATGAAGGGTCATCCCTCACTCCCGTGTGCTACTGAGGGCAGAAGCAATGCGTCGCATATATATATATATATATATATATATATATATATATATATGTATGTGTATATACTGTATGTATATTATATGTGTGTGTGTATATATATATATATATATATATATATATATATATGTATATACGTATATACCTATATATTTACCTTCTGTATAAATATTGTGTTCTATTTTTTCTTTCATGTACTCTGAGGATGTCGTAATAGACGAAAACTTTCAGTATTCCGACTTTAATTTCCCTGTGGTTCTGCAATATATATATGTATATATATGTATATATATATATATATATATGTGTGTGTGTGTGTGTGTGTGTGTGTGTGTGTGTGTGTTTGTGTGTGTGTCTTGCTCTGTTGCAGAAAACAATCCCGGGTTCTCAAATTTCCAGCAATCACCTTTTCCCCCCCCCTAATATTTTGGTTTCAGTCTTAGAATTCTGTCTCGCTTTTTATCTAATTCGGAAATCTCGTATTTCTGTCCGTCATATTCTGCATCTCTGGTTCATAATTCTTTCGCGCATCATGAAATATGATTTGGATTTTGCGACCTCTAGTTTCTTGCTTTGTATTTTTTCCATTCAAAATTTTTGCTTTTGATTTTGTTTTGCGTTTGAATTTTTTCATGTAGTCGGTAACATTTCTCTGTACTCTTTATTGTGTGTGTGTACGTGTATGTGTGTGTGTGTGTGTGTATATATATATATGTGTGTGTGTGTGTGTGTGTGTGTGTGTGTGTGTGTGTGTGTGTGCCTACAAAGACATGTACATGATTGTGTGCGTGTTTGTGTCTATATCTCTGCATCCTCTCCTACTGTTGTCATCAATTCTGGAGTAGTATCTCTAAACTCCCAAAGGGGGGAAAGGTGGGCATTTGGCCGCATCTCCTTCCACATCTCAACAGGAGTTTCTTAGTCAACTGCAGCGTCAGTATCATGCAACCTTTGTCTTTGCTGACCTTCTTCAGGAGCCCAAGTGTCTTCGGAGAATCACAGAGTATTGCTGGAACGATTTCGTGTCGAACCAGATGCTGTACTATGGGACACAGTCTAGGCCTGTGACCAGCATAAATCATGAACGTCAACTCGAGTTCCATGAGGTTTGTGGTATGTTTCCCTGATGTTTATCCTACTCAATGGGTCACCACCTCGAGAGACAGCCCCCGTTAGAGGAGATGAAGGGAACGCACACAGAATTCATGGGTGTGGCAAAATGACTGAACCTTTAGAGAGGTGTTTGGAGTGGTAAGGGTGTTTGCATGGGAGCTTGCTCGGAGAGACCATGGGGACTGGCACCGGCGTGTGAGTGGAGCAACGCGATTCCAGGCGTATGCCCACAATTGTGTGTTCTGGAATCCCTGAAGGTCCAAGTTACGGCCCTCAGGCCACTGCAGAAGGGAACGAGACTGTATGTAC
>NC_134803.1:42710530-42715530 GCF_046742065.1 Oratosquilla oratoria | reverse complement strand
GACCTCATGACCACCTGGTTTGACACAGTATCCATTGGGCTACGGCGCGGCCCATGGTGAGAAGTATATGTGAAATTATAATTGCGTCAGCATGAATGAGGTTATACATTGTTTGAAAATAATGTACATCACTCCTGCAAACTTCTCTGGCTTGTCTCTTTACCTTTTATCTGTTTTCCTTCCTTTACGCTTGCCATCTCACGGCGTCCAGTCAGTAACACGCTTGTTCAATCTTCCATCCTCCTTTCTGATGACTTGACCTGCCCAATTCCATTCTAATTTCACTGCCTCTACAATAAGGGTTATGCAGGCAAGGTCATCATATTAAGACAGCATGGCAGGGACGTAGTAATGGATTTAGATTGGATAGGATAATTTCATGGATAGGAGTGACAGGTGGTGAGGGACATGGAGCTGCCTAGTATAGGCCTTATGGTCTCTCGCAGTCTCCTCCATTCTTATATTCTTATTTTATTCTAGTCTAATTTATACTCCATAGTTTTGTACTAAAACCAGTTTAGTGCATTTTTTGTTGATAATTTTTCTTTATGAAATTTACCTAAACAAATAGTTGAATATCTCTCTAAATAGTTCCGAGAACCTTCGACTTGTCACACATTCAATATTCATTAAATGTTCTTCGTCCGTTCGTGATAGGCTGACATGGAGATTTCTCGCAGTTCTTGTTATAATTATGATAATAAAATTTTCCGTAAACCTTGATTTAGCACAATAAGTCTTCCGAGGAATGAAAAAAAGGAATGAATATACTTGATTATCAAACAATTACTTCTGGTGATCTTGAGACCGTGAGTATTGTAGGCACGGAAAGGGTGGGGCTCGGATGAGAATTATCGCCACCAATTAGAAAAGGGTAAATATTGAGAGTACAAAAAGGGGCGTGGCTTCTCTGCCCCAGTGCCGTGAATGAGTGTTAGTAAAAAAAAAAAAAAAAAAAGAAAAGAGAGAGAGAGAGAGAGGTTATTTTTTACTACTGTCACTTGTCATTTTCTGTCAGTATCTCTCTTGCAACACTGTCACACTGCACTGGACACTGACACACACACCTGCATCCATGTGCTCGTCGTATCTCCTGACATAAATTACCTGGAGCCTCGTCACACTGAAATAAAGATTCATGAAAACAGTCAAAATGACGTTTCTTTCTCCTTGAAATATGTCTTTTACGTTCGAATGACATTCCTCGAAGATATCTCCGAAGATATCTCCGAAGATATCTTCGTCGGCATTTGGAGGCGTCTCCGTGGAATAAAAAGACGAAAAAGAGCCGAACTTTGGCCAAAGTAATGAATCTCTTTTTCTCTCTTTCTTTTCTTATTTCTCTCTCTTTTTTATTTTTTTTTTTATTTCACGAAATGCTGAAGAATGGGGAAGGCGGCACCCAGGAGGTCTGACCTCAATAAATGGAAGACTCGGAAGAAAATGAGTTTGAGCCTTTATAAGCGCAAAACAAAATGGGATCAAAATTATTTAAAAGATCAGAGACTATCTCGAAATATTTTTTCAACTAACTCTCTCTCCTGACACGACTTTTATGATTTCATTCTGGCTCATTCATTTCGATTTTGCAAAAAAAAAAAAAAGATAAGATAAAATAGATAAGTAGATAAAATAAGATAAAATAGATAAAACAAAGTAAAATGAATAAATAGATAAAATAGAACAGAAAAAAAAATTAATACAGAAATATTTATAAGTGAAGTAATAGATTGCTGAAACCATTGCGATTTTGGAAAAAATCAATAGAATAAAATAAAAAATAAAATAAAAATCAATACAGAAATATTCATAAGTGAAATAATAGATTACTGAAACCCCGTTGGTTCATAGAGTCTATACTCTTGGAAAAAATACATTTTTGGAAAAAATTTTGATATATGTTCCTTCCTCTTCAAGAACGCATGGATTTTTTTAAGAAAGAGACAAACTTCCACGCGTGAGCAAATTGATATACAACTCTCTCTTTTTGTCTCTCTCTTTGTTTAACCCCACCTTACCTCCCTCTCTGTCTGCCTCTCTATCCCTCTGTCTGTCTGCCAGCCTGTCTGGTTATTTGTCCGCCTGCCTGTCTGTCTGTGTTTTACTTTCGCACATATTCTATTCACACATACATATTGTTACGTATGCATGCATAAATATATACATACATACATACATACATACACACACATACATGCATACATACATACATACATACATACATACATACATACATACATGCATACATACACACACACACATACACACACATACATACATACATACATACATACATACATACATATATACGTGCATACATACATACATATATACATACATATACACTATATATATTATTCTTGCTCGTAATTTAGATAAAAATGTAAGTGTTCATTGAAAAATTAACCAAGATAGGTTGGCACATAGAACATGAAAATTCTTAGAAAAAAAAAACACCTAATAGCAGCTAAAACAGACACACAAATCAATCTTCCTCTTCATAAGTTTATCTTTTTGTAAAAAAGAAAATCAAATGTGTGGGTTTATTTAGTTACAAAAAATATAATAAACTAAACCTTTTACCTACACCTAAAACTACTTTTAGCCATAACGCAACGTTAGCGCTTCAAGATGCAAGAAGGAAACAAGCAATTTCTTGACTATTCCTTCTCAAGGTTTAAGAAGGAAATAGGCAAAAACTGGTTTTCCAAAAGAGTAGTTAACGAATGGAATAAACTTAGTAAACATGTAGTGAGCGTTGAAACAATTGATTATTTTAAGAGATGATATAGCTTTATTGGAAGGGATTACAGGTGGGAAGGGACATGTAACTACGTAGTGTAGGTCTTATGGTCTCCTTCATTCTTGTGTTCATCTGTGAGAATTCATTTAGTTGCAAAATTTGCTGGATTATACCCGAACACGTTGACAACAGATGAAACGTTTCAAAGCCTTGCATTTGGTACTTGAAAAAGCTGTAATAAGCGAAACGTCGTACAAATAAAGGCTCCGTCCTCATATGGTGTTTATCTCGTCAATTGTTCAAAATTGCATCACAAGAAGACGTATCTAGTGGTCAAGTATGATGTTAGATAAGTCACACGTTAGATTTTACGTGTTGACTTCAGGAAGACTCCGACATAGAAAATAGAATGTGAAGACTTCTAGTTTATATATGTATTTTTTCTATCATTTCTTTACCTAGATTTGTTTAAAGGATATACAAGCTTGGAGAAGACATACATCACACACCCGGTAGTGCAAGGATTCGAACTCGTAACCCCATTGCCACAGGGCACACGGAGAAAAGGACCAATTTGGGTGATGACTGAGTGACTGAGTGGGAAGAGGAGCATTATTATTACATAAGAATGGAGAAGACTGCAAGAGACCATAAAGCCTACACTTGGCAGTTGCATGTCCCTTACCACTTGTCATCCCTAACCTTAAAGTTATCTCATCTTCTCTTAAAGCAACCATTAGCTTCAGCGCTCAGTACATGGTTACTAAGCTTATTCCTTTCGTTAACCACTCTCTTGGTAAACCAGTTCTTGCCTATTTTATTCTTAAAACTAAATTCGTTCAAGTTTAGGCGACCGTGGCAAGGTGCCAAGGCTGTGTCATCACTCAAAGGATAGAGCGGTGGTTTTGCAGAGGATGATTCTCAAGGATAAACATTTTATCAGTTCAGTGTCAGGTTTTGTGTTGGGAAGTGTTTGAGAAAGAGAACAATCCGGGTCAAAATTGTAAAGAAAAAATCAATTCTGGGTGATACAAATTGTGTGATTACTTGTGTGTGTGTGTGTGTATTTTTTGTGTACGTGTTAGTATGTATGTGAATGTGTACATGTGTATGTGTCTGTGTGTGCGTGTTTGTATCTGTGTAATTGTTTAAGTGTATATATGTGTGTGTGTTTGTGTGTGTGTGCGCATGTGTGAGTGTGTGTGTGTGTGTGTGTGTGTTTGTATGTTTGTATCTGTATGTGTATGTGTTTGTGTTTGTGTGTGCGTATGCGTGTGTTTGTGTATATCTATGTATGTGTATGTGTCTGTGTTTGTGTGTGTGTGTGTGTGTGTATTTTTGTGTATATCTACATGTGCGTGTGTTTGTACGTGCGCATCTGTGTGTGAATGTGTGTGTGTATGTGCACACGTGTGGATGTCTGTAGATGTGCGTGTATATATGTGCGTATGTTTATGTGTGAACGCTTTCTACATCATACATCTGTATGTTAAGATATTGCTTAACTGTATTGTAAGCCATTTTGATTTTATATATGCAAAGTATGTATCAGATTTATTTGTCCTGTGTATAACAACAACATGCATGGGACATATGATTGTGAACTGTAAACTTTTATGAATTATGGGTTATTATCTCACATTATCTTTCACTTTACACGTGAAAGGTATAATGAGAAATTAAAAATAATATGTATGGAGTTGGAAGGTCATGGAAAATAAATCACATATTTTTTCAAGTTATCTGTTGCTAATGAGAGAAAGAGAAGACTGTTTTTACAATTAATGATAACTTTTTTGGAGATATATGAGAAAAGAAAGATGTAATTCAAAGTTGATAAAACAAAAACAAGGAAAAATGAACATAAAAAATAAAACATAAAAAATAGATAAATAATTACATAGGTAAATAGATGAATATAGAAATAACTCTGGACATCAACACCTTGTAATATTATCATATGTATGAAATAATATACCTGGGAACATGGTGTATATCCTGAATACATGTATCATATATTTATATATATATATATATATATATATATATATATATATATATATGTGTGTGTGCGTGTGTATATGTGTGTGTGTGTGTGTGTGTGTGTGTGTGTGTGTGTCCTTTTATGCATATATGTTTTCAAATATATATGCCAATGTTTACATAGTCTATACCGTTTATTAATGTCACCTGTACTTTGACATACATCATCAACACCATTCTTTCCCGTACAGCCAAAGTATGCCACACTATCATT